>NC_056732.1:1536562227-1536904446 GCF_019279795.1 Protopterus annectens
TGGAATTAGAGTTCAAATCCAGACCGATGTAGTAATATCTCATATGTGCTAACATTTTCTAGTGTGTATGTCATGCATTGCTTTTCCTGATTTCAACTACCTCTCCCTTTTCTTTCTCTTTTCTTGTTATTTTTTTTTTTTTTGGGCAATTGTTTGCAAGATTAGCCGCTTAGAGCAAGCATGGGAGATGGAGAGAAATAAATGTCAGGTTTGGCTGTCCTAATCTTGTTTGTGTGAAGTGCAGCAGTGCACAAACTGGACAACTGAACCACATCAGTGTAGGACAGGAGTACAGAGGGTCCTAGGTTCTAGTACAGGATGTGCAACTTTTGTTTTACTGTTGTGACATTGCAGTTTATAGCAATGAACTGCAGCATAGACAAGTGTTTTCTCAACCTTCTTGTGGTAACAAGTGTAAGTGTAAGACTGCCATGCACATGGTCTTGGGTTCGAATATAGCATATTTCATATACTTCTACTGTTGTTCCATTTCCCATTATATTCACTCTCACTTATAACACTTGACATGGTGTAGTTTATATTAATTATGTGTATGAGGGCTGAGGTACTAGTACTGTGTCAGTTATGTATGCATTTATCTATGTACTATCATATTTATTCTCAAATGTTGGGTATATTGTGTACTACATTCCTGTAAGTATATTTCTGCTATCTGGGCTGCCATGGCCTTCACATTTGTCTAACACATATAGACAACTGCCTGTTCATCCAATAACCTTGAATTTGCTTTGCTTGCTACTGTTGCGCTCTACTTACCATCGTGCAAACATGGTGCTCAGAAGTGCACACTGCCTAGCATCATGTTTGCCCGATGGTAAATGGAGTGCAGCATTTTCAAACAGTGTGTGCATTCCCAGTAAACATGATAACAGGAACTGGGGGGAAGCCATCAGTCTCCACTGCTCTTGATCTGTGGTAGACATGGTAGGTGTTTCTGGAGAAGGTGTCAGATTTAGGGCATATATATAGGGTATCCAGGAGACCAAGATTTTGATTGGACTCCTGCTTAAACACCACAGTGCCAGGTTTCTCCAGGTGGACTATTCTGGTTCCCAATATAAGTTGCAAGTTTGTACTAGTTTGGCCCAGACTATAATCAGTGCCACCGGTATCCCATGCACTGGTGACCAATGTAGGCATCACTACAATGACCTATGCCAGAGAAGGGGAATACCCTGGATGCTTGGATTGCGGAATACAGGATTGCAGACATCCCACAACTGTGTAAGTATCAAAGCACTTGATTCAGTCCAATTGGCCATACAACTCGATTGTGTTGTGGTCACCCCTCTCTCTGGAGGTGACAATCAAAATTCAGTTAATATTTTGTACATGGCTTGGGAGGGTGGCCTAATGGTTAAGGTGTTTGCCTTACAAACACAAGGTACAGGGTTTGAATCTCACTGGGGATAATTGGCTAGGCTTAAAATGTCTCGCAAGGGCAGTTAGCCTAGTACTAATCTATAAAGCTATAAACCTATATGTTCACTTTACACTATTAAATGGATATGTATGGCTCTTTTCTACCTCCCTCTTACACATTCTTGCCCTGCTTTTCCTTTGTTCTTCCCCCGCTTGCTCCCCATTTTACCACTGTCCTATCTTCCCCATTTCATTTCTTTAATGCATTATTGCATGATGGTCTGCATTGAGCACCAACTTGCAGCAATGGTAATGCAAAAGTAGATAAAAGTATTATATACAGCTCTATTTGAAGCCAGTACCATCTGGCTGCAAAAAGGAATGTACCACTGCATTAACATCATTAACACATGCTGCCACAGAATCAGTTAAGTAGCAGGTGTATTTAAACTGATCAAAAAATAGAATCACACACAACACACATAAATAGCAGAAAAAGCAATGGATCCTTTCACTTTTTGTGTTCCATGTTTGTGAAACGTGCACATTACCCACCAATGTGCAACGACAGTGACAGGTGGCAAAATGCTTCAGATATTGCCATGCTGCACTATGCCAACACACAGCAACACATCTCATATAAACAATTTGTGACATTGCATTATCAATCATAATGAAAAGTATTTTAAAGTGTTAGATGCACCCATATTTGAACCAAGCACCATCTCTACCAAAAAAGGAGTGTAGCAATGCATTAACACATGCTGCCACAGAGTCAGTTAAGCAGTAGGTGTATTTCATAGACTCAGTCCTAACTGTCAGGCTTTAGCAATGCACACTGCTTACCTATGCACAAACATGTGTATCTTGCATGTGTATGCACTTTGCTAACCATCACCCAAATCTGCTGCTCGCCGTGCTATGGAAATGTATACATGATGCTGCATTACTGCTGCGTACAGTCTATTTCCTGTGTATGACATGAAATTACATGTAGAAACATTTCAGACTGAGGGCCGTATCTAACAGTATGTCACATATTTACAATATATCCATGTGTTTGCACCGGGTCTATATTATATTCTCAAAAGCTTACAATATCAAAGCTGATATTGTTGACACGAGAATGGAGAAAGCGCACAACATCGAACGTGTAAACGGACATCTCTGTAAGGGGAGATTTCCATTTACTGCAATGTAGTGTGGTCTCAGAGTTGGTATATTTAAGTAGCAGGGGGTGTGGGGGGTGCAGGACGGGTTGCCCCCCTGCTTAAACCCGTTAGGGTACTTTTTTCTTTTTACTTTTTTTTGCTGTTTTCATAAGTTTGATGTTTGAAGACATTGACCATATGGTGTTCGATGTTTTCAACCATTGATCATATAATATAGACCTGTTTGCACCCCCTGAAGCACTGCAACCCAAGGTTTTCAGTACTTTTTCCACAAATATATCAACCACACTACAAAATGTAATATCAAATGTTGTGTGCTATGCAATGCACATCAATCTGGTAAAATGCAGAACTACAACTATTGACCCAAATGCCTAAATGCAAGGCTGGTGCAGGAATCAACAGCATGGATGATTTTCACAGGGACACAGGTGACCTTCAATACACTTTACCTTACCTACAGTAGTTTGGTTTTGTCAAGGGTAGATCTTGCTTATTGACCCTTGAAGACTTACTGGATACTGACCCCAAAGACCTGGATGAGGGATAACAGGACATATTACCTATGCTGAGTTTTTGAAGGATTTTTGACACTATGCCCCATTCATGTCATAGTTAATACCTCCCATCTGGATATTAGGCCATACAGTACTAGATGGATAGCCAACTGGCTCAATGACAGAACAAACACTTTCAAAGTTGGGGACTGCACCTCCATCACTAGCCCACTCACCAGTGGAATGCCACAAGGATCTGTGCTGGGCCCTCAACTGTTTGAAAAATTCTTCCCTGAAGCACAGGCAACAGTAGATGTCCTATGGTTTACCAAGTTTACAGATGACTGTGAACTGGATGCACTCATATAGAGTCCCCAGTGATGGTAACATATTACAGAAGGAGCTGACGCAGACTAATAATTAGTGCCAAACTCACATACTGAACTTTAAAGCATACAATGACTCATTGCCCCCCTTTGTCAATGATGTACCCTGATAATTATAATATATATATAGCACACCCCTAACCTCAAACACAGTGTTGTTCATAGGTTCATAGGTGTGTACTAGGCTAATGGCCCTGGAGCCTTTACAAGCCTAGCCCATAGGATTATCCTGGCATTGTGCCACCCGACCTTAGTTCCCAGTGCCTCCGTCGAGTAGAGCAACTGGCATGATCCCCGGGGTGAATTTTCTATTTCCCATCCACTCTTCAAGATTTCTCTTGAAGAAGGCCAGTGAGGTGCTCTGCTTGGCATGTATGGGAAGCTTACTCCATAGCATGGGCTGTTTCTGGGTTTTTTAACCTGTCTCTCCAACACGTTCTGTTGATTGTGGTAATGATGTTGAGGTCTCTGGAGCATGGGGTGTGGAGGGATTGAGATTTCTTTAGATGTAACATTTCTAGAAGAGCTGGGTCAGACATGGCTTTGTAAGTCAAGCAGAGATAGCCCCTAAGTAGGCAATATGAGACAGAGAATAGTTGGAGTTTTTTGAGTCTGTCCATACAGGGCAAGTGTTTAAGGCCTAGGATCCTCTTTGTGAGGTACTTTTGTGGCCTCTCCAGTTGTGACAGGTATTAAATGAGGTACATGCCAAATGGGGCATTGTACTTGATGATTGGCCAAATAAGGGAAGAGTAGAGGGATACAATGGAGTAATGAGATGTGCCACATAGAAGGACTTTCTGACCACAGTGGCAATGTGGTGGTCAAAAAAGAGAGGTTGCTGTCAACCTGAGTTCCCAGATCTCTTATAACGCCTTCTGTGTTCAGTGGACTACCATTGATGTGGTAATTCATGGGAACCAGGTTTTTCCCAAAAGGGATGACAACACATTTTTTGGCATTGAGCTTAAGGCCATGGTTCTGACACCAGTCGTTGGTCTCAGTGAAGCCTTTCTCTAGGATGTCATCATCACTTAGGGAGGTAATAATAGCTCCCAACTTGCAATTCTGTATGAATTTTGTCAGCCAAAGTTCCTTCATGTTGGCCTGGACTTCAGAAAAGTAGATACCAAACAGGAGAGGAACCAGGACTGAACCCTGTGGGACTCCACTCGTGACTGGTTGGCAGTCTAACTTGGAGTCAGCTACTTTCACACTGTAGGTTCTATCTGTGAGCCAGTTTGCAACCCACCTAGAGATATAGGGTTGATGCCTAGCTTAGTGAGTTTTTCTGATTCCTGAGTGGGGAATGGTATCAAAGGCCTTGGTCAGATCAAGGTAGGCTGTATGAACCACCTTGTCTTCATCCATAGCTCTGGTGACTGACTCAAAGAAGTAGACCAGGTTGAGCAGGCATGATTTACCCTTCACAAAACCAAACTGTGTGGGATCCAGAGTTTGTTGATTCCCTATATCCTTGTTTATTAGGTCCATGATGATTAGGTCCATAGCTTTGCATATCAGACTCATCAGGCTAATGGGGCAATAGTTCCTAGGGTCTGTAGTCGCTCCTCCTTTGTGGAGAGGGATAACTGCAGCAGTGTGCCATTTCGTAGGGACAAAGCCTGAGGTGAGGCTGTGATTGAGCAGGGCATACAGGTGAGGTGCCAGTTCACTCTGTAGTTCTTGTACAACACAGACAGGGATATTGTGAGGTCCCATAGAAGTTGTATTTTTGGCCTTGGACAGTGCTGTTTTAACCTGTGCAGCAGTAATACTAAGTGTCTGGCAATCTACTGGTATTTATTTATTTATTTATTTAAGTTTGATGACCGGGGTAGTCCACTGGGCCAATAAAGAGCCTGTTTTCAGTGGAGGCCTGGGGAGAAAAGCTCCAAGAATTACTGTTACAATGAATTATAGTTTAAATGATTATGATATTGCAAAAACAAAACACACAATAGAATGTACAGAAAAATAACATATTCACATAATAATAAACAATTTGTCAAAGATTATAGAGTACATATTGACAATGGCTACTAGTCCTTGGCAGTTAGGTAGACTGAAAAATTACAGAATACATAAACATTTTGTCAGAGTACTTAGCAAGGACATTTGTAAAACATACAGCTGCTAGGTCTTTTCAGGATTATGTAAAAATGTATTGTGAGGGCAGAATAAATGTTATGCTATATGTAATGTAAACATAGTAAGATGGATATTAGAGAGGGAATTCAGACTCTGGAGTGGGAATAGAAAGTTAATATTAAGGATGAAGCAGTAGTTAAGGTAGAATATGAGTTGGTCACAGTGGAGAGTAATAAGAGAGGTGGATTAGAGAGGTTTATGTTGGAGTGTGACATGGGCATTCCCATTTAGATGCTAGATGGGAGAAAAGCTGAGATTTGAATTTCGTATGGTTAGGTAGTTTTTGTAGGTGATGGGGGAGAGAGCTCCACTGTTTAGCTAAGGAAAAGGACATTAATATTTGGCCTGGTGGTCATGATGGGTTTTGCACCTGGAGGAGATTTTGGTTTAAGGATCTGAATGAGCGGTTGGGTATATAGGTTTTTAAGGAGGTGGCAAGAAATGGGCAGTCTGAAGGTTTAAAGATGAGCTTGTGGGTTATGACAAGTTGTAGGTAGCTGAGATAGTTGGGTAGTTCAAGCCAATTCAGGGTGAGGAGGGAGTGGCAGTGGTGGGGTGAGTTCTTAGAAGTGGTTGTGAATTTGCAAATTTTGTGGTAGCAATTTTCAAGTTTGGTTCATAGGTCACTTTGGAGATTGGTGAACAGAGGGGCACCATACTTAAGGGAGGGAAGCAGAAAGGTGGATGCCAGGGTTTGACAAGTATAGGGGGTGAGGAAGCGATGGTGTCGGTAGAGGAGACCTAACTTCTGGTGGATTTTCTTAATTGTGGTGAGGATGTGGGTATAAAACTTTAGTTCTTCATCAATGGTGATGCCGAGAAGTTTGGTATTGGGAACAATTTCAAGGGTGGTGTTGTTTTGCCCCTGTACGGTGAAGGAGTTTTTGTCTATAACGGAGTTTTTGGTAGGGGAAAAAATCATTAGTTTAGTTTTATTTGCATTTAGAGCTAGATGGTTGAACTTCATCCAGGATTTGGTTGTGGAGAAGGCTAACTGGGTTTTTTGCTAGGAGATCAGAGAGGGAGAAGGCTGAGCAGATGCTAGTTGAGTTGTCTGCATATTGGATCACAGATGATTCTAGGATGGAGTGGTGAAAGTTGACAATGAATAGGTTAAAGAGTAGAGGGCCATGAATGGAGCCTTGGGGGATGCCTGTGGGTGTGGATAGGAAGGAGGAGGTTGAAGTTTTCCATTGCACAGCCTGTTGGCAATTTGACAGGTTGCTGGAAAACCAGGAAATTGTGGAGGGAGAGAGTTGTAGAGTAGAGAGTTGGTATATGAGTAGGGTGTGGGAGATGGACTCAAATGCTTTTGATAGATCTAGGAATAGAGTAGAGATGAATTTGCCTGAGTCACGTTCCAGGTTGATGGTTTCTAGAAAGGAGAGAAGGGCAGTCATGGTACTGTGGCCAGGGTGGAAGCCATGTTGGGTTGGGGCTAGGAGATTGTTTTGGGTTAGATGTGCTATGAGTGCTTGAATGTTTTTTTCTAGTATTTTATAGATAGGGGAAAGGATGGCAATAGGGCTGAAGTTGGTGATGTCTGTGTTTTTAACCCCTTTGTGGAGGGAGATGATGTAAGCATGACACCAGATAGATGGGATGTATGACTCTTGTATGGATCTATTTATAAGAATAGAGATGGGATATGAGATGCTGTCTGCTGATTGTTTGAGGAAGGTGGGCAGAAGGTTGTCGGGTGCATTGTGGCAGAGTCTGAGTTTAAGGAAAAGTCTTTTTATAGTGCTTGTGGGGATGGGAGAGAGACAGAATGGAGTGGAGGGAGGTAGGGGATTGTGGTCCTGGTTGGAGTGGGAGGGGCTGGGGATGGATGGTATGGGTGGGAAGGAGGAAGAAAGCTTGGCAATGCAGTCAGTGATAAAGGAGTTGAACTGGGTGGCCGTGTCAAGGTCTGAGACATTGGCATTTGGACAGGGGCATTCTTTATTACCAGGGTGCAGAATGGATGAGATTGAGTTCCAGAATTTTTTGAGATTGGTTGAGTGTAAGTAGCTTAGAGAAGTGTGCTTTACAGTCTTTATTTATTAGTTTTTTTGTGGAGTTTCAAAGCTGTTTATACTCCAGGAGGGAGTTGGGATTTTTATGTTTTTGATGTTGTTTCCATTTTTTGTCTCTTGGATGCATGGCTAGTTTAGTTTCTTTGGATAACCTGAGGCAGAGATTGGGTTTGACTTATTTGGTTCTCAGGGGGGTTGCTGGTTGAAGAGGGTTAGGAATGAGTGGTTGAAATAGGATACAGCATCATCGAGGGGGGGGGGGTTCAGAGGGGACTAGTGTCAGTATGCCTTAGGCATTCTGAGAAAGTTATGGGGTTGAAAGAGGAGAGGTTGTGGGATTGGATGTAGATGTGTTGTTTTTGCAGAGGAGATGGGAGGCAGTTAGCAAAAGCTGGTAAGTGATCACTGAGAGGATCAAGGATGGCTCCAGTTTTGATGATATGATTTGGGTGAGTTGTAAGGATCCAGTCAATGATGGTACCAGAGGTACCATCTTTATTTATTCTGGTTGGAGAGTGAATTAGTTGGGTGAAATTGTATAGATTTAGAGTATGGGATGGGGCTTTGGAGTTAATATTGGTCCAGTTGATGGTGTCCCAGAGGATGTAGGTGTCATTTTTATTTGAGGAGTTGATGAGGTATTGTGATTGGTCCTTTGGGGGGGAGAGGAGTAAAGTTGACACTGAGTCTGTCAACCAGTATATTGGCAATATCTGTTTGCTCGGAATAGGAGGTACCATTGTGCAGGAGCTCAGAGCAAATCTGGGCATTGCCATGGAGATTCTTTGCATAACTATAGAAGGCCTTGTGGTTGTCTTTACTATCTGCTGCAATCTGTTTTTATAGCTAGCTTTAGAGGATTTGATGAGGGATCTCAACTTTTTATTGAGGCTGATAAGGGAGTTTTTCCAGTCTTGGGACTTCACCTTAATCTGCATCAGTTTCCTCCTTCTGTTGTAGAGTTTGTTTATGGCAGAAGACCACCAGATTGGCTTGCATTTGTTGGAGGACAGCATCTTGGTTCTATTGGGTATAGCGAGATCTATACATTTGTGTATGTGCTTGTACAGTGCATTGGTGTATGATTCGACGGTCATGCAACTATTGTTCATTTGGATGGGTGCTGTGAAGTTAGCCACCTCTGTTTTTAGGAGCCCAAAGTTAACTTTGGAGAAGTTTTTCATGGTGGTTACCTTTGCGGGGGGGGGGGTGGATTTCCAAGGTGATTAGTTTGTGGTTGGATCTAACCAGGGAGGAGTTGACTATTGGTGTAGAGCAACGGGTGCCCATGTTAGTAATGACCAGGTCAAGGATATTGCTACCTCTAGTGGGGGTAATAATGAGTTGGCCCAGGCCATTAGAATTAATGAATTTCAGGAAATGTTGGGCAAGTGTATTGGTACATGAGTAGTTTTCCAAGTTAATGGAGGGGTTGTTGAAGTTGCCCAGTAGGAGAGTGTTAGGTTGGACCCTAATATTCTCCAGGGTTCTTAGGAATGTGGAGTGTGAGTCTTGGGATATGGTTGGGGACCTATAGCAGGCTGCGACCTGAATCACTGTCTTACCCAATGTTTGCTGCACCCGATGTATTTCTGATGCATTATGTTGGGCTACCAGTCTAGAGGTGTGCACATCCTTTATGAATATGGAAACACCGCCACCTTTGGAGCTTCGGTCCAAGTTCTGAGGCCGAAAAGTGTGGAATGAGTTAGAGCCTGGTAGTGCAGGGGTGCTTTCTGCTGCCTTGAACCAGGTCTCTATTACAGCACAAATGTTGATGTTCTCCATTTTAAGGAGTGCTTCGAATGAGTGCATTTTGAGATTTTGACTTCTAGCATTGAGCAGCATGACCCTCAGATTGCATTTGTTAATAGCTGCTGCAGTAGTAATTTGGTCTTCGGAACACCACCTAGAAAAGGCACTATAGGGGTGGCAAGAGCCTTGGACAGTAGCTGGAAGCCCAGGGGTGACAGATGCAGGTGATCTCTGGCAATGCATCAAGGTCTGTCAATCATGTCATCCCTGGCAGACAGATACTGGATCCCCTTAGAATGACACCAGAAACTTAGCCAATTATTGAACTCAACCATTTTCTGCTTGTGCTGTGGTATCATTCTGGGTGATGGTAAGATGCTGCTCAGGGCTAGGGTCATATCCACATGGGCTACATAATTCGAGAGCTCCTCCATGTCTCTTTTCATATAGTCCAGGGAGATACCTTTCAGGTCATTCACACCCACATGTACAATGACAGAGTTATATTTGCACCTGTGGTTGAGGGACTTAAGTGCATGCATTATGTGGTAGATCCTGGCACCTGACAGGCAGCTGACTGTTACTTTCTCCTTATTCAACTTAGTGAGTGGGACATCAGTTTGCCTCACTATTGAGCCACCTATGACTAGTGTGTTGGGCATGCTGTTTTGCCATAGCATATGGAGAGTTATGTTTTTCATGATTAGTGTTGTGCTGTGGTGGGCATGTGCATTTCTGCCTTGGAGGTCTCTGCTGTTTGGGTAGATTTTTATTGAGAGCCACTGTGAAGGTGGGTGTGTGGTTTGTGTTTTTATGTGAAGGCAGTGCTGGTGTGTGTTCTGGAGGGCTATGTGTTCCATGTGATGTGGTGCAAGTGTTGACCTTCTCCTGACCAGCTATTCCAGTTTTGGCTGGAGAGTGTGTGGCTTCCAATTTGGATATATAAGTGCATCTCTCACAAGATTGTATTGGGAGGTAAGAGGAGAGGGTTGTCAGTGTACATGAAGCAGATGCTATATTGCCTCGGGATGCCCAAGTTCACCAGGTTACTAGGAGAAAGCACAAGGAACTGACCTTTAGACATGCCTGGAAAGGGTGGGCATTAATAATAATTACTGGAGCTGTTTCCTTGCAGAACATTTAGTGCTGGTAGCACTTTTGTGTGCTACAATAATTGCTACAAAAAGTTTAAAGTGCTTGACTAATAAGCTAGTAAAAGTGCAGGAGAGGAGAGAACTAGCAGATCTAAGAGAAACATTGAAGAGCACGCTTTGGCACTGGTCAGAAGCTTACAAACAGTCCTGGATACAGCAAATCTGTATCTGGAGTAGACTAGTTACAGGAAAGGTGGGAAGCAAGTGTAAGCACAAGCTTTTAAACCAGATAGTTGAAAGAGATGAAAAAACTGCCCAAATTGCCAATAAACTACAATTTCTGGCCAGAGACCACTCCTCTTGTGGTAGATAGGCTACCTAGTGCTTACCACTCCCACTGATAAGCTAGAAGGCTTCCAACACAGAAAGGCTTGGGGGGGCTCAGAAGCTTACATAAAGTCCTGGATACAGCAAATCTGTATCTGAACTAGACTAGTAACAGGAAAGGCAGGAAAAGTGCAAACACGGGCTTTTAAACCAGAAAGTTGAAAGACATGGAAAAAACTGTCCAAACGGCCAATAAACTACAATTTCTGGGCCAGAAACCCCACCTCTTGTGGTAGATAGGCTACCTATTGCTTACCACTCCTACTGATAAGCTAGAAGGCTTCCTTCCAACACAGAAAGGCTTGGGGGGCTCAGAAGATTACAAACAGTCCTGGCTACAGCAAATCTGTATCTGGAATAGACTAGTTACAGGAAAGGCAAGAAACAAGCACAAACATGAGCTTTTAAACCAGAAAGTTGAAAGAGATGGAAAACTGCCCAAACAGCCAATAAACTACAATTTCTGGGCCAGAAACCACTCCTCTTCTGGTAAATAGGCTACCTAGTGCTTACCACTCCCACTGATAAGCTAGAAGGCTTCCCTCCAACACAGAAAGGCTTGGGGGGCTCAGAAGCTTACAAGCAGTTCTGGATGCAGCAAATCTGTATATGGACTAGACTAGTTACAGGAAAGGCAGAAAATAAGCTTAGATTTTTTTTTTTACAGAAAAGCAGCTAAAACAGCACTAAAAACAATTCAAGCAGAGTGCAAGCTAGCACACTTGAGTGTATAGCAGTATTAAAGCAAATACAATCCGTTGTATGGCATAATGACATATCTCCCCAACTACCTGTCTCTATAGGGGTTCCCCAAGGATCCATCCTTGGACCTCTACTTTTCTCTGTTTTCACCAATAATCTAGCCTCTGCCACCATACATGGCACACTCATACAATATGCAGATGACTCAACCATCATCTGCTCAGCACAGTCCCTACCCAAACTGCAAAAAAGTCACACAGGAAGCCTTTTCCTCTGTTGAAACTTAGTTATCCGATGCCCAATTCATACTAAACCCAAACAAATCTAAACTACTCATCTTCCAACCCACCAAACATACTCAAAACAACTCTCACTTTAACATCACAGCAAAAGACAACACCACTATACACCAAACAGAACACACCAAATTGCTAGCAGTGGAAATAGACAATAAACTAAAATTTGACATTCACATATCCATGACCATAAAAAAGTCCACAAAAAATTAGGAGAGTTATACAGAAATAAGCAACTTCTCACTAAAGCAGCAAAGATTTCAGTAGCAAATTCACACCTTATCTCCACCCTACTTTATGCTTCTCTAATATATACCAACCTAAGGCAATGTGATCTAAACAAGCTAGAGACCTGCTACAACAAAATCGCCAAAATTAACCACAGGGGCATCCTACCATAGTCACCACTGTCTCTCACTTGCTGAACTGGGCTGGCTTGAACTCCCTCCCCTCCTTCAATGATATCAACTCATACTCGCCCACAAACTAGTAAACCATCCACTAAAGGTCCCATCTCTCCAGAATTTACTCCAACCCTACCACACCACCAGATCACAAAGATCCAGCAAGAAAAATCACTTACAGGTCACTAAAGCCAATAACCTCTGCTTGAGAATAACTATTCTCTTGTGCCACAGCCAAATTATGGAACTCCCTCCCACCCACAATTACCTCTGTACCATCATGCACCCACTTCAAAACTTTACTAAAAGTGCACCTAAAAGACATGCTGGCTATGCCCTTGCAACTCCCCCTCTAATATCACCCACCCCATCCACCCACAACCTTTCTTTCCACCCCACTAACTACCTTGATTATAGCAAGCTCGGATGCTCATAAGCCTAACTACTTATTATACAGCAGGAATTTCTTATTGTAACAATTGTTAATGTCTGTTATGTACTTCACAGATGATGATTCTAGTTGTCTACTGATGTACTATGTTCTTCATCTGTAACTATGTTTGTAATTGTCAATTGCTATGTTGATGAAATTGTTAATTGCTATGTAAATTCAATGTAACTACTGTCTGTATATTTTAACTGTGGAGCCTTTCTTCCCGGGCCTCCTCTGAAAATGGACCTACGTCCAGTCAGACACTCCCGGTCAACAAATGTAAATAAATAAATAAAATAAATGCAATTTATTCAAACTGCATTCTGAACCGAATTCAAATATTGTTTTATTCAACTCTGAATAGTTGAATAGTGCCAAAAATATACTTATCAGCTGAGAAGCACACTCAGTCAGAACACAAGGAGATTCTAGCAAAGTTTTTTTTTTTTTTTTTTCCCCGTAAAGTGGAAAGAGAGAAAGGAGGAACAGAAGATAGTTCAAGGTTAAGAACCTAACTGGGTTTGCCTTTTCAAATGTTCTGTCTGTATTAGGTAGAATGAGCTAATAACACTAGACTGAGAAGAGTGTCCCAGTTCAAATATACAGCAGGGGCAGGCAACTGCAAAGCCACCAACTAGCTACACTATTTTAGGCAGAAAACACTACAGAAATGTTTATCACAGCAGAAAAACAGCAGTGAGCCACTAAATGAATGTTTTAAACAGATAAAGAACAAGGAGATTCTAGAGAATGCTTTTAACTGCAAACAAATCAGTCATATGATACACTCCTTGGGAGGAAATCAGAACAAACAAACAGATGTTTAACAAATGGAGAACATTTCCAGTTAATACCTTACACACAGTGAAACTAGCTAGAAAAGATTTACAAACAGTGTGATAGTAAAAACCTTATTTATCTAACCCTGTAAGGCAGACAATTTTAGTATAACCATGCAGATTAGTTTTTAACAATAAAATACAGTAAAACGTATGCAGCAGACAATAAAAAGTGCTATAAATATCTAGAATAAGCAATAACTAATAAAAATAAGCAAAACAAATGCTACTTATTGTTATATATCACAGATCAGAGTTGTAGTCAGTGCCCCTCCTCTGATTAGCTCTGTGATCTCTATCAGTAGAAGATAGCTGCCAAAAATACAGGAAACTCAACAAACAAAACAACCAGGCCTGGATCACAGCGGGCCTCTATCCAGACTATGCTACCTTACTAGAACACAGACACCTCACAAAAAATGCACAGAAAAGCACAGATAGAACACTCACAAACAGAAAATAAAACTCTCAGTATAAAAAAGCAGTTTACAGTTAGGTAATTTAGTAAAAATACAATCACAGTAATAAAACACTATCTACCAATGAAAAATATAGTTACAACAGTATACAACAGTTCACAAATGCAGTGAAACAGTAAAAAACAGCTTTATAACTGTACAAAATGTAGTAGATTAGCTGTATAGCACAATTATAAGTATTAAGAAGTGCAATTCAATGAAACAAATGTAAGAAATAACTTGTTCTGCTCTTGGAGTCTTAGGGAATTTCTGCTTTGTCCCAGTGATGAATCACCACTCCACAGCCTGGTAAATATAAGCACAGCTCCCTGCAGACACAGGGTTTCAATACCAGAAAAGATTGTGAGACTTAGGAACACATATTGATAGCAATCTACATGTTCATAACTATGCGCCTATAGTGGTGACACACACAATCTGCATTGCGCACATTATACATATAGGCATCACATCCAAGACCAGGGTAGTCATACCTCTGCTGTACTCTACCCTTACCACACCAGTAATAGAGTGCAATGCTCACATCTGTCTGTACCTCACCAGACACCTACAGCAATTAGAGAAAACACAGAGTTGTGCCTGGGAGAATCCCAGGCCTCCAAACATGACATATATGGAAAGATTGACATACCTGCCACTGTACTTGGTATCATGCAGGCTATTTAAAGCTAACCTATGTCTGCCCTGCAGAGCAGTTGCAGACCCTGCACTTCTGCAAATGATCGACATCTGCAATTCAAATGGGACAAGAATAATTTCACCCCAGGGTTCTCAACCTAGCCTGTGACATAAACAGACATGCCGGGGAGATAGATATATCCCACAACAATTCACACTCCTCTGTAATAGGCTCCCACTGCATGTGAAGCAGTGCTCCTCAATGACCTTGTTCAAGTGCAACATTAATTTCTTGTCGGGTGATTGTAAAGTCACCTCTGGGCTGCCACCTATCTCCCTCATGGACAGGACCAGTTATTGCTGCTCACAAACCCACTCTGCTAAACGCATCCATCCAACTAGGCTGTTTTGTTTTTACACAGCTAGGCCTCTAAGCACCCTAGTGCTATTTGGCTAGTGGCCTCATATGAACCTGTGAAGCTATGTGCCTATGCAGGCCTCCCAACCTGTTGTCCCCCACATGGCCTGCTGATGTCATCTACTTTAAGTGCACCTGCACTTTTGATAAATAATACTTGTGTCGTGGCACTAGCATAAAGTACTGAGTTCTGTAGTCTGCGTATTTAGACAGTGGGGGTTATGTTCTCACTGCAGTTGACTTTGTGTGTGTGTGTGTGTGTGTGTGTGTGTGTGTGTGTGTGTGTGTGTGTGTGTGTGTGTGTGTGTGTGTGTGTGTGTGCGTGTGTGTGTGTATGTGTGTGTGTGTGTGTGTGTGTGTGTGTGTGTGTGTGGGTGTGTGTGTGTGTGTGTGTGTGTGTGTGTGTGTGTGTGTGTGCGTGTGTGTGTGCGTGTGTGTGTGTGTGTGTGTCTAGAAAGCAAAGCAGCAGTGTGGTTCCTACAATTACTTCTCCAATGACATGGACTGTCAGTATTTTGATACTTGTACATGCCTACACATTCATTTCATTCTGGTCTCCCAACACCTTGTTTCCCACATGGCCTGCCGATGTCATCTATTATAAGTTCACCTGCACTCCTGTGTGACTCACAATTGTGCTGTGGCATTTGTGTAAAGTAATGGGTCCTGTAGTCTGTGTACTTAGATTGGTAGCAGTTCTATTCTCACTGCAGTCAACTGGATATGTGTGTAGTGTGTGAGTTCATGCTTGACATTACAGGCAGCATTTTACACCAGCATGTAAGACACTGTTATCTTCACCTCAACAGACACTGCTAATGTCATTAGCTATAAAGTGTTTTCTGACGCACTCCAAACTGGACTTGAACTGAGGTGCTTGTGTAAAGTACTGGGTTGTGTAGACTGTTTAATTAGATAGATAGGGATTCTATTCTCACTGTAGTCAACTGTGTGTAGGTGAAGTGTTGCCTGACATTTCAGAGAGCATTTTACACCAGCATTTGGGTCACTGTTATATTCTCCTCAACAGACACTGCTGATGTCATCAGCTATATCACATTTTTGGGTATGCAGCACTCTCACCAAGGCAGGGTCAGAGAGTGACCTGGAGTGCAGGAAGAAGTCACTTCATCCTATACAATAAAAATTACAGTGATATGGCTATTAATCTATCCGCATACATCATGGCATGGTTTGTAGGCCCTGTGTTATGCTGCTGAGAAAGCCCTGTGGTCTCTCCAGCTGCTATATGTGTCTGGTGAGGTACATGTAAAAAGAGCATTATACTCCATTAGGGTTGTAATAAGGTTTGACTACAGTGCTGTCATACAATCCTAAGATGTAAATATGATGGCATGATTGATGATGTGCACAAGATAGGCATTCAATAGCAGTGTGGACACTTGGTGGTCAACGTTCAGATTGCAATCTACATGTGTTCCCACTCCCGGTGCTTGCATCACTGGGTTTCTGCATACAGGACTGTTGTCAATGCTGTGATTTATATGGAACTCCACTTTTCAGCTAGACAACATTACAAACACACATGTATGCATTTATTTGTACAATGCATGCCTTTGTCACCATTCAGTTATGTGTGTTAGCTTCTCATGTACTATATTATCACCATTGGTGGACTAAGTTATTGCACATAATATGCTAGAAGCAGCAAACTTAGTAAGCCAAAGGCTATATACTTTAGCAAGAGCTGTCAAGAAATACAGTTCAAACAGTTACGGGTCAAGTGCTGTTCCATGGGGTTTGCCATCAGTGGCAGCTCTACTGGTACAGGTTAATTCACCAAATTTTAAATGATGTGTTCTGTCAGTGAGCTAATTGTTTACCCATCAACTGATGTAAGGTTTAATCCCCAGCTTGGAATTTTTTTCAATAATACTTGCATGTGTGATTTTGTCAAAACCCTAGGCCAGATCACAATAGACAGTAGGCACTGTCTTACCTTCATCCAGGCCTATCATACAGAATCAATGGGCTGTGACAACATCACAGATCACCTATGATGTGACTCAGTGCATACACCTCCCTAATGTGGTTGAATACACAATTCGATACATCCTTCACACAGCCTATGTTTCCATGCAAGGGTTTACATCAACATGCATCCACCTGAGCTGGGGGGACAGCACTTGATGCATGCATGTGTAAAGACATCCTGACTCTCGACTGTGAGGTAGACCAACTTGTCATCACAAACCTCTTCTACATGTACACTAGTAATATTCTAGGTGTGTACAAAAGACCTGTGTGAGTTGTTAATGCTACATCAGGTCCATTACATCTGATAGATGTCCTCAACGAGGTCATTGAGGACATGCATGATGACAACAGTATAATCTTGTGTAACTTAAGCAGGTCTGGCATTTGATACAAATCTATACTGAGGTATTCAATCAACACTGTTATATGTAGCCACAAACAGCTATATCACCAAATGGATAGACCAGTGTATGACATATGTGGCATTTCACTATGTTGAATGTGTTACAAGACATATCTCAGGTCCAGTGATCAGGTTAGTACATCAGGGGTGTCTGCTAGGCCCTTTGCTGCCCAGTAGTTAAATGATGGACATCACAGATGACATACACATGCTGTGTCCAAACAGCTGCCTGAAGGATCATAACTTGTTGGCAATCATTGACTCCTACTGTGATATTAGTATAATACAGACAGTGTCAACACATACCAAAAACTGCTGTCACAGCCATGAAAACACCTACATTGACAAGAAACATGTAGAGATTTGTTGAATCAGGAAACAGACACACTACCTACATGTAATGTGGACATCACACCCTGTAATTAGCCCAATAGGTATGTGACCTGTGTCTTGGGGGGGGGGGGTCTATGACATTTTGCCAAAAATCCATTTCGCCGAAAATCCTGATATAGGGTCCAAATCTCCGAAAATCCATTTTGTCGAAAATACTTCTGACAGTGTATATGCCCTTTCCCACAACTGTAGTGGATCTCTGAGAGGGAATATTAATGTAGGGGGGTGGGGGGCGTAGCCCCCCACCTACTCAGGTTATAAACTACTTACTTACTGTTTTAATAGGGACTTGACAATATAAAACAAAACTAGACAATCTTAAATTGTACTGGGTGGGAGGCTATGCCCCCCACACCCCCTACTTTAATATTCTCACTCCGAGATCACACTACAGTTGGGGTAAAGAGCATATACACTGTCAGTAGTATTTTCGGCGAAATGGATTTTCGGCGATTTGGACCCTATGTCAGAATTTTTGGCGAAATGGCTTTTCGGCGAAATGACACTGATCCATCCTGGGGCAGAGGGTAAGTTGTACATCAACCAGCATGTGATCACAGTACTGACTACTCCCTTGAAGGTAACACAAGTACTGGGTATGTGAAGGACATGCACATCAGAGGCCATAATAACTTCCTGGGTCCCAGTCTTCATCACACGAATAACTGTGTAAAATGGGCCTTTCTTCATCTACCTTACTACACATCTTCCAGTGATGTGCAACTGAAGTGTACCACCTTTGTCACAGTGCACTGTCACACAGCTTATTGGCTATACCTGGGTATTCTTACTGTCACATATACATGACTGTCTGATGGTGTGGAACACCAATCAAGTTATTACACCAGATACATGTGTGCTACCTGCTTTGCTTATGCACACACTACATAGGTGTTTGACAACTTTAATGACATGTATCTCTTCCATGACAGATGACAGTGTGGATTGTGCCATACATATATATATACATATATATATATATATATATATATATATATATATATATATATATATATATATATCTATATATATATATATATATATATATATGGCATTAAATATACTGATCCCAAAGATATTGCCAATATCCTGGCAGACTGATTCAGTGCCAACTTCACCCCCCTCTCACCCCCTAAATGGCCTATCTCAATACCGGAAGATTGCCAAATTCCGGTAATAACGGCTGCACCAGTAAAAAACACAATCTCCAAAGCTAAGAATACAGCATCCATGGGACCAGATGATCTCCTGGGCTGTGTACTACATGAACTACAATATGAACTGGCACCTCACCTAAGTGTCATGTTTAATCATAGCTTCACCTCAGCTTTTGTGCCCACTGAGTGGCGCAGAGCTACAGTTATCCCACTCCACAAGGGGGGATCCACCTTGGATCCCAGAAACTACCATCCCATCAGTCTGACAAGCCTTATCTGAAAGGCCATGGAGCGTATTATCATGGAACTTATAAACAAAGACATTGGCAACCTTCAAACACTGGCCCCACCCAGTTTGGGTTCGTGAAGGGCCGATCTTGTCTTCTGAACCTGATTGACTTCTTCGAATCAGTCTCCAGAGCCATGGACAAGGGTAAGGTGGTCCACACAGCCTATCTGGACCTTACCAAGGCCTTTGACACCATCCCCCACTCTCAAATCATAGATAAACTTACTAAGCTGGGCATTAATCCCTACATCACCCAATGGGTTGCTAACTGGCTTACTGATAGAGCCCACACTGTAAAAGTAGCCGACTCCAAATCCAGCTCCAGACAAGTGACAAATGGAGTACCTCAGGGTTCAGTCCTGGGACAGCTCTTTTTTGGCATCTACTTCTCTGAAGTACAGGCCAACACTAAGGGAATCTGGATAACAAAGTTCGCAGATGTCTGCAAACTCGGAGCCATTTTTGAATCCCCAAATGATGTGGATACTCTACAAAAGGGCCATACAGAAACAGATGCTTGGTGCCAGAGCCATGGGCTGAAGCTCAATGCCAAGAAATGTATAGTTATCCCCTTTGGGAAAAAACATGTATCCGTGAATTACCATATAGGTGGCAGTACACTAAACACCGAAAGTGTGATGAGACTTAGGGACACAGATGGACAGTGGTCTCACCTTCGATAACCACATCGCCACAACAGTCAGGAAATCCTTCTATGTGGCACACCTCATCACTAAGGGCTTTTCATCCAGAAAAAAGGAAGTCATTGTCCCACTGTACTCATCCCTCATTGACCCATTATAGAATATGCCCCGTTTGGTATGTACCTCTCAAGACATCTGCAACAACTGGAAAGGCCGCAGAAATACCTCACTAAAAGAATCACAGGCCTAAATCAGATGCCATATGCTGACCGCCTTAAAAATCTCCAGCTATACTCTGTCGCATATCGTCTACTCAGAGGCGATCTCTGCTTAACATACAAGGCATTGTCAAACCCAGAGCTGTTGGACATGGTACACTTAAAGAAATCCCAATCCCTCAGAGCCACATGCTCCAGGGATCTAAACCTTGTCATCACAATAAACAAAACATGCTGGAGGGATAGGTTCCTGACCCAGAGACTCCCCAGACTATGGAATAGATTGCCCATACATGTCAAGCAGAACAGCTCTTTGGCCCTCTTACAAAAGGAACCTTGACAATTGGATGGGAGAAAGGAAATTCATCCCGGGGATCACGTCAGTCGCCCTACTAGACAGGGGTCCAGGGAAGTAAATAGTGTGGGAAGAAATAGCCAGGGAATTGTTATGGCTAGGCTTGTATAGGCCCTAGGGCTGATAACCTAGTACCAGCCTATGAACCTATGAACCTATGAGTGATCATTTTACATGGCAGTCCCATGTCCTGTTACAGATCATTAACACAGCTTCAGTACAGAATGCCAGGAATGGGAAATCACAGCACTCTGTACTGTAGGAATACTGTACTGTACTGTGTTTGGACCATTTACTTCACATTCATACCTCTCAACTGTCCAGATACTCCCAGGATGTCCAGATGTTTCCTTATCAAGTTTGTGGCTTTCTGCCATATGACTAGGATGAGCTCTGCATTGGTGTTGTATTACATACATTTGAGTGATACCTCTCAACTGTCCTGATTTGTGCACAATGTCCAGATTTTGTCTCATATTTGTGACCTTTTCCTCATTACATTTTTGTTTTCTGGCAAATCATTGGCATGTCATTGCAGAGTGAATTCAGAAACTGAAGACTGACATTTGAGTTTCAAACTTCATGCTCTTCAGGCAGTTTGTGCTAACGTACAACCTATTTATTCTATCAACTTTCTAAGTTTTGAAGTGCAATTTTAATAACTGTCCCTATGTTTGTGCATTTGTCCCCCATTATGTACGCCTTTGCCCTCATATTGTGCTCAAAAGGGATGACGGGTATGTTTGAGTTCCAGTCTACCGTGTTTATGTGACATCTATGACAATTATGGCCCTATTTATGGTTAAATGTCCCTGCATTCTGTTGGCCTTTGTGGAAATTTGTTGAACTTACAGATTCACAGCTATCTATGAAACCTTGGTGGTCATTGTGGCATTCCATGCAAATTAACAGACCGCATGTGCTTTGTTTTACAAGGAATTGATATCCACGTTCACTGACATGGTTTCCTGTCTGGCAACAGTGTTGCCAGCCATGAATCCTAGCTTAGGTGTGCCTCACCTCATTAATATGCATTGTGTGCTGCTGTGCACCATCACTCTAACATGCACATAGTAAAAAAAGTCTGCACATCATTGTTGGAACCTTCCTGTGTCCTGACAGAGTGCTCTTCAAACTATCTGGAGATATGCAGAGCTGAGTATATTTCTCTGGCACTTCAGAGTTGTGTACTGGTAATTGTTGTTTGACTAATTTTATATCATTGCTGGCTGACTTCAGAGTTGTTAACTGTTACTTTTGCTTCACTATATAGTTTTTCAGATCTCTGCTGAAGGTGTTGGTTTTCCCATACTCACCCTCCCTATTCCTGCATTGTTGTTTAAAATTGGAGGCTTTTGCAGTTGCCCACCCGCACTGTAGATTTGATCTGGGACACTCCCCCCAGTCCCATCTCTTTACCTCATTCTACCTAATAGACTCCTTCTGCACTTGTTTTTAGTCATTTTTAATTTAGTTGTATTTTTTAAACTGCTTGGTCTAACATTGCTACATACTCAAGTGAGCTAGCCTGCACTGCCTTTGAATTGTTTGACTGCTGTTTTAGCTACTTTTCTGTGTGTATATATATATATATATATATATATATATATATATATAGATTTATATAAATATATATACCTTTCCTGTAGCTAATGTAGTCCAGATTCAGATTTGCTGTATCCAGGACTGTATGTAAGCTTCTGAGCCACCCCCCGCCCCCCAAGCTTTCTGTGTTGGAGGGAAGCCTTCTAGCTTATCAGTGGGAGTGGTAAGCACTAGGCAACCTATCTACCACATAAGGAGTGGTTCTGGCCTAGAAATTGTAGTTACTGGCTGTTTGGGCAGTTTTTCCATCTCTCTCAACTTTCTGATTTAAAAGCCCACATTTGCACTTGTTTCCCCCCTTTCCTGTAACTAGTTTAGTCCAGATACAGATTCTTGGTTTTAGCACTTGAATTTGCTTATTCATGATCAGCACTTGTTCAGAACTTGTAAGCACTAAATAACCTACTAATTACTATAGTACTCAACCTTCCTCATTACCTAGAGGAAAACAGTTTTGGTACTTACTTTCCTCACTTGCTTAGAGAAAAACAGCTCTTGTACTCACTTTCCTCACTTATCTAGAGGAAAATAGTTTTTTATTCAGGCATGTCAAAGGGTCAGCTCCCAGTGTTCTCTCCTGTCTATCTAATGAATATGGGCATCTTGGGGCAATGTAGAAATTGCCTCATGTACACAGACAACCCTCTCCTCCTACCACCTAACATTGCAACCTGTGAGAGATGCACTTATCTAGCCAAACTGGAGGTAAAGCTCTCTCCAATCAAGACTGAACTTGACAGTCAAGAGGAGAAGGTAAACACTTGCACCACACCACACTCATCACATAGTCTCACTAAATCTACACCACCAAAATCCACACATAGAAACACAAAAACATTCTTGGAGGCTCTCAATAATAATCTGCTCAAGCAACATAGACCTCCAAAGCAGAAATGCAAGCAACCTCCACCCCCCGACACAACCCAAATGACACATAGCCCGTGTGCCACTCAACCACAGCCAATAAGGCAAAACAACGTACCCAACACACTAGTCATAGGTGACTCTATAGTCAGGCACACTGATGTCCCACTCACCAGGCTAAACAAGGAGAAGGTTACTGTCAGCTGCCTGTCAGGTGCCAGGATCCATCACATAATCAATGCACTCAGGTCACTCCACAACAAGCACAAATACGACTCTGTCATTGTCAATGTTGGTGTGAATGACCTGAGACGTACCTCCCTGGACTACATGAAAAGAGACATGGAAGAGCTCTCCAATCTTATAGCCCAGGCAGATATGACCCTAGCCCTGAGTAGCATTCTGCCATCACCCAGAATGATGCCATGGTACAAGGACAAAATGATTGACTTCAACAATTGGCTAAGCTTCTGGTGCCATTCTAAAGGGATCCAGTATCTGTCTGCCTGGGATGACATGGGCGACAGACCACGATGCTTTGCCAGAGATGGCCTGCACCTGTCACCCCTGGGATTCCGGATACTGGCTAAGGTTCTTGCTGCCCCTATAGTGCCTTTTTTAGGCAGGGTTCAAATGACAAATTCACCACCATAACAGGAACAGGCAATCAAAAACTGAGGGTGATGCTATTCAATGCTAGAAGTCTAAATCTCAAAATGCACTCACTCGAGACACTCCTTAAAATGGAGAACATTGACATCTGTGCAGTGACTGAGACCTGGTTCAAGGCTCCAGGGAGCACCCCTGCACTACCAGGCTATAACTCATATCACACTTTTCGGCCATGTATCCTGGACTGGAACACCAAAGGTGGAGGTGTGTCCATATTCATTAAGGATATCCACACCTCCAGGCTAGGTGCTCAGCATAATGCAGCCGAGGTTATCCAAGTGCAACTAACTCTGGGCAAAACTGCAATCCAAATATTAGCTTGCTACAAATCACCCACCATGCCCCAGGATTCCCGTTCCTCTTTTCTTGGTGTACTGGAAAATATTAGGGTTCAACCAAACACCCTAATAATGGGCGATTTTAACTACCCCACCATTAACTGGAAAAACTACTCATGTACCAATGCCTTCACTAAATGCTTTCTGGAATTCATAAACTCCAGTGCCCTCGATCAACTTATCCACACCCCTATCAGGGGCAACAATATCCTAGATCTAGTCATTAACAACATGAGTGACCAGTGTTCCACACCTGAAGTCAATGCCTCATTGGTCTGATCCGACCATAAGCTAATTACCCTAGATATCCACATCCTGCCCCCAACCCCCATTAAGGAAACCATGGTAAAATATTTCTCCAAAGCCAACTTCATGCTTCTTAAGACAGAAGTGGTGAACTTCATGACACCCATGCAGATGGACAATACAGTTACAAATACTGAATCCTACACAATTGCACTTTATAAGCACTTACATGAGTGCATGGTTCGTGCTATCCCAAACAAAACCAAGACGCTATCCTCCAAAAAAAGGAAGCCAATCTGGTGGCCCCCTGCCATAAACAAACTGTACAACAGAAGGAAGACTCTGTTGCAAAAGAGAGTAAAATCCCACGAGTGGAGGAGCTCCCTGGTCACCCTCAGTAAGAAGCTGCGATCCCTGATAAAATCCTCCAAAGCTAGTTATGAAAACAAAATCACCACTGATTCTAAAGACAACCACAAAGCATTCTATAGCTATGTCAAGAATCTCAATGACAACACTCATATCTGCTCTGAGTTACAGCACAATGGCACTAAATATACAGACCCAACTGATATTGCCAACATCCTGGCAGATAGGTTCAGTGCTAACTTTACCCCCTCTCACCCCCTAAAGAGCCCATCTCTATACCGGAAGAATGCAAAGTTCCTGTAATCATGGCTGCACAGGTATAAACCACACTCTCCAAAGCCAAGAACACAGCATCCATGGGACCAGACAACATCCCAGGCTGCATTCTACATGAACTACAGAATGAACTGGCACCCCACCTAAGTACCATGTTCAATCATAGCCTCACCTCAGGCTTTGTGCCTGCTGAATGGTGCACAGCAACAGTTATCCCACTCCACAAGGGGGGAGCCACCACAGACCTCGGGAACTACTGCCCCATTAGCCTGACAAGCCTGGTCTGTAAGGCCATGAAACGTATCATCATGGAACTTATAAACAAAGACATTGTTAATCTCCAAACTCTGGACCCCACCCTGTTCGGGTTTGTAAAAGGCCGATCATGTGTCCTAAACCTGATAGACTTCTTGAAGCAGTCACCAAAGCTGTAGACAAGGGTAAGGTGGTTCACACAGCCTATCTAGATCTTGCCATGGCTTTTGACACCATCCCCCACCCTGGAATTATAGATAAACTCACTAAACTAGGTATAAATCCCTATGTCACAAGATGGGTTGCCAACTGGCTCACTGACAGAACCCACACTATGAAAGTAGCAAATTCCAAATCTGACTTCAGACCAGTGACAAGTGGAGTACCACAGGGTTCAGTCCTGAGTCCTCTCCTGTTTGGGATCTACTTCTGTGAAGTACAGGCTAACACAGAAGGTCTTTGGCTATCAAAGTTTGCAAATGACTGCAAACTAGGAGCCATAATCAAAACCCCTAATGATTTGGACATCCTACAAAAGGGCCTCACTGAGACAGATGCCTGGTGTCAAAGCCATGGCCTCAAGCTCAATGCCAAAAAGTGCATTGTCATCCCCTTTGGTAAAAACTCTGTACCCATGAACTACAACATAGGTGGTAGCATATGTAACACCAAAAGTGTGATAAGAGACTTTGGGACACATGTGGACAGTAGTCTCTCCTTTGATAATCACATCACCACAGTAGTCAGGAAATCCTTCTACGTGGCACACCTCAACACAAAAGGTTTCTCATCCAGAAAAAAAGAGGTTATTGTTCCCCTCTACTCATCACTCATTAGACCCATTATAGAGTACAACGCCCCTTTCGGTATGTACCTCACAAGACATCTACAACAACTGGAAAGGCTGCAGAAATACCTCACAAAGAGGATTACTGGCCGCAAACAGATGCCCTACGCAGACCGTCTCAAAAAATTCCAGCTTTACTCTGTCGCATATCGCCTACTCAGAGGTGATCTCTGCCTAACATGCAAAGCTATGTCAAACCCAGAGCTGTTGGACATGCTCCACTTAGATAAATCCCAATCCCTCCGAACTACATGCTCTAGGGACCTAAACCTTGTCACCACAATAAACAGAAGGTGCCGGAGGGATAGATTCCTGTCCCAGAGACTTCCCATAATCTGGAATAAACTACCTATCTATATCAAACAAAGCTCCTCATTAGCACTCTTCAAGAAAATTATTGATGATTGGATGGGAAATAGGAAATTCACCCCGAGGATCACCTATGTGACTCTGCTCGACAGTGGCACAGGAAAATAATTTTCTTGGCTGGCAAAAGCCAGGGTACCTTTTTGGCTGAGCTTGTATAGGCCCTAGGGCCAATAGCCTAGTACCTACCTATGAACCTATGAACCTATGAACATAGCCTGTTGAATCCTGGGGTGTGATTCATTCAGTACATCAACTCTGATTTCCACTCTATATATCATGCATTTATATATTGTTGTTGTCACTGACTCTGTATATAATGTCATTTATCTATTGCCTTTATACCCACATAACAACTATGAGATTTACTTTGTATATAATATATGTATATGTATATATTGTATTTTATCTTTCACTTTGTACGTAACGTCATGTATCTGTTGTGTTTACCACAGGCTGAGACTGAAATAGGTCCAGTGAGATCAGTGGTTTACCCCAGTTAAATTCAAAATAGAATAAATACATTTTTTTGTGATTCATGGTGTCAGTAGTTATGTCCAAAAAGTCTACTATGAGTTCCCTTTTTATTTATTTAATGTAATTAAGTACTGTAACATAAAAATCAAAGTAGCCTAAAGACACATTTTTAACTGTGTTCTATTATAAAAATACTATGAAGATAAATGCAGAACCCATACAAATATCAATTAGCATTATTTTGCAATTCAGTTAGTGTATATTGAAACCACTAAACAGAAAATTATATATTATGCATCAGCCTAGAATTAAATTAGTCTGTGATGTCATGCTCCTGAGCCCAAATATATGGCCTCCGAATCGATTTTTTGTTAAAATGCCCCTTACTGCCTCTCTCTTTGACAAAACACACTTGACTATGGTGGATCAAGTGAAATATGAACTTCTCAGATCTACCCTGACATTCCATGAAGTTAAATAGATAGGCTTATTGCTACTAGGAAATTTAGCTATATACCCCCATTTGGAAGAATAATAATCATGAAGTTGTTATACTTCACAACTCTTTTTGTTTGAGATTACTGGTTATAATCCTACACCAGCAAGGGACCTAGTACCTCTTTCCACTGCAAATGAAAGCCCAGACTGTGCCGCCTCATAGAATGACAACCAAGGTCACTTTCTTACCTACAGTTTTTCCAGCACCTTCCTCACAGCCATAGACATGGACAGCAGCTACAGTTCCTGCAAAGATGCAATTAAATCCTGAAAATCCATATTACAATTTGCCTTTTGCAAACTATTATAATACTCTATCATCACCAATAATTCAGAATTTTCAGTTTTACTTAACCCTTTGAGATCCAACAATTCAAAATCATTGTATTACTTCTCATTTTCTTTAATGTGACTTGTACATCAAAGACTTTTCTCCTGTATCCCAACAGAATAGTTTTACCCCATGCTATTATTCATTATTATCCATCTTCTTCTAGTTTATTTAACCTTCATTTTAATTCCATGATCCTAGCTGCTTTAGCTTCCAGAAAAGTTACCATCTCACCAGATAAGCTCTTAGAAATATTCTCAGTTTCATCTTCTAAATCTGAAGTCTTGCATTATCATGTATATCATCAGTTCCTTCCCTTACCGGATCACTGTAAGCTCTACTGTATCTCTAAAGGATATTCACATGCTTCCTGGGACTCTTATCTCTTTTTTTTCCTGGAAATGTATCCTAACAGCTCCACAGAATTACCCAACCTACTCTTTATTTGTTTTATTTTTATTTTATATTTCTTACCTTTGGTAGAACGCTGACCCACGTGGACCTTTTTGAGGCTTAGCTTGTGAACATTGTTTGGTTAAATTACTTGCTCAAAGTCAGCCAGTTAAGCAAATACAGGCTAAGTAACTTAAATTCATGGCATCAGGAATCAGCTTGTAACCATAATATTCTGCAACAACTACCAGACTACTAGTTATGCATTATGCATAAATAATGTATGCAGTCATTAAAGGTGTTTACTGACCACTGTGAACATGAAACAAATTACACAGCAAAGCAATGTGATGAAAGATGAGGTTGCGAAGTATCCAGATACCATTTGTTGTTGCTAAATGCCCTTAGGACCCTATAGTTATTCATTAAAGGTAGCTGAACTACAGTCCAGAGGAAAAGAAAACAAATCATATGAGTGGAATTCCTCTCTCCACAAATCAAATAACTGATGAAACGTGTATATATTCACACTCCCTTCACACCCTCACATTTCGTCCCTTATCTAGCCTACCTTCCACAGACACATTAAAATGCACAAACAAAACAAAACTGTATCTCAAAAGACAGCAAATGTCAGATAGGAAATAATTTAATGCAATTATTAAAACAGGTTAAGTGCTTTCATCTACCAGGTCATCAGGACTTCATCAGCGCCTAAATTGATGCTACCCAACTCATCAATTTATAATTTATAAGAATAAATTTCCACGTGTTCATATAATTAAAACATTATAGCATGTAAATAATGACAAATGTATACAATTAGGAAATCCAAAAAACAAAGATACAAATAGATATATACAAAGATAATATATCTCTTTAACTAATGAATATAAAACACAAAATTAATTAATTTAAAACACAGGTGAACATGTCCAAAGTCAGAACCCATTCAAAGTTTTTCTGCTATTAACTTTAAAATACTTGCATTCAAAATATTGGGCTGGATTCATGAAGGCTTGCATGGAGTCTAAGAGTAGAGTAAGACTCCATGCAGCCAACATGTCTGCCGAGCGATCCAGGAACAGCCGGCATGGGCGTGCAAGAGAGCTCCTAAAATGACTGTTACATGTACAGGGCTAGGTTATGCAAATTACCTCATTTGCTGCCGAAAGCTATGCAAATGAGGTAAATTTGCAATCCAGGAAACCCTAACCTGTCCGAGTAAGTGTAGTGTTATTTGCAGAAATGTACTCCGTTGACAACTGAGTACCGTTCTGCAAATAGCAAAACAGAGCCGTGACAGCTCCAAATAAGGATGCATCCAGTTGAGGAAGCATGCCAATGGCCAAATATATGGCCATTGGCAATGTTTACCGTTGCAAAATAAAAAAAAAAAAAATAATTTTTTTTACCTCTATCTCCGAAGTTTAAGCGTAACGCAGTGCCGCGCAAACATGCTGCACTCTAAAAAACAGAAAACCAAAAAATAAAAGCCACAAATAGGGATTTCATTCAAAATATTAATTTGCCATGCAAGTGAATGGCAGGCTGAAGACAACATGGCTACCGAGTAGAGGTTGCTAAGGGGGGAAGCTCAGTCTAAGAGATGTAACCATGCATTAGTAGGCAATCTTATGCAAATGAGGGTAAGGATAGTGAATCCCAATTTTACATGGAAAATGAGCAAAGTCTGTGGAGTGTAAGAGTAGGATAAGGAGAGTATCAGAGTAGAAGATAGGTGACATCACAAGGGGGGTATATATGAAAGAATGTAAGCTCATTGGAGCAGAGTGGCATGTGTTTCCTGTCAGTTACTCATCACTGGAAGAGGTGTGTCAACAGGTATCCAAGCTAAAACCAAGAAATTGAAGGTGTATGCCATGGATAACACTAAAGTTTCTTGTTGAAGTGCCTGCAATGTGTTTGTGCATGGGTGTGCACCTGTATATCCGAGTAGGACTGTGTGCGTGCGTGTGTGCCCGTGTGCGTGCGTTTAATCCGGAGTAAGTATGTGTAAGGTTGTTGAAATTTGTGTAAGCGCATTTGCACCTGTGTGCGCGTGTTCAAGCAGGAGTCAGCAAGTGTTAGGTCGTGTAAGCATGTGTGCGCACGTGTGAGCTGGTGTGCACGTGTTTGCGATTGTTTGCGCAGTGCTGCCCCCTGTGGAAACAGAAAGGGAAAAGGAAGCACAACAAATAGTAGGAAATTAACCAAGGAGCACTAGCAGAGCTAGCAGGTGAAAACAATCAGAATCAGGCAATTGCACAGGCAGTGCACTAGCCCAGCCCAGCACTTAAAACTCTGCAAACAACTTTCCACCATGTTTTCCTCAGAGACACTGCAACACTGCAGTATACTAAGAGAAGTGAAAACCTAAAAAGCTTTACTGAGACAAAGAAATGTTAGGGGCTGCCATTGCTGTTATAAGGCGAAATATGCAACATGCTGAGGGTGGTGACAATGCAAATGCTGCTGAGCAACCCACAGTGAGAAGACGGAGAAGAGTGTACAGGCCCAGGGTAACCTACCAGGGGCTACATGAGCTGGAGATAGTGGAGCACTATAGAGTGGACAGAGACCTCATGCAGCAAATTGTTGAGCTGTGCAGGCCACGCCTCACACACAGAACCAACAGAGGGGAACCCATCCCACTGGAAACCAAGGTATGTGTTGGCCTACGAATACTAGCAACAGGTACCTTCCAGAGACCAACTGGTGATATGATGGGGATTTCACAGGCATCAGCATCCAGGGTACTGCACCAGTTCCTGAATGCCATGTCAGCACATGGTGATCATGTATATTTCCCCAATTCCCATGAGGTATTGGCCAGCAATATGCATCTTTTCCAGCAAATAGCGGAATACCCTGAGGTAGTGGGTGCAATAGACTGCATGCACATATGCATCAAAGCACCAGCCGGTGAGTGGGGTAGGGCTTACTTTAACCGCAAGGGCTTCCCCTCCATCAACTGCCAGATTGTGTGTGATGCCCAGGGCATAATACTGAATGTGTGTGCTGGCTGCCCTGGAAGCTACCATGATTCACATATCTGGCATCTGACACAGCTGTACCAGACATTTGCCAATGGGGACATCCCTCATGGTCACCTAGTGGGGGATGCTGGATATGCACTGGAGTCGTGGCTGATGACACCCATCAGAAATGCACACACACCTGAACAGGAATGCCATAATGAGGCACATACACAAACACAAAATGTAATCAAGCGTGTGTTTGGGCTGCTCAAGTCACAGTTCCCGTGCCTGGACACATCTGGTGGAGCCTTGCAGTACTCACCAACTACATGTACCCAAATTGTCATGGTATGTGCTATGCTACATAATATGATCCTGCGAAAACAGCTGCAGCAGGAGCAGCATATGGCCGGGTCAAACAGCCCCCCACCATTGCCAAGGCCATCACAGGCAGAGCGTGACTCAGAGGAGGAACAACCTGAGCCTGCTCCAGTAGGCAGAAGGAGGCATGCCTAGTATGCTTTGGCCTTGGCAAAGAGGCAACGCAAAGCACATACACTGGCTCAGTAGGTACCCTGGAAATGATACCTCTCTCTGACTCACACATATAGTAAAAGGGATGCCTAACTTGACACTACCTGTTGTCAAACATGTATAGGGAGTGTACTATGTGCATCCGACATAGGCAGCTCTGCAGCACCACCTGAGGCATGATTGCCATGTTTTAAGCAATATAAAGCAGTGCTAAACAGCTTTTACCACTATTTAGTATATGTAAACAAAATTGCACACGCTAGCTAGCACAACTTTGGGCAATGTTGAGCAATATTGGGCAACGTTCAGCAATGTTGGTTAACGTTGAGCAATGTTGGGCAAGTTTGGTCAAAGTTGGGCATAGTTGAGCAAAAGCAGGTAAACATGCTCATATTTGCTTTACTGTTCCTTAAGCAGTCTGGTCTGCCCAGTATGAAAATATAAAACAGTGACAGTCCTCGAACCCAGGATGCTGTGCACTAGAGTCACAGTACTGAACCACTAAACCATGACAGTATTGCACTGGTCAGCCTGTATGAAGAAATGTTGATAAGTCTATGCAAAGTATCTCATGGAAACCCTGCATGCACAACATAATCCCTGTCGAGTTATGACACAAAGGTTACCCCTGCAGTAAAAATACAACCTGATTTTCAACACACATATAGTATAAATGTTAATATTGGGCGTGTTTACACATGTCAACAAATGTAGTGGACTTCAGATGGCAACATACTGAAAGGTCACACTGGGCATGCTCACACTTGAATAAATGAGACAAATGTCAGGCAACAAAATACTGAAAGGCCAAACTGGGCATGCTCACACACTTAGGCCATGTCTGAGTACAGCAGTGGGCCACAAATATCTGGCAGTTGCATGTGTTAACCCAGGAACCTCTCACTATTCACCAGTCCTGCCTTGTGCACACAGTTATATGACAACAGAAACATATATAATATATTGGAACCCTGTTATAATCAAATATGTACTACAGATACTTAGGTTGTTCATAGAAAGTGGGAAAGCAAAGAAGATAAAAAACCTGCAATCAGTATCATCAATAAACAATGTGCACTCCAAACATTATCATAGGTTCATAGGTTCATAGGTTGATACTAGGCTATCTGCCCTAGGGCATTTATATGCCTAGCCAGAGTGTGTTTGGCTTTTGCCACCCTTTTAGGTTAGTAGACTGTGCCTTTGAATAGTAGGTCACAGAAGATAGCCCTTTTACGGTTAGTTTATTGGGCCTCTGTCTAGCAGGGACCCAGAAGAGATCCCTGGGGTAAACTTACGATCTCCCTTCCACTCGTCAAGATTTCTCTTGAAGAGGGTAAGTGAGGGGCTCTGCCTAACTTGGATTGAAATTTTGTTCCAGAGTGAGGGGAGCCTCTGGGATATGAATCTGTCCCTCCAGCATGTCCTATTTATTTCTGTGCTGAGGGTTAAGTCCCTGGAGCGTGTAGCTCTAAGGGATTCGGATTTCCTGAGGTGGAGCATGTCCATTAATTCTGGGTTGGACATGGCTTTATACGTCAGGCACAGATCGCCTCTGAGTAGGCGGTAAGCAACTGAGTAGAGCTGGAGTTTCTTTAGCCGAACTGCATAAGGAATCTGTTTGAGTCCCTTGATCCTCTTGGTGAGGTACTTTTGTGGTCTTTCCAGTTGCTGCAGGTGTCGGGTAAGGTACATCCCAAATGGGGCATTGTTTTCAATTATGGGCCTGATGAGTGATGAGTAGAGGGGCACAATGACCTCTTTTGATCTAGATGTGAAACCTTTCTTGATAAGGTGGGCTATATAGAAGGTCTTTCTAACCACTTTGGCAATGTGATTGTCAAAGGAAAGATTACTATCTACTTGGGTCCCCAAATCCCTAATTACTTCTTCTGTACTTAATGGATTACCATCTATGTGGTAATTTGTGGGCACTTTGTTTTTTTCAAAGGGGATGACTATGCATTTTTTGTCATTTAGCTTTAGGCTATGGCTCTGGCACCAGTTATCCGTCTCTGTGAGACCCTTTTAGAGGATGCTTGTGTCAGCCGGAGAGTCGATTATGGCACCCAGTTTGCAGTCATCTGTGAACTTGGTCAGCCATAGTCCTCCTGTGTTAGCCTGTACCTCAGAGAAATATATACCGAACAAGAGAGGTCCCAGGACTGAGCCTTGTGGGACGCCACTTGTAACTGGTTTAGAGTCTGGCATGGCACCTGCAATTCTGACCATGTGGGTGCTATCCCTGAGCCAGTTTGCAACCCATCTTGTGACATATGGGTTGATATTTAAGCTGGTGAGCTTATTTATGATGCCTGAGTGGGGTATTGTGTCGAAGGCTTTTGCGAGGCCCACGTAGGCTGTGTGGACCACCTTCCCTTCATCTATGGCCCTGGTAACTGTTTCAAAGAAGTCGACCAGGTTCAAGAGGCAAGATCTGCCCTTAACAAAGCCGAATTGGGTAGAATCCAGTGTCTGGAGGTTCCCGATGTCTTCGTTTATGAGTTCCATGATTATACGCTTCATAGCTTTGCAGACCAGGCTAGTCAAGCTTATAGGGCAATAGTTTCCGGGGTTCATTGTGGCACCACCTTTGTGGAGCAGGACCACTGTTGCTGTACATCATTCCTTGGGTACATATCCTGTAGTAAGGCTGAGACTGAACAGTGACTTTATGTGAGGGTTAAGTTCTTCTTGAAGCTCATGTAAGACGCAGCCCGGGACACCGTCCGGTCCCATTGATGCTGTGTTTTTTGCTTTGGAGAGGGCAGCTCTCACCTGTTCATCTGTGATGTCAGGGAGGCTACACTCTGTTGGGATGGACATTTGCTCTTTTGGGGGGGATGTGGGGGAGTAATTTGCACTGAACCTGTCTGCCAGGATGTTGGCAATGTCTGTGGGTTCAGTGTATTTTTTGTCATTTTGCACTAACTCAGAGCATACCTGGGAGTTGCCACCCAGGTTCCTGACATAACTAAAGAAGGCCTTGTGATTGTCTTTAGTGTCTTGTGCAATTTTTCTTTCGAAGCTGGCCTTAGGTGATTTTATGAGGGATCGTAGCTTCTTGCTAGTACTGATCAGAGATGCCTTCCCTTTTTGGGATTTTGCTCTATCATGTAGTAGCTTCCTCCTTTTGTTGTATAGCTTATTTATGGCCAGGGTCCACCAGACAGGTCTCCTGCCTTTGGAGGAGTCAGTCTTGGTTTTATTTGGGATAGCACGATCCATGCATTCCTGTAGGTGTCCATAATATGCGTTTGTAAAGGATTCTGTGGTTTGAGCTGTATTTTCCACTGGCCCGGGGGCTTTGAAGGATACCACCTCGGTTTTGAGAAGTGTGAAGTTTGCTTTTGAGAAGTTCATCACCGAGATGACCTTGCCTGGGGGTGGGGACTGGATATGGATGTCCAGTGAGATTAATTTATGGTCTGACCTTACTAATGAGGGGTATACCTCTGGTGTGGAACATAGAGTCCCCATGTTGGTGATGACCCGGTCCAATATGTTTTTCCCTCTTGTGGGGGTGGTGACCAGTTGTTCCATAGCATTTGAGTTTAGAAATTCTAGGAACCGTTGGACGAGGGTGTTGGGGCTTGAGTAGTATTCTCAGTCAATGTTTGGATAGTTGAAGTCACCCAATATAATGGTGTTTGGAGAGACCTTCATATTCTCCAGTGTTCTCAGGAAAGCCGAGTGTGGTTCCTGAGTTTGGGAGGGTGGTCTGTAGCAGGCTACAAACTGAAAGGCAGTTCTACCCACTGTTAGTTGCACATGGATGGTCTCTGATGCTTCGTGCAGTGCTACTAACCTGGAGATGTGGGTATCTTTGATGTATATGGATACTCCCCCTTCTTTTGTGGCTCGGTCTGAGTTTTGTGGCCGAAAAGCATGGTATGAAGTATAACCTGGTAGTGTTGGGGTGCTTTCGGGAGCCTTGAACCAGGTTTCTGTTATTGCATAGATATCGATATTCTCCATACTGAGGAGAGCTTCGAGTGTGTGCATTTTGAGGTTTAGACTTCTGGCGTTGAGCAGCATTACCCTTAGTTTTTTCCTTGTATTGTCTATGGAGGTGAGTTTGTCTTTTGAGCCTTGCCTAAAAAGGCACTATGGGGGTGGCAAGAGCCTTAGCCAATATTCGAAAGCCCAGGGGTGACAGGTGCAAGCCTTCCCTAGCGAAGCAACTTGGCTTGTCGAGCATGTCATCCCAGGCTGACAGACACTGGATCCCCTTTGAATGACACCAATACTTTAACCAATTGTTAAAATTGATCATTTTGTTTTTATACTGTAGCATCATTCTTGGTGAGGGTAAGATGCTACTCAAGGTCAGGATCATACTGGCCTGGGCTACATGATCAGGGAGCTCCTCTATGTTTCTTTTCATGCAGTCCAGGGAGGTACATCTCAGGTCATTCACACCAGCATGGACAATGACTGAGTCATATTTGTACTTGCTTTGGAGCGACCTGAGTGCATGTGTTATGTGGCGGATCCTGGCACCTGACAGACAGCTTACAGTGACCTTCTCCTTGTTCAGCCTGGTAAGTGGGATGTCAGTGTGTCTGACAATAGAGTAACCTATTACAAGTGTATTAGGTGTGCTGTTTAGCCTTAAGGGCAGTGACTGTGTGGCACACTGACTTTGTGAACTATGTGATACATGGGTATTGTTGTGGGGTAGCAGTTGTTTGGGTGTCTGCTTTGGAGGACTCCGCTGCTTAGGCAGATTTTTATTTAGAGCCTCCAAGTATGTTTTTGTGTGTTTATGTGTTTGGTTTGCTGTTGCTATAGGTCTATGTGAGACTGGATTTGTGGTGTGTGTGGTTACCTTCTCCTCCTGATAGACTGTGCCAGTCATGGGTCGAGACAGCTCAACCTCCAGTTTGGCTATATAGTTGCATGTCTCACATATATTTGAGTTTGTTGGGAGGAGAGGGTTGTCTGTATACATAAGGCAGTTGTAACATTGCTCTTAATTCCCATATTCACCAGCTGGACTGGAGAGTACACATGAAACTGACCTTTGGACATGTCAGGATATTATGATGAAATACTTTTTGACTGATCAAAAAGGATCAGTAGGGTGTTAAGTGTTTAAAAGAGTATAAGAGGGGTTTAGTGCTTAAGTTTGTTGGTGTTTTGGAAAGATTATCTGCGAAGTAGTCCAGACAGAACCATGACACTTCCTTCAGCTATGTCATCAATAGCAATGTACACTCATATATGTTTTGAGTCAGGGCCAACTGTAAATGACTGACAATGCCAACATCCTGTCAGGCAGGCCCATACATACATACCCACCTCCCACTGACAAAAGGCCTTATCATCGTAGCAGGAGATATCACATGTAGAATGGGTAAACAGCTCCTTCCAAAGCTGAAAACATGGCATCAATTGGATTACATTGTTTTCCTATATGTGTCATAAGTGAACTGCAGAACAAACAGACCCTGCACCTGAGCAGCATGCTGAGCCTCACCCTCTCTACAGGATATGAAACTGTTGAATGGGTTACAGCAACATATGGCACACTCCACAAGTGTTGGTGCACAACAGACCATGGGAACTATAGTCCTATAAGCCTATGAAGTCTGATCTGCAAGGCCATGGAGTCCATCATGATTGAAGTCATAAACAGAGCTATTGGTAGCCTACAAACACACAACTCTACAAACTTTGGTTTGGTCATGGGCAGATCATGGTTCCCAAACCTGCTAGACTGTTTGCAAGGCAACCCAGGACATACATCACTGAAATGAGCTACACACGTCCCACACAGACTTTGAATAGCCCTTTTCCAACATTCCAGACACATGTCGTATCCAAAAAATCAACAACCTGTGCATAAATATGTATTGTCATATGATGGATTGGCAACTGGTCCACAGATAGATCACACAAGCTAAGAATTGTGGAGTCCTGTTCAAGCTGTTAACACCTGCTGTCCCCCTTGGCTCAGTCCTGGGATTGCATAAAACAAAGAGCACACACATATTACCATGTCTAGTCTGATGATGTCAGCATCCTACAAATATAGCAGGAGAAACAAAAACACCCAGTAAAGCATATAGCACGTCGTGTTATGGCGTATTTCTCTAGTATCATATAGTTAGGTAGGGGTTTGAACCCTGCAATTGCTGTGTGGGGGGGGGTTGTATGTTTGTGTGCGATATCCTTTGAGAGGAGTGCCCTTTTTGGAGACTAGAAAAACACCTTAAAAGTGGTATATTCCTCTTTGGCAAGTCTGATGATGTCAGCATCCCACAAATACAGTAGTGGAAATAAAAACTCCCAGTAAAGTGTATAGCATGTCATGTTAATGCGTATCTCTCTAGTATCATAACAGAGTTAAGTAGGCGTTTGAATCCTCCAATTGCTGAGTGTGTTTTGGGGGGGAGTGTATGTTTGTGTGTGATATCCTTTGAGAAGAGTGCCCTTTTTGGAGACTAGGAAAACACCTTAAAAGTGGTATATCCATCTTTGGCAAGTCTGATGATGTTAGCATCCCACAAATATAGCAGTGGAAATGAAAACTCCCACTAAAGCATATAGCGCGTCGTGTTAATGTGTATCTCTATAGTATCATAACATAGTTAGGTAGGTGTTTGAATCTTACAATTGCTGAGTGTGTGTGTTGGTCAATGTGTTGTGGGTTTTGCTTTTACTACTGTATGACATATCAGTAAAATAACAGTATGTGCATTGCACACTTCAGGTATCTGTGTGGCAAATACATATATGTACATGTGACCTCAATTAGTTCATAGGTGTGAAGCCTGCTTTCTACATGAATACATCGGTTACCTTTGACAGATTGTGCTGCTGCTTCTCAGACCTTAGGTCACATATGTATGTTTGTGACAAGGCCAGCCACTGTAGTGATCTGTGGCCTAAGTCATCTGTGTCACACACACCCATGACAGTGAGGATTCATGCCTGGGGTATATTTCAGACATGTTCAAACACAACAAAGTCTGTCAATAATGGACATTCATTATAGGTGTACACCAACTTCGTGGATATGCATACAGACCCCTTATTGCTTAAGTGATACACCGAGGGACTTCAGAATACCTTTGGAAATGTGACTACCAAAGGACAGATGACATAACACATGGCTGTATGTACACATTGGTACCCCTTCTACATGTTGTGGGCTACTACCTATGTGGTACTGTCGGGATAATATGTTTAGTAAATGTGGATGACTATGCTATAGTTGGCTTATAGCTTTACAGCATGGATTGGACAACAGGTATCTGTCTGTATGATGCCCTTGTGGAGGATAAGTGTCTCATCCGGAGAATGCATTGTAGGCCACTGTATGCATTACCAGATGTGGACAGACATATCCCTAATGTGTTTGCTTGTACCTAAGAGGGCTACATGCCAAACAGGACTGGTCCCAGGAATGGTTGGCGGTCAATACCACTGGTTACTGGTATAGTATATTACCGGAAGGATCCAAATGCTACTGTGTTTCCTACATCTGTGTGTCAGTTGTCAAGACATCATCTGACAATTGGTTATAGTCAGGCTGTTCAGGTTGTGTATACTACCAGAATGCAAACCAATGACAGATAGTAACAGTATCACCCACAGCAAAGTGTCAAACCATGTCATACACACATGTGTACCAAAATTAAAACATATGTGTAGTAAAATGCATACTGGCCACCAATAGAAGCTATGAAGTGTTAACACTGTGTAATACAGGGCATGCCACCCTTCCCATGTGTCCACTATGCACGTACATGCAGACAGTGCACCTCCACCATGTTCACAAATGTACACCTGCAAATCTGTACTGCACACATCACACACGTACTGTCCACTCTCCAACACATGCTGCCAGAACTACACACATCAGCCAAGTGGCACATGGGCAGACAATACAGTTTTGCTATTAACACTGGTGTAAACAATACTACATTGATAATCATAGCTTTAATGCATCATGCCTGCTCAGATATACCTACAAGGATATCATTACACTTTACTGTTGACAACATGCTAACATTGCTACACTGCTATTAAGTCACCCTGTGCATCAGCACCATGTTAGCCTGTTCCTGCATCAATGTTACAGATGACAGGAGGTGGCACAGTTTCATCATATGCACAGGGTGTGTTGTTGGTTTGCCAGAGCTCGACATTGACCCATCCAATCGACATGTAGGTATATGTTTGTGTGTGTGTGTGTGAGGGACAACAGTACAGCATGGGTCAATGTTGATGCAATGTGTGCATGTATGTGTTAGCCCTAGGTGTTTGGTTTATGTGTGTGTGTCTACATGCACACAGTTCCACCATGTGGCTGCCAAATACGGGAGGTTGTGGGATAGCCACAGACTGTACCTGCCAGCTGTACAGATCACCGTCTCTGGCCACGGACACAGTACCTGTGCCTGGCAGGGGTGCTACGGACAGTATCGGGTACTAAGCCAGACTGGGTACTATCATCAGAGGCAGAGGGATGTTGACTGGACCCATGTCCCTGCTGGGAATGGCCAGAGCCATGTGCACGTGGTCTTCTAGGACGGTCTATTGACAGCCCAGCCCCAACATTGCTGGGGCTGGTACTGCCACTATGGGAGCGGCTGTGACTTGTGTGTCATCCGAAATGAATGCCAGCTGATGATGTTGCTGGCATACATCCATGTTGACACCTCAGCCATCCTGCACTGTCCTGGCACATGGACATGGCATTGCAGAGGACATCTAATGTCTCCCCCAACATCTATCAATGACCTCGGTGTAATTACGGATGGCACCGGCAAGGTCACGGATACTGTCATTGATAGCAGTGTTATGGGCCCTCAATGCCCTTAGTCCCTGTCTGGTTTACCGTTCCATACGTGCCTGTACCTGCATTACAGCCCGCAACATACCTGAGGTTGTAAGACCTGTGGGGGCACATCTGCCAGGGGCATTACGACCAGCAGTGCTCCCACGAGAACCCTTGGACATCTGCCTATGTGGTACCATTCCAGGAATCTGGGTATGCCTGCTGTGAGGGGATGCATGTACCATAGATACCACACTATCCTGGTCAATGCCTACTGTATGCTGTCCCTCAGCTAAGGCCACTGGTGATGAGGGATGTATTGGCAGTATGAATGTGCGCATAGATGGGGTGGAAAGCTGTGTACTGTCGATTGGCGGATCAATGACAGACCCTGTCAAACCTTCCTGTGCCGCAACACATGTATCATCATTTCCACTATTTGTGGCAGTGACTTCAGGTTCCTTGCTGCACTCAACCAACACAACCTCAGCACCTGTGAGAGGAAGACAGAAAACGCACTTTACAATCTGTACATGATGTTAGCACACATGCACACATGAACACATGAACACATGCACACATGCACACATGAACACATGCACACATGAACACATGCACATATGAACACATGAACACATGAACACATGCACACATGCACACATGCACACATGCGCACATGCGCACATGAACACATGCACACATGAACACTTGCACACATGAACACATGCACACATGAACACAAATACACTACTCACTAAAGTTGACACACACACACACACACACACACACACACACACACACACACACACACACACACACACACACACACACACACACACACACACCAACAGCAATCCAGAACATACTCATTAGTGGTTGATGGTGGAGTACAGTATCACAAGCCAAAGAGTCCTATCACACGTGTCAGCATGCAGGATGTGGGCTGCTCAACAGCATGCAGTGTGAGTGTAGAGAGTTTTTCTTAATAACAGTATACATATCTTTGATGCATGTGTGTTGTTCAATGATTGGCCTCACCCTGGAACACAATGTGTACATGGACACAACATTGCTGTGCAAGTATTAAATGCTTTTCAATGTCCTGTGCACCATCACTCATAGGTATACATAGCATGGCTGGATGCACACAACTGTCAGGTGTATAGCAATGAATGCTATGTGTAGTACTGTAGTTACTGTAACTGGATGTAGTGTAGTACCATGAGCCATCATTAGGCAGCATCATGTGGCCACTCAAGGCCACTAATGTGTGCCACACTGGCAACTATCTTGCTGTACCTGAACTGCAGCACTGTGGCTACATTAACCATTTCACAGGCAGTTGTTACATGGGTATGTAAGGTGTTCAATAGGGAGCATTGCCTAACATGAATGTGTTGTGTGTTGAAGAGTGCCACACCACCCCATGATAGGCCTCTACCCCTCAGGTATAGTATGTGTGCTGTGTGGATGACATTTGGGATACTGGAGTCTGACCTTACAGCAGTTGTCTAAATATGCCATGTGTATCATATTAGCACCTACTGCGTATGTCAAAGTGGTGTATGTTGTGTGCATGTGTATTGACTCTGCCTATACAATGTCCACTACAGTGTACCATAATTGTTTGGGAGGCTCTGTGTATTGCATGTGTTTGAGGCAGCTACTCATGTTACTGGGATGTGCATAGTCCCACAGAAAACATGCAGAGCATGCATTATGTGTAGGTGTTTTACATGTGTATATGGCCTACAACTCACCTATGACACGCACATGTTATTTGCTATATTAAATGTAGAACACTCACCAGCATGGGTCTGCTGTCTTGCTGTCACACCAGAGGGACCTACAAGGATATGAGACAGTTTGTCAGTGTCAACAACTATGGCATTGCTGCTGTGAGTTTGCAATTTTACAGTAGTACAATGGGTGACAGTCACTGGCATACAGATTATGTTCCATATTATCAGTATTGCACAACACCAGGCTCCACATCTTCTAAATACACAGTACACATCTGACATATACATGTTATAACAATCGAGCTAACAGTAGTCTACAGATATGCCATGTTACCTGCACGCAAAGAGTCAACGTGCTGGATGACTCCGGCCTCCATGATGACACATGTCTGTTGTAGTGGTTGGCCAGGAGCCACCAATCTGAGGAGCAGCTCTTCCACTCTGGTGAGGGTCGGATGTAATGCTGCACCACCACCTGTGGCAAGCTGTTGTCTGTGGACATCGGAGGCATGCTGCCGGACATGTCTAATTAAATAACTGCAGTGATGGCGTACCTGCTCATAAGTCCGGTTCTGCATGCCTACGTCAATCATCCGATGGACAACATCTTGCCACAGTGCAGTGCGCCCATGCTGGTCCTGGCTGGTTCTGGAGAACAGCAGGGTGTGATGTTGTAGTAGGGTGGATATGATTATTTCCTCCTCTTCAGGGGAATACGCAGGGTTGCGATGGTGAGACATGTCCCTGGAAGACAATAAAACAATAATTGTGAGCAAGTCATGTGGCACACTTAACATTCTAAAGTACAGATATCAATGAAATGCCATATATAGCAATCTATTGGCTGTCAGTAGATACAAAGTTTTAATACCACATATCAGTGCTCAGCCTACAACTGCCTGACAGTGCCTGGCATGTTCTATATATTAAACCATGCTCTGCACAGCAACAAAGTGAAACCAGTATGTAAGACTATACAACAGTACATGGCACACTGTATGTGACACAATGCACCACCTAGCCACAGGAGGTATATAACAAGCTAATGCATGAAGAAAGATGTCATCCATTGCAATGAATGTAAAGTACAGTTACAGTATTACCAGTATACCACAGTAGTCTTTGATGCCAAACCCCTGCCTAACATATGTGCACAGTTGTTGATATAGGTGGCATACTGCTGTACTAGACTATACATGTTGCTAGATACACACGTATGCTCTGTAACACAGATATGATTGAGGGCATGGCACAGGCATAATTACACACACATCAGACATACATACAACACACAAATGTATGCCAACTCAGATGAGCTTTACCTGTGTACCATACAGAACTGTGTGTCACTACTTACAAAATATTATGCTGGATGTATGTAATCTGTGAGGACTACAGGGAACACACAAAACAGTGTTTCCAAGCAATGTGAACATACACCATACTGTACTGTTTAGGCCTACAGCTTCAGGTAGTACTACAGTTCATATGGGAGTTGGATTCACCAGCAGTACCACTCACTAAGCATACATGTATTGCTTTAGCCTACAATGGGACACCACAGTTGACAACAAGGGACTACGTCACACCGTATGCCATACTACGTTTTCTGCCTAGCAATAGCATACACATCTTTTGCTGGGATCACAGCTAAGATACAAACTGCCATGACAGAAACAATTTCACACTAAGCTATCACACCTTTACAGGCTTTGCACACATTCACCAACACATTCACCATCACACTCAGTCAACCTCACATAGCAATTAGTGCGCTAAGTACATGTGTGTGTGCATCGTGTCATGGGTAGGTAATATGCTATTGGCCCTAGGGCCTACAGCAGCCTAGCCATAAGCTACCCTGGCCTTTGACACACATGTAATTTAATTTCACTTTCCCCTGTCAACCAGAGCCACAGAGGTGATTCCTGGGGTGTATTTCCTATCTCCCAAACAATCATCAGGAGTATTTATGACAACTGCTAATGAGGAGCTTTGTTTGCTATTGATAGGTGGTTTGTTCCAGAGTATGGCATGTCTCTGAGTTATGACTCTATCCCTCCAGCATGTGCTGTTTAGTGAGCTGACAAGGTGTAGGGCCCTAGAGCATGTATCTGGGAGGGATTGTAATATGTTTACGTGGAGGATGTCCAACAGCTACGGGTGTGACATAGCTCAGTATGTTAGGCAGAGGTCACCTCTGGGTAGGCGCTATGCAACACAGTGTAGCTGTTGTTTTGTGAGTCGGTCTGCATAGGGCATCTGTTTGAGGCCGGTATTACTCTTTGTGAGGTATGTCTGTGGCTTTCCAGTTGCTGTAGTTGGCATTGTACTCTCTAATGGGTTTTAAGTGTGATAATTAGAGGGGAACACTGACCTATATTTCCCTAGATGACACACCTTTTGTGATGACGTGTACCATGTAGACAGAGTACATGACCAGTATGGCGCTGTGATTATCAAAGGGGAGGCTACTGTCCACCTGTGTCCCATGTTCCCTTATCACACCTTCGGTGTTAGGTAGACTGCCACCTATGTGGCAGTTAATGGGTACAGTGTTCTGGCAAGAAGGGATGGCACTGCAGGTCAACACTGAGCTTCAGTCCATACCTTGGTCGCCAGGCACCTGTTGCAGTAAGTATGCCCCATTGTCTCTCTCCCTCTATCTATATATATATATATATCTACGTATCTATATATATCTATCTGTATATATATATATATATATATATATATATATATATATATATATATATATATATATATATACACATATATATACATATATATATGTCTATATATCTATATATGTATATATATATATATATATATATATATATATATATATATATATATACACACACACACACACACACACACACACACACACACACACACACACACACACATACATACACACATACATATAAACATCCATTGCTGTACATATAGGCACATATACAGTCCACTATTCATGGTGGGAATATCAGTTATGCAACAGTTGTGAGATATACAGTTATGTAATAGTATTGCACAGTGTTGTGCAGACTGCATTGAAGGTATCCTCAGCCCATGTAGCTTTAGCAGGCCTCACTGGCTGCAACACTGCAAAACTGACAAAGCATACCCACAGCGTTTAACCACCACATATTATATACCAGCACTGCATGCTGTTTTCTTTGCCACACACTACAACCTACATAGAAATACGCACATAACAACCTTCAACAATGTATATATATATATATATATATATATATATCTATATATATATATATATATATATATATATATATATATACACCCTTCACAAACAGTTGCAGTATGTCCCTTGCCCTATGCACATGTACAGATACATAGAGATACGTACTGCTGCCACATATGGATGATTCACAGTATGTAGAGTACTCTTCATAAACATCTACTACATGCCAGCAAATACATATGTGTTACATACCTTTTGTTTGTATTGCTATGTTCCGTTTGTTTTTAAAGGAAATATTTTTTATTTTTTATTTATTTTTTTTCTGTCTGTTGCTCTTTCTTTTACTGTGTCTCTCTGTTTCTGTCTCTTAGTCTGTCTTTGTTTGTTTGTGTCTGTGTCTCTGCCTCTGTCTCTGTCTCTCTCTCTCTCTCTTGCTGCAATGAGATTATTGCATGTGTAGACAGCAAATACAGCCTGCTTTTCTAGGTATCTGCACATGTGCATGTGATGGCCTCTGCACCAATTGGTGCCCACCATTTACTAATTGCATGCAGTCTGCTGTGTGGTAATTGCAGTACTCACTGTCATAGCAGCCCACTGCTATAAAATGTTAGGTTAGGTAGGCGTAGCCCTTTCAGCTTTCCAAAGTGGGGCCTATGCTTGTTTGCTGTGGACACCGTTGTGTCAGTCAGAAGGTTGGTATACTTCTTATCTCTGAAGCTAGGGTTGTAGCCAGTGATTTGCATGTTGTACTCAAATCTGAATGTTGCTGCTTCTAGTACACACTTGTCAGTGTAGAATTTTACTCACCCCTCCAAATGCTTACACAAGATACATGGGAGTATGTACATTCTTTTCTAATTAGACAATTAACTGCCATACAAAAGTAGTTATTGCAATGAATTCCACTGGCACATGAACTGTTTGTGAACTACTATACTGTAAATATTAATTACCTCACTTCTGAACAGTTTGTTGTTTATTTGTGTTGATATTAGCACGGGCTCCTCAAAACAATTGGACACATTTCAGTACTGAGTATGCCTACCTACATTCTTGATAGAGCCTGAATGCACAGGTATATTGTTCTTTTGGGTAGGGTTGCAGAAGTACAGAGAGCATTATATATCATTGTGTGATGTTTATCTTGCTGAACATACAGGGTTGCTGTGCACCTGTTAGTCTAACAAGGCAAGTAGTCTGTCTGCGTAGCTCCCACTTGTGGACATATCCAGATGGTAGCCAGAGGTTAGCCTATTATTCTTTGTCTGTGCACCACACCGGTCTTTTCTGCACTGGAACAATGGCATTGTCACAGTTGGTTGCTAACAGTACATGGCTACATCCTTTGATATTTCTGTGTTGTACTCCTACATAAGGGTATGCTTGTGGGACTCGTTCCAAAGCTATTTGCAGAGTGTGTAACAGCAAAAAAGCTGAAATGCCTGTGTGTTTCTGCCTCTGCCAGGCCTCTGATACACTCAGGTATATATTTGAACAGCCTCAGGGAAAGGTACATATAAGTGGGGTACACCTGTAATATATTACAGACATTAAGTTGAGACTGTCAGAGAATCAGAACATATGTATTAATACACCTTTTCTGACATGCATGCAGTGTGTACTGTTACTTATTGACATTATTCATTAAGTGTAATTCCCCACTTTTCGGCCTACCGTCAGTACTTTTCAGAGGGATTCTGAGGGACAAAGCTAGCATTTGTTTACGAATCAGGAACATCCCTGAAAATCAGTCACAGTTGGGAAGTATGGCCACTGCCCTATTCAAATATGCCAGTGTTTATCCTGCTCTGATACTGTGTGGGGTTTGTAAAGTGCTACTGTAACATTATTTCCTGCTAGAATGGCTGGTTCTCTTTTCACAGTCATGTCATGCAATTCCAAAACAACTGCTGGTAAAGATCCACAGAACAAGATTTGTGTTATGACATTCCTATTTTCCCTTTACATTCACTCATTGTAATGCATGATATATTTATTACAGCACCAACTTGTTGTATATCTACTGTGGCCTAGTGGTACTTCATGCAGTGTAGTGTGTCCAGGGTTCGAGAGTGACAGAGGTGTTTTATTTTGCTGCTCAGCAGAACAAGGGCCCTGCCATGCAGAGTGACTAAGGCACCTTTACGCAGTTGTAAGCTGGTTTGCACGGGTTTGCGCGATACTTAGCAATACTTAGGTAAGCGCACACATGTGCACACCCGCTCAAACCTGCTAACTACTGCTTAAAAGTGCTTAATCCTGCTAACCCCGCGCTAATTTCTTTGAAAGAAAAGAAAATGGAGAGATAGGAAAGTGGTGAAAAAGGGGGCACAAAGTAGGAAAGACAGTAGGGAAACAAGCTTGAGATGTGCAGGACGGGTGTAGGGAAGGTCCATAGCTGCCCATTTCTTTACCAGCATCAGCTGTGCATATGCAATAAATTTGGAGTGAAATTTGAAACCTTGCACCCCTGAGAGAGGGGTGAGGACAACAAAGTATGTTGTACTGCCAATTATAATTATCAGATTACATGTCCAGTGGACATGTGTGCGAAATGGGCAGCTATGTATGGGGAGTAATTTTTTTGTGAGAACAGATTGCCCTTTTTTTTTTTTTTTTTTTTTTTTTTTCAGGTGAGAGTGGAAAGTGAGGTAGAGGAAGTAGGTATATTTGGGGAGGTAGGTTGGGGAGGTAAACAGACAAGACAAACAAGATGCATACAGGGGCGGAGTATGACACATGGGGTGGGTAAACACAATTGACAGGGACGGATGTTTGGAAATCACAAGCCCATGAGCCCACAGATGGTAACAGTGGAACTGAGATCCCCACCCATGGGCAGTCACCGCTGCACCTTCACAGCCCTGAGGGTGGCTGTGCTGGGGGCTGCGTAGGAGGGGAAGGCTCACTCATGAGTTGTGCCACTCTTGCCTTGAGCTGGCATAGGGGATCAGCGACTGAACGCTGGATCTCCCTGCGCACCACAGCCCGGACCCTTCAGAGGGTGACAGGTGGCCCTTCTCTGCCCACGCTTGCCCAGGGGGGACGAGTCTCACCCTCTGCAGCGCTTCCACCCGAATGTGGCACAGGACCAATGGAGGAAGGGAGCCCGGGCTGGGCACCGGACTTGCTGGTGCCAGGTGTAATCGCCAGTTGAGGGACAGGTGGGTCCGCTGGGACTGGCCTTCCCATACGTTCTGTGATTAGGCGTGTTTAATTACAACATAAACAACAGCATTCCAAATTAGTTGTAACAGCATGCAGTAATATTCCCATTAACCCAACACACCAGGGTTCCAACAGTTGAACAGCAAGCATAACACATGCATATATTGAACAACAGTGGACATTCCAACAGCTTGCAGGGATGATTGGTGGCAACAGGCCACAAAGATTGTGGTGTTTGAACAGGGCACATGCATCAAAGTAAATGCAGGTATTTATAAAACAATAGGACATATGTCCCAACAAATGTTTTGAGATTAGACGTACCCATTGAGGTGTGGAATTGCATTGTTTATGCACATACAGTAGGGTGTAGAAAGAAACCTCCATTAACATCTTATAAGTACTTTTAGTCTACACTACATTCCTATTGACTGCAGGTGTATATCCCCTACATGTATTATTACACTAGGCAACAAGCATTAGGTTGTGTAATGGGTTTGGCTAGTTCATTATATACCTGACCTATATCTGACATACTAACTGTCCAAGATGCAGATGTTACTGCTACATAGTTGTTTATTTTATTTATATTTATATATCTACATATCTGGATGTGTTCACGTGACATTTTCAGTTAAATTTCTACAGAACCCTACATTTCGTGTAGCACACTCACATTTCTGGGGAACACATTAACAAGCTACTCATGTGCCAGATTTACCTATGCATGCCAACCATTAACCAACTGTTGAGGACTGTATATATGCTTCACAGCTACTGGCACTTCCATCATCCACTTTATGTGGGACTGCCCAACTGTGGGTTGACAGCACTTAATACAACAGTACTATTTATATAATGCAAGGGTACAACAACATTTCAAAGTAAGTGACACAGACACACTCCAAGTATTATACATTTATTAATTACATTACACACTTTTCTACAGACTCTCTCCTTTATTTGCTATTACAGTGCATACGGAAGACATATTCAAGACATATTATACCTTTATTAATAGGTTACAACACTCTTTTTCAGGCTCGCTCACTTATTTTATATAACAGTACATGCAGAGATATTATTCTGGACTTATTTTACCTTTATTAATGGGTTACTACACTCTTTTTCTGGCTCTCCAACTTATTTTATATAACAGTATATGCAGATGAATTATTCAGGGCATTTTATGGCTGTATTATTGGGCTACAACACATTCTTCCAGGCTCTCTCACCTATTTTATATAACAATACATGCAGAATAATTACTAACCTGCCTGGTGGCGCAGCCTTAGCAGCCTATCTGCATAGGCTTGCTGATTCGCAGCACGGACACCTGCAGCTGTGAAGTAAATGAAGGGATACTGAGACATACCTATCCATTATATATACTAAATTAGCATGTCTTACATACTGCATTCCATGGCTACCTACTCAGTAGTGGGGCATCTTGCATGTCACGGGCCTCCTGTATCCATTGGTTCAGTAGGTCCTGCTTCTTTCTCTTCAGGTCTGCATGGTGGTGATGGACCTGCTCACTGGTGAGATCATGAGCTAACTGGTTCCAAGGCTCTGCTTTGTACTCAGTCCCTTGGAACTGGCCATGCAGGAGTCTTGACTCATGATGGTGGACAAGGAGCCAAACCATGTATTTTGACTCCTCGATGCCCCAGCGTTGCACTCAAAAGCGAGTACCCTCTCCAGCACTAGCCATTCTAACTGCAGATGGGAGCTACAATCAGTTATGGTGAGTATTCCCACCTATGGGGCTTAAATATGCCGCATTTCCCGCACTTTTTTGTGATGGGTCATTTTTGAAATTTCTCGGCTCATTGCAGACCTGCTTAGCAATGGTTAATCTACCATTTATAAGTATATGTATGTTAACAGTGGCTGTTTATCCTAAGCTGTCATGGTTTAGTGGTTCAGTACTTTGATTATGGTGCACAGTGTCCTGGGTTCGTACCTTGTCATTGCTTTTTATTTTACTACTGTCCAGACAGGCTAGGGGGTGTGGCTGTGTTTAGGCAACTTTGCTCTACATTGCTCCACGTTGCCCTACGGTGCACTGGTTGGCACGGTGCACATCTCTGCGCAAACCTATTGCACTGGGTAAAGCGCTGCTTAACTACGGGCAACTATATTGCGCTGGGTAAAGCGCTGCTTAACTACGGGCAACTATATTGCGCTGGGTAAAGCGCTGCTTAACTACGAGCAACTATATTGTGCTGGGTGAAGCGCTGCTTAACTATGGGCAACTATATTGCACTGGGAAAGTGCTATTTAGCTATGGACAACTATATTGTGCTGGGTAAAGCGCTGCTTAACTACGGGCAATTATATGTCAGGATCCTTCTTATATTTATAAATATACATTTTGTTCACTGATACATAGGCCATTTCAATGCTTTTTAGTAAAATTTTATTCATATATGTCAGGAATTATTTCATATACTAATTTAAAACATAAAATAGAAAGGGGAGTGGTGGGACTCGAACTGTGCATGCCTCCTCTTTGTGTGAAAGCTCTACAACTACGCTATTGCTATTTGGCTTAATTTGCATAAACATTCCTTATTATGCTCTTCAATGTCGAAATTGCTAACTGCAGCTAAGCAATGGGCACACCCGCGCAAACGTGCAAATATGTGCAGCTATATCGGGAATTAGAAAAAAAAATTAAAAGTTTTGCTTTTTATAACTGTACTGGGGGTTTACAATGTGAGGGAGTGTAGTGTTGGGTATGTAGACATTTGAGCAGACTCGCTCATGTGTGTTGACATTTCACAATTCAGACACTTGCAGGGGCGTGGACCTTTGGACTGCTCGGCAGTCAGACACGCCCCCTGTCTTCCTGCATGGTCCGTGTTAGACTTGGAGTGGAGTCAGCATGCCCTCATGAATATGCATGGCATGCTGACGTCATACCATTTAACTGCAGTTTCCGAGTAAGACTTATTTAGTCTTACACGGAGGATTCGTGAATCTGGGAGATTGTCATTCAAACCAGGGGAAATCATGGTATTTAATCTCAACTGCCATTGTAATTCTTTAAATTCACTCTTGGTTTCCCAAGAAACACCCTTTGGATTCCATGGGAGCTTTTCTAACACAGCAAATCAAAACTTGTCAAATTTCTCACACTTGAGTGTATGCTAACACTGGGCATTGTTTGTACTGGACTTACTGATATTATATGTGTGCTCATAAATTCTTTTGTTAAAGCACCTTCCATCTTCCCCACATAAAATGTCTTACAGAAATTGTAAACAGCCACATGCATCACACCAGCTGTAATACAATTACAACCATCAGTGAGTCGGTTTGGACATACTCACCAGTGTCCATCATGCCACCTTCAAGTACATATCAGCATTGATTGTAACAACTACATTGTTTCTTAACATATCAATGTTAATTTCAAAATAGTTTTTAATATTATGTCCCCTTTTAAGTATAAACCTAGGCTGCGTACCAGCCACCTGTGGCAACTCATTCTCATATTGTAATATACTCCAATTTCTAGTCACAAAACATTTCACTTGGTGCTTCAAGTGATGATATTTAAGAGCTAATGCTTCATCAAACCTGCTACAGGGGTTATATCTGGGAACTTGGGTTCTAAATAATCTTTGTCCCGGTACAGACTTAAATTTAATATTCCTTTCACTTTATAGATCAACCATCATATCCTCCACAAAGTTTTCTGGGTAACCCCTTTCAAGAAACATCTGTTTAAGTTTGTGAAATTCCATCCAAAGTATGTCATCACTGGACATCATTCTGGCTAGCCTGACAAACTGGATTTAATTAAAGATTTTTTTCTGAGCAATTAGATGGCGACTATTATAATGGAGATCTGAGGTAGAGAAATTGGGTTTTTGATATATACTGGATTCAGATTTCCCTTCATTTTTGTAAATTGTAACATCAAATCACAGAGTTACAGGAATCAATTGTCAGCTATTCTGTTGTGCTACTTGTGCTCCCCAATAGTTTGCACTTAGGGCAGCCAAGCCCTTTGCCCCACCCTCAGTACAGTACTGTATTTAATAGCATGGCTGACATTTACAAATGTTTTACAATACAGTTACTGAAATATAATAAAATGGCAGATGTTACTGCAGTAATACAGCAGTACAGGAATTGAAGCTGACAGTGCTGTGACTGCATTGCACTGTGGGTGAGTGTTTCCACACCCAGAGTCACACATGCACACATATTTCTAGACCCAGAGTCACACATGCACAAATAAAGTAACACAGACATGTATGTACATATGCGTACCATAGTGATACATATCTGTAATGAGCCATAACTATAGAAATTGATGCATATGCATGGATGAGTAACACCACATGTCAGATTAGTATATACAATGAGTCTGATGCTGAGAACAGCACTGACAGAGACCACTCAAGCTACAGAAGTTGTATTTCTGTATGGGTCATCTCTAGCACTGGCTATGCCCATGTAGCCATTCTCACTCTGTACAAAACAACATTTAATCAGCACTGACTAGCATGCTTGTATAAACTGCCTCTTATGTCATGCAGTTTCAGATGGCCATCTCCCATGAAGGGTGCACAAGCCTGCCATTCAATGCATTATTTATTTTATTCTGAAGTGCATTGAATATGCACTGAAAACTGTGATGTTCAAGTAAGTCTCCCACAGGATGCACTGGAGCAAGCATACCTTAATCTATTCTTTAGCCAGAAATTCCAACAACCCAGCTAATATACATTCATAACTCACAATGAATAAATACAAATGTGCAAAATGTGTTAATAAGCAAGTAAAACATGAAAAATATGCAAAAATATTTAAAAAAATCATCACTTCTAGCACTATTAAATAATAAACAGTTCAGGCATATGATATACTACAGTCTCATCAATGGATATTCTGTTTTGTTTCCTGAGTGCATGCTAATTCATATTTAGGTTATACAAGTAATGGGGTGCAGGTGCAGATGCCAAAGGCTTCCACTATAAAAAAGGCAATGCTAGATACCCAGTGTGTGAACATTAGCTCTAAGTGATGGTCACTATTGATGTGACACCCCAATCCCATGTGCAAAAAAAAAAAGGATTGATGATGTCATGGCTATGGCTTCCTCGTACTTGTCAGATTAGGTCTTGCTTTACCTATTAAAGCCACACCCACGCCTACTTGATTTGGATGTAGGAGACACATCTTTACTTTCTCCCTGAGAACTTTTTTATTTTGTGCATGAACAAGATAGTTGTCAGTCCTACAGTCAATACACCCTCTATCCTATGCCTGTTACACAATCCAAAGCGTATCTATAACTGGGATAAAAATATACAAAAAGAGAAAATACTATTTAAATAAAATCTGATGTTTGATGCAGTCAGACATATTCATTATGATGCAGCCACCCTATCTAAGCAAAATTATATCACTATGCCATTATTTAACTTGGAAGAATTTACTGTAAAATCTTCATCAAAACAAATACAGAAATAGAAGCAAAATGGAACATTATCTGGAAATGTTTAGCTGCAGATTGGAAACAAAGAGGGATTGTGTCATGCTGCTTACATGGACATGAACATTTTGAGATTCAGTAAGCACTGCTGAGTGACTTGCACGTACACGCAAACATGGGAACTTCCATGGCATGCAAATTTCCTCATAAACAGGTGAATCTCATGCAAATGGGGTAGGTAGAGAGATCCAACAAGCAGATAGGGATTTGTTCAGACCCAGTGTCAGTGTCCATAGTATACATAGAAGAATTCCATGTACAGGAGAGTAGACAGACAAAAGAGGGTGTAAAACTGAAGATTATATGGACAGAAATCCCCTGAAAATGTAATACAACATACACATATGAGTGAAACTATTATCTTGTATGTCAAAAAATTAAAGAAAAGAAGTTAAATTACATTTTTTAATACTCTTGGCATGTTTGCATTGCACAGTGCAGTGTGCAAACATGCTTTATAGAAAAAAAATGGAAAAAAATAATATTATGTGACAGAAATGTATTACAGAATCTTGTGTGGGGTCACTACAATGGTGCATTGGTGCTGTTGCTAAAGTGGTAGAGCTATGAAGTGTGTAGTTTCCAAGCTGTGAGCATTGATATGTATGCAAATGAGGTGAAGTTACTGAATAGTAGAAAGGAATAATTGTGTCTGCATAACCCCTTCATGTAGGCTTAGACCCATGTTGATATTTACACAAGATGTAGCTGACATTGGGGAGGAGGGTCTGTCCACCTACTTCTAAGCTCTTTTAAGCTTTGGTGCATGTGTTTGCATGGGGTACAGCCTTTCTGAGCCTGTCTCAAAACCAGATGTAACTGAGTAATTTTTACCCTTGTTTAAGCTGTGCTGTGCATTGCGGTGCTATGCATAACATTGCACACTAAGATAAGGCTATTAAATGCTGTTAATTATGTTGTAGGCAGGTGGAATGCATCATAGCCAATCACACATTCTGCACCTACAACAGAGCTGTATAAAGTATGCATACACCCTGCATTCTTTTCCCAGTACTCTGGACCTTTGGAGTACAGAGTTGGGAATTTTAACTAAGATAATGATAGGGGCTGCTGCAGGTCTGCTGCATCTGTCTGTGCAAGCAGCTGAAGTCAGTGCTGTTGCTGCTGCTACTGATGATGATAATAGACCTAGACAGAGAAAGAAAAGAATGTTCAGGCCCAGGGTAACCTTCCAGGAGCTATATGTGCTAGAGACTGTAGAGCACTACAAGGTGGACAGGGGCATACTACAGGAATTCACTGAGCTCTGCCGTCCTCAACTAAGACCCAGAGCCAACAGAGGGGAACCCATCCCAATGGAAACAAAGGTGTGTGTAGCCCTTAGGATACTAGCTGCAGGTACTTTCAAAAGACCAGCTGAGGACATGATGGGGTCTCACAGGTATCTGCATCCAGGGTACTGCACCAGTTCCTGGATGCCATCCTATCACATGCCAGTGAGCACATTACTTTTCCCCTAACTGATGAGGTGAGGGCCAGCAATATGCAACATGTCTACTGTGTACCACACTACCCTGAAGTACTGGGTGCCATAGATTGCACTCATGTGATACAGCTTCTATGAGACCTGACAATATTCCAGGCTGTGTTCTACATGGCCTGCAGAGTGAACTGGCACCTCACCTGTGTGCCCTGTTCAACCACAGCCTCACCTCAGGCTTTGTCCCTACCAAATGGCACACTGCTACAGTCATCCCTCTCCACAAAGGAGGAGCAATTACAGACCCTGGGAACTATCACCCCATTAGCCTGATGAATCTGATATGCAAAGCTATGGAACACATCATAATGGACCTTATAAACAAGGATATAGGGAATCTCCAAACGCTGGATCCCACACAGTTTGGTTTTGTAAAGGGTAGATCATGCTTGCTCAACCTGGTTGAAATCTTTGAGTCAGTCACCAGAGCTGTGGATGAAGGCAAGTTGTTCATACAGCCTACCTTGATCTGGCTAAGGCCTTTGATACTATTCCCCACTCAGGAATCATAGAAAAACTCATTAAGCTAGGCATCAATCTGTATATCACTAGGTGGGCTGCAAACTGGCTCACAGATAGAACCCACAGTCTGAAAGCAGCTGACTCCAAATCAGACTGCTGACCAGTCACGAGTGGAGTCCCACAGGGTTCGGTCCTGGTTCCTCTCCTATTTGGTATCTACTTCTCTGAAGTCCAGGCTAACACGAAGGGTCTCTGGCTGACAAAGTTCACAGACGATTGCAAGTTGGTAGCTGTTATTAACTCCCCAAGTGATGTTGACATCCTACAGAAAGGCCTCACTGAGACCAATGACTGGTGTCAGAACCATGGCCTTAAGCTCAGTGCCAAAAAATGTGTCATCATCCCCTTTGGGAAAACCCAGTTCCCATGAATTACCACATCGATGGTAGTCCGCTGAACACAGAAGGCGTTATAAGAGATCTGGGAACACGGGTTGACAGCAACCTCTCTTTTGACCACCACATTGCCACTGTGGTCAGAAAGTCCTTCTATGTGGCATATCTCATTACTAAGGGTTTTGCATCCAGGAAGAAAGAGGTCATTGTCTCCCTCTACTCTTCCCTCATTAGGCCAATCATCAAGTACAATGCCCAATTTGGCATGTACCTCACTAGATACCTGCAACAACTGGAGATGCTACAAAAATATCTCACAAAGAGGATCCTAGGCCTTAAACACTTGTCCTACATGGACAGACTCAAAAAACTCAAACTATTCTCTGTCTCATATAGCCTACTTAGAGGGGATCTTTGCTTGACTTACAAAGACATGTCTGACCCAGCTCTGTTAGAAATGCTACACCTAAAGAAATCCCAATCCCTCCACACCACACACTAAAGAGACCTCTACCTCATTACCACAATCAACAGAACATGCTGGAGGGACAGGTCCATAACCCAGATACTGCCCATGCTATGGAATAGACTTCCCATACATGTCAAACAGAGCACCTCACTGGCCCTCTTCAAGAGAAATCTTGATGAGTGGATGGGAAATAGAAAATTCACCCCGGGGATCACTACAGTGGCTCTACTCGACAGAGGCACTGGGAACTAAGGTCGAGTGGCACGATGCCAGGGTAATCCTATGGGCTAGGCTTATAAAGGCTCTAGGGCCATTAGCCTACCACACACCTATGAACCTATGTACATATCAAGGCACCATCTGGTGAGGAGGGTAGAATCTACGTCAACTGTAAGGCATACCATTCCATCAACTGCCAAGTCGTGTGCAATGCCCATTGGAATATCATGAATGTGTGTGTACTGACAGCCCTGGCAGTTATCATGACTCCAATATCTGGCATGCATCACAGCTGTGACAGATTCACATTCCACATGGCCATTTACTGGGGGATGCTGGCTAGGCACTGAAACCGTGGATGATGACACCCATCAGAAATGCACACAAACCCATGGAAGAATGCCATAATGAGGCACGGGCACAAACTAGGAACATCACAGAGTGTGTGTTGGAACTCTTCAGCCACATGTGCACATATGTTTACAATATGTGCTATGCTGCACAATATGATCCTGCGGAAACAGCCACAGCAGGATCAGCAAAGGGAAGGGATACACAGCTCCCCACCAGTGCCTAGGTCTCAACAGTCACAGGAGGACTCGTAGGAGGAACCCCCTAATGATGTTCCTGTAGTCAGATGTAAGCATGCTCAGTATGTCCTGGCACTGGCTAAGAGGCAATGCATAGCACATTCACTGACAACCTAGGGACCCAAGGACCTAAGGGCTGACACCTTACTCCTGCTCACATACATATATTAAAATTGATGCCAGGCAGTCGCACAACCTGTACCTATCCATGTATTAGCTGTGTACTGCTTGCATCAGACAGAGTCAGCCCTGAGCTACAGTTCTGCCAACTGCTGCATTTGCAAGGTAAGTCTCTAACCTGCACAGTACTTGTAAGGATTATTATGATATAGTATTATATGTATGGATATGCTGCAGTTATGCAAGTAAATATAGTGGGCTATTTGGACAGAAGTAACATCCACATGAGACTACAGATACCCTGTCTACTAGTATGTGTTCCTTAATATTCATCAGGCCTCATGGTTGGAATACACACTACATTAGCCAAGGGAAATGTTAAACAGTGAGGTCACATGATATTTGGACTACTGTGTATCCCAGAAGAACATGTGATGTTGTTCTTCCACACAGCAGTGTTCCCATATAACTGCTTTAACAGTAAGTTATCAATGGTATTTTAGCGGTCCAGTCAATCTCAGAGCAGTAACATATAAATTGATTACAAATTGTATGTTTTACTTAATGCAGGAATAACAAAGTACATATGTATGCTGTTGATCTGTGATTAATACTTTTGCTCTGCCTGGCAGCTTGTGTGGCAAGTGGACTAGGGAAGTAAGCATAGGTGATGGTGTTGATGGTTCAAATCTGAAGGTATCCACATCTTTTGGATGTGAGGTATTTTTATGTTGGTGTTTTTAGAGACTGTCAGTCTGTGTGTGGTGAAACATAATAAAGTTCTGTCACATATTAGTTACATCAGACAGCTGGAGAATGCCATGGACAATTTGAATGAAGTGCAGTACTGCAGAAACAGGGACAGATGTCATTGTCTGTAACACACAAACTCCCGGACTGGAGTACAGGTAGGTTTGGGCTGGAGTCAGTTTATAAGTACTGACAGTCCCACTTGGCATGCTCATACATTTAGTTAAACTGAGGATAATTCTGTTGCCCCTTTATTAAAATGACCTGTTATATAGAGATATATGTATACATGCATACATATGTGTATACATATCTGTCTGTCACTATCTCTCTCTCTCTCTCTCACATAGTATATCGATATATATGAATTTACACACACACACATATATATATATATATATATATATATATATATATATATATATATATATATATATATATATATATATATATATATATATTTACATATATATATATATATATATATATATATATATATATATCTATATATATAAAACATACATCTCAGTTTCTCCCCATATATCTTCATAACACATATACATATCATACATACACATAGCTACATTTATATATACATCCTTTTTATATACATAAATATGTGTGTGGATGTCTGTATTGCCCTACATGCCCTAATAATGGTGAGTAAAGCTGGTCTATCATACAGCTATAATTTTGCTGAAAGGATCCAAAGTAATGGCTCAACAGTGCATAATGCACTTACCTACAGACCCCTATACCTGCTGGAAGTCACCACACATATGGCAACAGTTGAGCAGGTGGTGTAATCTCATTTGTATGCTTATCTCTTTGTAAATTGTCTTTTGTCTTATTCTTCTAATATTGTGCTATTGATGTTTGATTCATAATCGCTTTGTATAATGTTATACACCATTGTGTCTCAATTAAACCTCAAATGTTATGTTATTTGCCGAGCTTTTCTCCCCGGGCCTCCACTGAAAAAGGATCTGTGTGCAGTGGACTTTCCCGGTCATCAAATGTAAAATAAATAATTAAAATAATTTTGTCTACACACAAAAGGGCAGGGCATATTGTTCCTGCCCTCAGGCTTGCCAATCCAAGTGCAAAGAATCACATATAGCCATACTGCTAGGATACTAGATGCAGATAACAGTGTGAAGCAATATCACTTTGCAGGCCAGAGATGCTGTTCAGCACAAGCCTAGTTTGTTTAATCCATAAGTAGTTTGTTGGCAATCATATTAAAAACTGACTTAAGTTTGTGGTGTATGCGATAAATACTATGATCTATAGTGTGTAAGACTAGATAGGTAGGGGGTTCTAATCTCACTCTAGGCCACTTGTTTTTTTTGTGTGTATCCCCCTGCAAAACACCTGAGACTCCCCCATTGACTTTCAAACTGTAATGGTTCTACACTTTTTGGCCCTGTAAGTTGCTTCTGTCTTCCAAAATGACCTCTTCTACAAGGCCTGATGATGTCATCTACCTTAAAGACTACCTGTGGTGTGTGCGATAAGTACTGTGGTCTACAATGTGTAAGACTGGATAGGTAGGGCTTCTAATCTCACACCAGACCACTTGTGTGTATGTCCATACAGCAGAAATTAGATTACCTCAGTAACCTAGAAAGAGGCAGGGTTTTGCAGTATTTTATCTGTAGCAGGCGATGTGGACCTCCAAATGCCTGACTGCGACTAGGCCTGCTGATGGCATCAAGCATAATATGTCCTAAAAAGATAGTAATAGCAGGCATGTGGTGTGTTGCATGCATCATGCACTGTGATCTGTAGTGTGTACCATTAGATAGGTAAGTGTTCTAATCTACATGCAGCCAACTTGCACTATGTGTGTGCCATGCTATGTTCTGTAAGCAGTAATTGGAAGTGGTGCTATCCTCAATGTAGCCAGGTTTGTGTGTATGGCTGTTTGAGCATTTTTACATCAGCTTATGGAATCATAGAATCTTTGAACTTCCCTAGCATAATAGCCATACAGCCCACACAATCCTAGACAACTTTATTACCTTATTTACATGATCAGCACATATTGCTTCAATCCATGAGGAACACAGGCATAAGCCCTGTGGTAAAATGATGGTTGCCTAGCCAGTCATACAGATGGCATGTGATGAACTGCACTGAAGTGCTCTGTTTGCCATTAGGCAGACTTCTGCTTCAAAGGTGTGTTAAAGTCTGCTAGACAGATCTGTCCCACCAGCATGTATTACTAACATCACATACTAGTTTAATGTTCTTAGAGTGATTAATCCATGTACCATGTCTCCTACAGATATGCAGTATTGACAATCAAGTAGGGTCACACATTGCCCCATATACAAGGCAGAGATCACCTTTAAGTAGTTTATATGCCACATGCATATAGACACTGATTTCAGACAATCCCCATTGAACAGATACTGAAGACATAAAGTTCCCTTGTGAGGGACCATACTGTTGTGTGCAACTGCCAGTAATGCTTGGAAAGATACATTACCAAATGGCCATTGCACTCAGATATTGGCAGGCATGCTGAGGGAAGAGTACTTGGAGGTTAAGAGTATGTCAATTATGGGTGACTGTGCCCTCAGCTATGACATATGATTCTTGTTATACCACTGGGGAGACATGGTGATCTCAGGCACTTTAGGTGTAAATCTGTATGGCCAGGCCTGTGTGCCCAGGTCTATCACACCTGATTATGTACATTACTTGTTGCGACTGATTTACTACTTACCAGGTACATAAGTGTTAGTAATAGAAATGATACTACATATATATTTGCATGGAGTTTATGGCCATTCATATGTCAACAAGCATTTGTTCACCAATAACCTCTTGTAGGATATTGAAATAACTCACAGACTCTATGAGTGCTCACAGTTTGCAGGCATCAGCCAACACTATTAGCCACAGACCTTCAGTATTCGCTTGTATCGTAGTTAAAGGATTCCAAGCAGTAGAGGATCCAGGACTGAGCTGTGTTGAGCAGTGCTGCTTACAGATCAGCTGTTGGTGGTAGATGTCCCTATGTTGAGTATGTGTGCCATCAAAGGGGCACTTAGTGACCCCTACAATGATATTATCATGAATGCCTAAGTGGGTGCTTTTATAAATGATGCCTGAGTGAGTGATATAGTTAGATGGCATGGATAAGTCCAGGAGGTTTTATGTCCTGATGTCCCCTCACACAAGTCCTTGATGACTGCCTTGGAAATGTCCACATTTTAACAGTCATGGTCTCCCTGTCAGACATCCAAACTGTGTACAGTCAACTGTGTGTAGATCACATATATGTGTGCTGATCAGCTCTATGATGATTGGCTCTATGGGCATACAGATATGGGCACTCAGGCAAAGATGTCTATATTTCTGGTGGTCAGTGAATGCACCACCTCTGTGCAAGGGTATAACATTTGCCATTGTCCAGTCAGCTGGGATTCAGCCAGTGGTTTCAGTATGACTGCAAGTTGTCCCCAACAGTATTAGTAATCCTTGTCAGATACTATGTAGGATGCAGCCTGAGATGTTAGCATGTCCAATAGATGCTGCATATCCCCATAGAGAGGCCAGTTATGACCTGCTCTGTAGATATTGAAGGAATGGGACAGGTTATAGGAATGTCATGTGGTACATGTAGTGAGGACGAGGGTGTAAAGCTGATGCAGAACCTATGGGACTACAGGTTAGACCCATCATATGTGGCATCATTATGTACAAGTTCACTGACAATCTGGGCTTGTCCTTTGAGGTTACACATGTAACTACACTGTGCGTTGTAGTTTTACTTTGTGTGGGTGGCTAATTTTGTCACTAACTTAGTCTACACAACAACACTATGTGCTTGTTTTAGCTAAGGATGTTGTGCCTCCATTTTATGGCAGGGCACCCCCACCCAAAGGTTCACACAGTAATGTCCACCTCATATTGTACACCCTGCTAATAGCAGTTGTTCACCAGGTAGGTTTGCTGTGCCATGAGGAGCCTATGTTCCTCCTGTCAGGTACAGCTGAGCATATGGAGTTGTAATGCTGCTTGCATAATGCATGGGTGTAGAGCTCTGCATACTTGTCTGTCCCATCTGAGGCGGAGGTGCAGTCAAGCTATGCAAACCATCCCACAAGAGGTAATAAATTCTTTGTTGAAATATATGTCTGTATTGTCTGCAGGGGGGGGTTAGTGTTGGTAGTTTTAATGAGACTGATCTGTGGTCAGATCCCACCAGGGAGGACCTCACATTGGAGGGCTGCAGTGGTCACTCATATTAGTAAATGCATGATTGAATATGTTTGTTCCACTTGTAGGGATGTTACAGCACTGCTCCAGGGCATTGTAGTTAAGGACGTGGACTAACCTTTGAGCATGTGAGCTGCAGCATGACTAAATAACACAGCTGGTGGTCATTTAATGCCACCCCAAACTATGATGTAATAATATATCTTAATAGACACACATACATACAAATACATTCAATGGGTGCCTGGATTCATGGAGCTGCTTCTATAGCCAGCTATTGCTTGATTATGTGTCCTTCCATTCCAGTAGTGAATGGCACCTGCAGTGTCTCTGGGAAATCACAGTGTTTCACAAAATATGGATGTGTATCTATCCTTAATGAATATGTATACACCACCTGCATTACCTTGCACACTGTCATTTTTAGGTCTGAACATGTGGATGTTTGTGCAGTCTGGTATGGCTGTGGTGCTGTCCACAGCCTTGAACCAAATGTCCTTGACTGCACATGTCTTAATATTCCAGGGTGGAGACACCTTCCACAGAGTGGGGTTCAATGTTGCCATACCCAGCGTGTAGCAGTATAACCATGATGTTGTATAAAGATGGTGTTCTCATTGCAAACTATTCTCTCCAGACAGTGCATATAAGGTGCATTGTGGGGGTGTCAGTAGCCTTGGCCAGTACTCCATATCCCAAGAGTGAAAGATAAAGATCATCACCGGTGAAGCATTGATGTCTGTTGAGCAAGGCATCCCAGGCAGACATGTAGTAGATCCACTTTCAATGACACCACACTCTAAGGCAATTATTGACTTCCATTAATTTCCATGTGTATGGAGCCATCATCCTAGGAGAGGGTCAGCTGCAGATGAAAGCTATGCAAATACCAGCAAGAGACAGAGACTGGTTAAGCTCATTCATGTGTCTGCATACAGTCCGATGACATATGTCCCTAGTCGTACACACCTGCAGAAACTATGATGTCAACATTATGTTAACTGATATTACTTGATTTGTGGCAATGTGTGGTGTGGCTATCATGTCACCCCATAGACAGCTAGTAACTGTGCTCTTTTCCATATGTAGTCACTTGACACAGACATCAATGTGCTCTGCAGTACTATGCTGAAATATATGTAAAGCACTATACACTGTTGTCACTAATACAGACCTGTTTAAAACCCAACCTCATATAATAGGACATGAGGACACTGCATTTCCCACAAACAGCTTTAGTTACTTGTAAATAAAAACTCTTTACACAGCAATCTCATCAGCAACAATGAGGTACACTGTTGACATTTGTGAAAACTCTGCACACAGTTGACACATATGGCAATCTGTAATGTCCTCACAGTACTGTCACATCTATCAGTCTGGTCACACCTACAAGGCATAGGTGTGACTCTAACATGTACAGTCAGAAAATATCAGTGCAGTTGGCAATCATGCTGACAGTACAGCAATCCAGGCAGCCAGCCTGGGGTGACAGTTTAGGGAATACATTGCTGTAAATCTACATCTGTAAAAAAAACAGTGTTGTACTTACCAGGAGCAAGATCATGGCCTTGTCCAATACCTGATGGACCTGTGAAAGTTGAGAGAGAGGTAATGTCAGTACCACTGTATGTTGCACCACAAGGTAATATGTCTATACACCTCACATTTACAGTAGCTACTGTGTTAATTGTTATGTTTGTCAAAATCTGAGTATTTGGTATGTATCTGTCCAGACATCTGCACCAACTGGAAAGGCCACAGAAATACCTCACAAAGAGAATCCATGGCCTCCAACACCTGTCCTATGTGGACAGGCTCAAATCACTATCACTATATTTGGTATGGTACAGATTACTCATTTGTGATCTGTGTCTCACCTACAACGTAATCTTGGACCCTGCCCTACTAGAAATGCTCCATATCCGTAAGTCTAACTCCTCACGCATTACCCACTCAAAAGATATGAATCTGATATGTGACATCAACGAAACCTGCTGGACAGACAGGTTTGTCTTTCAAAGGTTGCCCTATCTCAGGAATAGACTTCCCATACACGTCAAACAGAGTACCTTGCTGACCCTCATCAAGTGCAACCTTCATGAGTGGATGGGAAGTCCCAGGGGTTCCACTTGTGTCCTTCATTGACAAAGATGACAAGTGCTGACTGAGGTTTATTTTTGTGGATAAACTCTTGGCTAGGCTTGTAAGGGCCCCAGGGCCATTAGCCTAGTGACCTCCTATGATCCTAAGAGAGTCAAACTGCAGTTAAACCCCTCCCCAAAAACAAAGACCTGACACCCATGTAAAAGTATGTACAGCCTGACAAACTGAATGCTACAGTATTCCAGTGCTGATCACATTAAGCTTACCTGCATGCTCCTCTGCCATGGAAACTGTGGCACCCACATCCATGATGTACATTATGATGGATGACTGGGAGCTGTCATGTGTTCCTAGGTTCACCAGAAATTTTTCATTGGCTGATAGTGGTCCTCACAACTGAGATGGCTTACTGGTAACTTGTTGTGGCTATGTTGTGCAGGGTCATGGGTTCAAGATTGCAAGTGCTGGTTATTTCTACCTATGAACCTATATATCAAGAAAAGCTCATTAGCACTCTTCAAGAAAAATCTTGATGAGTGGATGGGAAATAGGAAATACACCCCAGGGATCACTTCTGTGGATCTGTTCAACAGGGGCACAGGAAAATAACTTTCTTGAGTGGCGTAAGCCAGGGAACCTTGTTGGCTAGGCTTACTTGGGCCCTTGAGCCGATAGCCTAGTACCTACCTATGAACCTATGAACCTATGTTCTGATGGAGGTCTGCCACCAGTGACAGCATGATCCCTGGCTACATCTGCTGTTCTGCATGCAGCATTAATCATGTCTGTTGCACTGTGTTGAACCTGCTCATATGTCCTGCTCTGATAACCTATGACATTCACATCACAGACAAGGCCAGCCCATAATGCTGCCCGCTGTTCCCTGTGTTGCCTTCCCCCTGGATAGTAGGAGTTCATGGTGTTGCTGGAGGCCTTCCGGTATTGTATCATTCTCTGTATCCGTGAAAGAGGAACAACATCTGGGATACATGTTTCCTGTAAGACAACAAATAGGGAACACACGTCAGGACCACATACGTGGAAGTACACTATGTAGAGATACAGCAAGAACAGAATGGTTGGCAGTATCCACTGCTTGATCATACATGTCATATTCCACAGTTTGCAAACATACTAAGCATGTGGATACAACTAAAATACTAACAATAGTCAGCTATTCCCGTGTGTGCCATGACAGATACTGCTATATGATCATACACCCAACACTGGAGTGTGTCCCCTATTATGTTAAAACAACAGTGCCAAACAAATAGCAGTGTGCTATTTCAACCACTATAAAGGGACAGTCTCATGAGACCAGTGTGCCACATTGAAATAAAACGTTCCACCCTTGATGTATTCTACGTCCTCTGTAGGTATAACAAATCTAGAGATCAATGACATGTCATTATCACAGTTCTAAGAAAAGCTTAATGCTGTAATCCCCATTTCTCCTAAGTATATTCACACATATGCATCCTGTTGTAAACAAAACGGTTACATACCTGATGGAGTACAAAACTCCTTTGTTTATATGTGCAGATATATAAAGTGTTTGGCAGCCGCGTGTACTATGTGAAGAAAGTCTCATACAGAATGTTTCCCCATAGCCAGCTGTTTGCCTTTTTAACATGCTTCTCAGTACCAGGTGATTGGCTGTTAACCAATCTGTGGTTCTGAAATGCTAATCGCAACCAACACAGCTGATTTGCAGTATCATCAGCCAATGACATGCAACCACTGAACACAATATAAGCTTTCATGTAGATTTGAAGCCCTTTCTGATATGTTGTGCTGGACATTACTGGGGTGTTGAGACTATGTCATTGCAGAGGGTAGGTCTGTGGCAGCTACTTTTACATACAGATGTGTGAGCTACAAGCTGCAGCTGCTGCTGCAAGCAATAGGCATAGGCAGAGAGTATGAACACTTTGGAGGACAACAAGCTGTAAGTGTAACAGAGTACTAGGCAACATGTATGTTGTGTCCTTGAGCAACTTAGGGGGTAAATATAACATTATGTCAACATTTGGGCAACTGTCAGGCCATGTGTTACAGTCTGGTACTCATGTGGAATATTTATGCTGACAGTCCTTGTTACTAGCAGGGGCTCCATATGTAAGTTGTGCAGCTGTGCTAATCTGTAATATCATCATGAAAGGATCGTGTGCTGTACTCTGATAATAGTGGGCCTCATTTTCATTACCTAAGTTAAAATCCTCTGTGAATACATATTAATGCATGACTTGACACTTTACTCACTTAAAGTGCTGCTATGGGGGGAGGGGCTATATTAGAACACTGAATATTTAACAGTTCAAATCACTAAAGGTCGACCTTTAGTGATCGAACTGTTAAAACATCGAATGTTCAAAAAGAAAAAAAAACTCTGCACCCCCCGCTACTTAAATATACCAACTCCGAGACTGCACTACATTGAAGTAGATGGAAATACCCCCTTACGGAGATTTCCGTTTACTTGTTCTATGTTCTGCAGTTTCGCTATTCTCGTGTCGACAATGTCAGATTTGACAATGTCGGCTTTCGAGAATGTAATATAGACCTGCTATAGGGATATGTGAAGTGTGTTTGTGTCTGCAGGCCAGTGACTTCCATCAGTGAAAAGCAGAAATTTCATTTGAAATGCATTCTGTGGATAAAGAGTGCATGACTCAATCATTAAATGCTGGCTTCACAATAATGTAATTTAAATGCTACACTGTACTGGATTTGAACCCAGGGCTGTGTATGTGGCAAAACTTACTGTTTGCAAAACATATAACAGACTAAACTACTGAGTCACTGTGACAGCAGGTGTATTTGTCAAGATATAACTGCACACACACATGCTGTGACACTTTTTTTACATTCATCATTATGTACATGGATTTATATGGATACATTTCTACTCTAGAGTCCCAGCTGAAGATATATTTTACCATTAATGCTTTAGCAGGTGCATTTCTAAATGCTGCTGATAAAAGTGCACATTTACATGCTATTAGAGACCTCACTTATATCCATTTTTCTGTGTTTGGTTTTCTAGTGGTGCACTCTTGCACCAGACTCCAAGGTACACTCCCATTTCTTACATTACTCTTTAAGCAAGTTTGAGCCACACGGCATGATGCACTACTCCACTTAAACAAGCTTAATGACATTAACTTGCAATTACTATGTTTTGCTTAAACCACCTGTTTTAATTAACAGCTGTTTGGCATGGCAGGTTAATGCAGTAGTCTGCAGGTGGGATGGTCTTGGGGTTTGAAATAGGGGGCAGGTGTTTATTTTGTACGTGTTTATTATCATTTAAAACACATATATCACTATAGCTCCATTTAGCTGAGCTTAGCAATGCTGTGCTGCATCACACAAACATTCTTTAAAGAAAAGAAAAATGGGAAGACAGGAAGTGGTGAAATAGGGTGCAATCAGGGGGAAACACGTATTGAAAAGCAGGTAGGTATGTGCAGGAAGGGTGTAGGAAAGAACTATAGCTATCTATTTCTTGTACAGCAACAACTGTGCACTTTGACAGAATTTGTACATGACTTTGGACTCTCACTCCCAGAGAGAGGGGTGAGGACAACATAACTGTTTTGTCAAGCCAGTTGGACAAAATTATGTGTGCCCAGCGGACATGTGTGTGAAATGAAGAGCTATGTGTGGGGTGATATATATTTTTTTTGGGGGACAGGTGCCCATTTTTTCTAACATGAGAGTGGAATGTTGGGGAAGGGACATAGGTATGTATGAGGGTTGTAAGATAAGTAGGTGAGGAAGCTTTTGCAGACAGACAAGACAGACAAAACAGCAGATGGGGTAGTATGTGACACAAGAGGGGGTGTCATCACCTTGGATGGGGAGGGTGTTGTGGAATCGCAGTCCCATGTGCATCCACAAGGTAGCAGCATGACTCAAGTACCCACCCATGGGACTGTCAGCACTGTTCCATGACTGCCGTAGGTGTGGGCTCTGGGCTGAGCCTGCTCCACCAAGGTGGCCAGAATGCTCTCCTTCCAGAGCAGGCATCATCCAAATCCACTCTACATGATCCTGCACACCAAACCCAGTAGTTCATCATGGGTGACAATTCTCCCTCCACCACTGCTCCCAGAGGGGGGCCCAGTCCTGTCCATGGGGCAGAACTATCTGACACTGCAGGTGGTGCAGGGGCAGCAAAGGGAGTACCACCAGGCTGGGTCCACACATGCTGGGCCCCAGTGCTATGGCCAGAGGAGGCAAGATAGGCAGATCACCTGGAACCAGCCTTCCTTGACGTGCTGTAGTAAATTAGTTATAACAATATGTTAAGGTTAGTAATAACCAAACCAATGTTAGTATTAACATAATGGGCCATAATATTGATTACTCCAAATACATATTAAGGTATACTATGAGGAACACAACATCAAATAACATAACAGTAAGTATGTTTGCAGCAAAACAGTATGAAATAGCCCATAAGGCCAACAAAATATTTAGTTTAACAAAATAAATTAATATTAAATCATAATAATAAATAACAGTAAATTAAAGAAGATAAGGGGTGGGGAGAGAGAAAAATATGCCATTAGTGATGTCACAGATGATATCCATAAAAAGACTGCTAATGTATAATTCTACAGGTGTGCAGTGTCAGTTGTGAGTACAATGACTACAATTCTTCTATGGATGATATAGCATGTACATACCTCTCAAGCTGTTAGCATGGGACAGTATGGGCCAAGCACTAACAAATGCAGGTACACAGGTACATGGAACTGTTTCACATAATGTGCATGTACATGACTACCAAGGTGTTCTGTAAATGGATTTCAAAATACATTGCATTCCAGGTAATCATTTAATTGTTAATCATGGATGAGACAGACTGGGTGGTTGTAACTACATTATGAAAAATCATGACAGTTGAGAGGTATGTTTGTGTACATTAAGTAGACTAGACAGCTATCATGTCTTAGCTGGCCAGCATGGGAATAGAAATTAAAGGTTGTGGCAGCAGGTGACATTTGCAAATAATGTAACAATTGACTGCAGCATCTTAGAACAGACATGCAATGAATACAGCTCTGCTGCAAGTATTAAGACACATTTAGTTATGAAATCACAGTCCTGCTTTACACTTTATTGGTATGCTAAGTATCTGTGAAGTATACATATGATATCTGCCCATAAAGTGGGCTACCTCACCCATATACTTTTTGTTCCTGGAGTGGGAGAAAAAGAGAGCATTATGTGACTGAAAGTGGCCTTGAGACAGCCTTGAACCATACTGTGGGTTGTGTAATACATTTTTCAAGCAGTTACTTTTGCATTCCACAGTTATTTCAGTTTTCCAGTTGACTGCAGCAACATTACAATAGACATGCAATGCATACAGCTCTAGTGCAATTATGTTATAACATCACAATCCTGCTTTACACCTTATTGCTTACTGTTATTGGTATTGTTTATTGTTTATTGCACTACATTTTTTATTATTTATTGCACTACAGTGTTTATTGTTTATTGTTTACTGCACTGCAGTTATCATAATATATCCATACTTACCACACTCATGGCACATCCTGGCCAGGCACCCATCATGGGACTGCATGTTGCAAGCCCTCTCAGCTGTAGCTGTTTGAAGAGAAACACACTATGATGCATACCAGTTTTGTGCAGACTCAGCTGGTATTTTAGTAAAATAGTGGCAGAAATACTTACATATGTCTGCGTCATGCCCAGCCCTGGCCTCTTGGACTCAGGTGTCTAAAGTCCACCTCTTTCTATCCTTCAGGTCATCATAGTGGTGATGACACTGCTCACCAGTGCAGGGGATACCAGTAGCACTGGTAAGTTGCCCTGCCAAACAATCCCAGGCCTCAGTCTTACATTCAGAGCCCTGGTAATCTCCCTGTAACAGCGTAGGTTTGTAATTGCGTACCAGGAGACCAACAAACACTCTGGACTCCAGCACAACCCATCTCGCTCTCGAATGTGTGCATGTGCACCCTAACCAACACCACCTGGCATACCAACAGTTAGAAAGACTCCAACAAATGGTACAGAATTACCACCTATTGGCCTTAATGTAGGCTGTTTTTCCACCCTTACACATCATACGGCAGCATTCAAAAATGTGCTGCATTGGTTAGCATCATGTGAACCATCTTAGTGGAGCTGAGCATTGTGGAAAGTCGCACAACCATGATTTTAGTGAAGTTTAGGAATGCACATATAGTAGTAAGTAGTAAGTAGTAGCCATTAACCATGTTTAAGCAGTGCTTAGCACTGTGCAGCTCTTCCAATGTAGCAAGTTTATTTTTAAATTAAACAAAAAATTAAATTACATTTAAAAAATGGTATGACTGCTAGGGACTTGAATCCAGGATCTACGAAGCTTTAGGCCATGACTCTACCCATTTAGCTACTTTGATAGTATGCAAACCAGTATACCTTTACATATACTGCTAAGCTACCTGTTAGTATTGCTAAACACCGAGCTGAGCCGTGCAAACAGGTTTAAACATAACCAGAAATAAATAAATAATTACATCCAGTTTCTATTTTTAGATGTTTAGTAGGTGTCAGGTGTGTTTGTATAAGCACAGCCTGGCTCTGCTGTGCTCCACGCTGTGCAAACGGACAAAAAAAAATAATAATAAATTACATCTGGTTTCTATTTTTAGATGTCTGTTAGGTGTCAGCTGTATGTATATATATATATATATATATATATATATATATATATATATATATATATATATATATATATATATATATATGTGATTTCTGTGTTAAATACATATTATAATTACTTTTATGAAAAGAGAAATTACACACATTAGATCTCATGCATTGACAAAAAGTTGGCATTAGCAAAGTGAATCCAAAGTATAGTATAACGTGCACATACATGAGACCTCATTGTAGCAAACGTTTTATGAACCCAATCACAAATTCCAACTGCAAGTTTAAGCAGATATAAGTATAACATAAACCAGATCACATATTTCAACCTTGAGTTTTTGGTGACATAAAATATGACAGCATCCATAGTAGCACATTACACTACCAGAGGTACATGCAGCATGCTGTGCCTATAGGACTTGTGTTATAAATTCAGAAACTGTTACTACCATATACTGGTGTCATTCTGGATTATTTGTTCACATACGTGCCCTGGTTTTACATTTTTTTGTTAATTGTTGCATTGCATTACTTTGCTCATGACATCAGCATGGCAGAAAATGGGACTCACACATTTCATAGAATTGATAGCCTATGTCCACATCGCATTCAATGAAAAATGAGTAGGGCGGATTGTAGTGATATCTGTCCACATCACATTCAGTGAAAAATCTGTAGGGCAAATTGTAGTGATATAATTCATCCAACTCTGCATAATGTGACCTATGAGAAGCTTTTGACAGAGCTTTCACTGACACCAGTAGTATAATGAGCTGTCCACTCACAGACACCAGTAGTACAATGAGCTGTCCACTCACTGACACCAGTAGTACAATGAGCTGTCCACTCACTGACACCAGTAGAATGATGAGCTGTCCACTCACTGACACCAGTAGTACAATAAACTATCCACTCACTGACACCAGTAGTACAATGAGCTGTCCACTCACTGACACCAGTAGAATGATGAGCTGTCCACTCACTGACACCAGTAGTACAATAAACTATCCACTCACTGACACCAGTAGTACAATGAGCTGTCCACTCACGAACACCAGTAGTACAATAAGCTGTCCACTCACTGACACCAGTAGTACAATGAGCTATCCACTCACTGACACCAGTAGTACAATGAGCTGTCCACTCACGAACACCAGTAGTACAATAAGCTGTCCACTCACTGACATCAGTAGTACAATGAGCTATCCACTCACTGACACCAGTAGTACAATGAGCTGTCCACTCACGAACACCAGTAGTACAATAAGCTGTCCACTCACTGACACCAGTAGTACAATGAGCTGTCCACAAGGGATACTCATAATCTGCATGACAATCAGACTGATGCTAGGCACAGTTTCCAGCAGATCTTGTCAGTAGCTGCTTTAGTGAGTATTATTGTAATCCAATTGTAGCCGTCTATACTTACCAGGGCTGAATATCCAGCACTATGCCAGTACCTCTTTGCTCACATTCCTCAAAGAAAAACATCCAAGCATACTGGTGCTCCTATCAGTTATAGTAGTACAAAACTCAGTTAACGGAGGTAGATTATCCTTGCAATTCTGCGTATATCCAGCTCTCATAACTGCACTAGTTACATCCACGTCTGCATTTTTATATCCCGTCTTGTGCTGTTCAAGTAGCATATCACTATGTTTGGAGTTTCAGCATGGCAAAATGGCCATAGCATTACCAGATACTCTTTAAATAATGATTGGGATAGCTTTATTTGGGAAATCCTCAAAGTAATGCAGTTCTAATCTGCCATTGATGGTACATCTACTGCTCGATACATTTTCTAATACACCCTTACATAATGTCCATGTGCAGGGTCAATGCACAGTATCCCTGTTTTATACATGCACACAGTCACATGTGCTCATGTGCTCTCTCTCTCTCTCTCACACACACACACACACACACACACACACACACACACACACACAAATATATATATATATATATATATATATATATATATATATATATATTTATGGGTCTACTTTTTCTTGTAGAAAAATCATTCTTTTGAAAAGGAAAAGTATGACCCCAATTACGCAAAATTCCACTCAAATGAAAGTGCACTTTCGCAAATACTGATTCACCGAACCAGTAATATTAACAAAACAAAACACTACAAAGGCATTTTTGCAGGGGGACAAACACTGCTGCACCCCCCACACCCCCGCTATTTTATATATAATTACTCCGAGATCGCACTACAGTGGGGAAACAGGTATATTCCCTTATCCCCACTATAACGTTACATCCAACTGATGCCTCCAGGTGCATCTGCAGTTAACTCCTACTGATGCCTCTAGGCATCAAATATTGCTGTTCATATTTGCATCAAAAATTCCAAAACAATGTTATCTACAAGGTTTTAAAGTATTTCATCTTAAAGCTTACACAATAGCAAACTCAACTGCATTAATATTTGACCTCTGTCTAGTGTAGGCAAATAGATATTAACTGCTGTTTTTATGATATTAATTTATAAAGATATCATTTTCACATTTTTCTAAATTTCTCAACAGCTAAGTAACACAGACAGAGCTCCTTAGCCTTTTATGAAAGCTCTCAGCTAGATGAATAATATTCTGCTGACAGTATGCATGTAATTTGAGTGGTTGCTGAGATATTGTAAGTTGTTTGCAAAATACTACAAATGTAATATTTTTTGGTTTTACTGTGATTTATAAAATTCAATTTAAGACCTAGAACCTAAAGAATACTATTACTATAGAAAGTAGTTTGTGCTGAAGAGTTTGCCACTTCTACTTCTTTTATAGTTCTTATGATTCCAGAGATATAAACATTTGTTTGAAATGTGAGGACATAATTCTGTAAAAAGGCTTAGGCTACACCTGCTGGAAGTTACACTACAAACTTTCTGAGCTCCATTACAGAGAATGAGTTAATATCACCGGTTTGGTGAACTTTTGTTTGAGTGCACTTTAGCATAAATGGAATCGCACTTTTCCTTATCGAAAGAATGATCTTTCAACAAGAAAAAGTAAACCTATATATATATATATATATATATATATATATATATATATATATATATATATATATATATATATATATATATATATATATATATATATATATATATATATATATATATATATATATATATATATATATATATATATATATCTATATATATATATATATATATATATATATATCTATATATATATCTATATATATATATATATATATATATATGGATCTAGGACTCTCCACTGAACACACTTTCGTGAAAGTGCATTTATCGAAAATGCACTTTCGCAAAAAAATTAATTAATTAATTAAAAAAAAACAAAAATATTAAAAAATAAAAGACTACTCACGTTTATGCACCCCCCATGTGAGTGCTGTGCCCCCACACCCACCTGCTTTTTCTCACTCCGAAATCGCACTACAGTGGGGAAAATGGAATATTTCTTGACCCTACTGTACCGCGATCTAAGCAACAGTTTGTTTAGTTGTACAATCTACACCACATGTTGATGTACAACTAAACTTACATGCAAACAGCTGTTTGCTTACTTACCTTCTGGCGAAAGTACATTTCAGTGAAACGTGTGTTCGATGGAGAGTCCTAGATCTAGATATATATATATATATATATATATATATATATATATATATATATATATATATATATATATATCTGTGTGTGTGTGTGTGTGTGTGTACATTATATACACATTTATATATGTACTATATTGTATACATCTTTATATCTATCAGTCTATATATCTGTGTACCTATCTAGCTATCATCTACCTATTTACACATGTATTCCACCAGAAATGAAGAGAACTGAATGCAGCCTCTGAGGAATCAATCTGGAGGGTTTCCAACCACCTAAGTTACCTACTTGTCTAGCGTCTGTAAATTGCAGTTTGGGACAGTCATCTCCAAGCACCATTGAGCTGTTTAGTCGGACATGTTTGACTCACTGGAACAGAATGTTTTTGGTTCTATGCTTTCCTTTTCATGTTTTTTATGGTTACTAAATACTGCTGAACAGATTATAGGGACATACCAGATTCAGTGAAGACGATCTGGCATGGTCTTATTTTGCGTCTCTCACCTGCATGCTTTTCAATTTTTTTTTTTTTTAAGATTTTAATAATTTTCGTTTTTTAAATCTTTTCTAACCATTATCTTTTGCATTTCATTGTCTCTGGTCTGATGGAACACTTACTGGGAGATGATCAGAAGACTGGCTGATAATCAACAACACTACACAGAGTGGAACACAGATCAACAAAAATAGTCAGAAATATTGACGCAGTAAAAGCAATGTGGAGTATTATAATGGATCGGGATTTATCATGCACTATCACAAATAAAAAAACTAAAAAATATCAGCACAGACAGAAAAACTTAGAAGATACACAGATAAGGAAAAGTACAAACAGACAATTTATTGATGACCCAAAAAGTTTTATAGAGAATTGGGACACAAGGTAAAAGGAACTGAAAGACCACCAAAAAGAAGAAGAAATAGATACAGTTTGGAGAGATATTTATGAAGATCCTGTGGAACATAACAAAGATGCTAAATGGATAGAAGAAGTAAAAGAAAAAAATAAGAAGTTCAAATGTACTCAATATGAAATGGCATGAAGTAACAGCCAGAGAGATTGAAACAAAAAGTAAGAAAAGCCTCTAATTAGAAAACCCCAGACCCAGATGCAGCACCTAACTTCTGGCTAAAAGTATTAACACCTTTACACAAAGACTTAGCCATGAGTAAGAACTATTTATATCACACCCCAAATAGACACCAGACTGGCTAACAACAGGAAAAACAATGCTACTTAAGAGTGAAACTGCAAGCTACCCTAAAAACTATAGACCAGTAACATGCCTTCTGATAACATATAAACTATACACTGGAATTGATGCCAACAGAGTTTATAGTCATTTAGAACAAAACTAAATTATGGCAATAGAACAAAAATGTAATAAAAGAAAGTCATATGGAAACAAAAGGATAAGTTGTTGTTAAAGTCATGATTGAGAACTGTAAAAAGTGGAGGAATATAAGTATGGCATGGATAAACTACAAAAAAGAATTTGACATTATCCCACATTCATGGTTAAAAGAGTGCTTGAAAATGTATAAGATACACCCTACACTGATGAATTACATAACAGTGACCATGAAACAGTGGCAAACCACTTTGCAGCTAAGCCATGATAAAGGACATATTATTATCCCAGGGATAAAAATCCAAAGGGGGATATTCCAGGGTGACTCGCTGTCACCGTTGCTCTTTTGCCTTGCTCTTAACCCATTTAACTGTCTGCCTAACAATTTGTCTCCCAGAAAGCAAAAAAGAGTAAAAACTTCTCATCTTCTCTTTGTAGATGATTACAAACTGTATAGCTTATCAGATGAGGAACTGAAAGCACAACTGCAAGTAGCCAAAACTTTTTCAGATGACATAAGTATGTCATTTGGGCTTGATAAATGTGCAAAAGCAACCTTTAAAGCAGGAAAGCTACAGAACCAAGAAACATCAGTTTGGGACAAGAAAATGATATAAAAGAACTCGAGCAAGAGGAATTGTACAAATATTTGGGAACTGATGGAAGATCAACAATAAAACATGAACAAATGTGAATAATACTTAGTAAGGAATATTTCAGAAGAGTTAAATTACTACTGAGAACAGCACTGACATATTGGAACAAAGTCGAGCTAGAAATCTATTTGCTCTTCCTGTCCTAACTTACAGTTTTGGAGTGATTGACTAGCTCCAAAAGGTGTTGGATAGATTAGATAGGAAGACAAGAAGGATGCCTCATGCTCATCAAATGATTTATAAAAATCAGTGCATACCAAGATTATATATTCCCCATTCCGAAGGAGACATGGGCCTCCTTGAAACTGATTACATGTATAGATCTGCAATCGTGGGACTGTATACATATCTGCTGACTTCACAAGGCACAAACAAAAACATAAGGAGAATAAATCTAATATGATTTCCCTGCTTAGTCTAGCACTAGCATATCGGAGTCAAGCAGGAATGGAAATTAAACCAGAAGTAGATAAAATCAGGCAGCAACTGAATGTGCCAAAAATAAAGAACGAATATAAGGTGAAGGATCACATGAGAAGACAAGAAATGTGGAAAATGCATAAATCTAGTTGCAAGTATAGAAAACTCCTGGAACAATCTTATGTTGATCAGGATCGAATGCAGGAATGGTTAAGTAGAGATGAATTCAACCCAAAAGATGAAAGGTTAATGTTGGCGGCTGAAGATAGCGGGCTACGTACATGTTGGTTTACAAAGTCTATTGAACATGTGAGAGAAACAGACAAATGTAGGTTTTGTAAAATTGGAAACAGTTGCATGCCTTGTTGCTGGTTGTGACATGCTAACAGCAGAAAGACTGTATACTGAAAGATATAATAATGTGGCAAGACTTGCGCTGGGGATTGTGCAAACATTATAATATTAAAGTAGCTGAAAAACACTGGAAATATGAGCCACAAAGCATTATAAAAAATGATGAAATCTATATTACATGGAATCACCCATTACCAACAGTTCAAAAGATAAATGTGAGAAAACCAGATATAGCAGTTCATGAAAAGAAGGCAAAAGTAGAACTAATCACACTGCATCCAGTGACTACAGTGTCTTGTGTACAGAGAGATACAAAGTCATAAAATATCAGGATCTTCAGGCAGAAATGAGAGCAACGTGGAAGAAAGTTACCCAGACAGTTCCAATAGTAGTAGGAGCAGTGGTTCTTATAAAAAAAGAATCTACAGTCGTATTTTGATATGTTACCGATACATGTAACTCCATATGAATTGCAGAAGGAGACATACTGGGCATATTGCGGGTGCTGTGAAGAGCACTTCTGGCTAACATCAAAGATTGAAACAATACTAATTTCATGAACTTTAATCATACTTTGACTTAGGAATGGGATCCATTGCTGTCATGGTTTTAGAAACCCAAAAGATTTGGAGAAATTAAAAAATGGAACACAGGCATATGCCTAAAGGTCTAATCTGGATTTTAGATGAATAGTGGTTTCCATTCCTGCACCCCATTATACCCCTGGTCTCTGCTTATCCTAGGATGGTTATCTTCTAGTATTCGGCTTTTCTTTTTGTTTGGTCACTTCCAGATAAAATGTTTTTGTAAGGCAAGGACTGATTTTTCAGCAACACACAACAGGTAAGGCAATATTATACCCTCTAACATTTTACATGGAATGAATGAATCCTACAATACGTGGTATAACTCTCAGGCTATGCATAGTTTTTCACTACTATGTCCACTCTCTAAGTCCAAATTCATCCTTCTGTCCACACAAGAAAAGATCTGTCTGACTGTCTAGAATGGAAAATCCTGGTCAGTATCATCACACCTACAATATGCCATTGTTACTGACTTATAAAAATTGGCAATCATTTCCTCAATGGCACCAGTATTCCATCAAAGAAAGGTCTGAGGGGGAGCACACTACTATCTTATTATGAAGGGTAGGCTTTCCACCACTTCCCTTACTTTGGCTTGTGAGATTCTCCACTCAATTTCCTGAACGTTTACTTTTTGATTCTTTGATCTGTTTTAGTATCTGTTTCTGCTACAAAATAGGTTTGTACACAAAAAGATCTGAGGAAGCTCACTAGCTGTGAGCAAAAGCACTCTTTTTGTCAATGTTTAATCTCATAGAGAATACTTCAGTACATAACAATTTCCTGATATACTGACTACAACAGCCTGTAATAGCAGGCATACTTTTCACTGAACAAATATCACTGAAACATTGTTACATATGAAGCTCCATGTAAACAGGCACCAACCAGGTTTTTTAATACTTAAGAAACAGCAACTAGGTTCAGCAGCAAAAACGGAAAAACAACACCACAGAATCCACTTGATGAATTTATTAAAACAAAGAACAGCTTCTCTTTCTCTGACGTCTCGGCTGTAAGCCTTCAAGGAGTATACTTCATACAAAAAAACCACAGCTTATATACACAATATACAAGTACTAATAGTCCATTTAACATCAATCAATTAGCTAATTAAAGCTTTCCAATTGAAGTCTTCGTTTAAACCACATGGAGACATTGTTTTAAACTTTAAAATATACAAAGCTTCTTTTTGCATTAAAATGGATTTAACATCCATAAAACAATTAGCAGGTATATGAATTTGTTCTAATATAGTTGCTCTAAGAAGATCACTTCTTCCTTCATGAAACTGGGAGAAGTGCAATGCTACAGGACTTTCCTCTTTACAATGGTCAATATTTCTGATATGTTCCAACAGTCTTAGTTTAAACGCCCTCTTGGTTTCCCCAATATAGAACTTCTTACATGGGCATTGTAAACAATAAATGACGCCTGGTGTATTACAACTATACATATTTCTAACATTAAATTTCACATTGTTAATAGCAACAAAAGTTGGTACAATATATTTGCAGGCTTTGCATTTCTCACAACCAAATGTACCTAACTTCAAAGGTTTTTTATATAATACAAGTGGTGGTATATAAAACCTGCTTTTGACCAAAAAATCCTTAATACATTTCCCCTTGCGATATGAGAACTGAAGATTACATTTCAACCACTGTTGCACACTATTTAAAGAGCATAAGTAATTCCAAAATTGTATAATAATTTTTATAAACATATTTGTAAAAGAACCATAAGTAGTTACAAAATAAATGGTTTCTTGTGTGTCATATATTTTATTAATCTTATACCCCTGAACACTGGTGAATTTTGTATTCAAGCTATTATTATATGTTGTTTGTCCATTAAAAAGTCTATCCATACTATCACACAACATCTTATAGCTATAACCTCGAGACTTGAAGGATTGTATCATAGAAGTTAATTCTTTATCAAAAATTTCAGGCTTATTACAAAGTCTGTATATCCGCAGCATTTCACTGTAGGGGAGGGCATTCAAGGTGTGGGGGGGATGGCCACTAGTGCCATTTAAATACTGAAACCCACCTTGAAATTTGCGATTCAAACTGGTAATTAAATTATTACCATCTGATATATCAAGAATAACATCCAAAAAAGGAACCACCGGTCCAATTTTTAAATCAACTAGTTGTAGACCCTGATAGTTCTTATTCAAGTCTACTATAAAGTTTTTTATATCTGACTCACTCCCATCTGTTAAAAATATAAGATCATCTACGTATCTATAATATTGTATAACATGTCTATCAAAAAACTTATGCTTATAGATGATTTCTTGCTCAAATAAGCCCATAGCCAGGTTAGCATACATTGGGGCAAAAGCTGCCCCCATGGCTGTGCCCGAAATCTGCTGGTAGATACTCTCATTAAATTCAAAAAAATTATGTGTGAGTGAAAAATACACCAATTCAACTATATACTCAATGACTGGTGAATCTCCTAAGAATAGTCTAATAGCTTCAATTCCAAAATTATGTTGTATATTTGTATATAGACTCTTCACATCAATAGTCACCCACTTCATGGTCTTTTTGAAATTTACTTTTTTAATCTTATCTAGAAAATCAAACACATCTGAGATATATGACGGTAGTTTCATCACATATGGCAGAAAGAAATGATGTAAAAAGATGCCTATGTTTTGCAAAAAATACTGTCTACCTGAAACTATTGGCCTACCTGGTGGTTTCAGCAAATTTTTATGTATTTTTGGCAGGCAATAAAATAACGCCATTTTGCAACCATCCACTTTGAATTTCTGTTTAGCCTCTTGCTCTGAGAAATAACCTAATCTTACCCCCTTATTTATAAGTGTGGTATATTCATCTACAGCATGAGTATAATGTTGAGCATTTACTATTTTGTATGTTTTAGCATCTGTAAGATGCTCCATGCACATATCCAAATACATAGTTGTTTCCATCACTACTAATTTATTCCCCTTGTCTGATGGTTTAAATACCACCTTATTTAAATTAGCAAGGTTATTCAAAGCCTTCCATTCATTATATTGCATATTATACTTAATATTTGCTTTATTACTCATAAATTCCTTATAAGCAGTTTCTGTGAAATAATTAATTAAATTCACACAATTGCATACATCTCCATTGAGTATATTAGGAACAAACCTGCTACTACCAGATACTTGAGATGTATCTAGTTTACAATAAGCATTGATGGCATCATCAGACATACAGGAATAAAAACTATCCATGGAATTGCTACTAGTATCACTATTATTAACAACCATAGAAAATGGATTATTGCTAAAAAAGTGCTTCACATGTAATTTTCTACCAAAACTAAATACATCTTTCTGGATATCCTGAAGTCTGGATACCACAGTCGGAACAAATTTCAAGCCCCTATTTAGTACTGCTAATTCTATTTTAGTAAACTGATGTGAAGATAAATTAATAACATATTCACTAGTATCAATATTCTCAATAATACAATGTTTATCGTTTACCACGTTTATGTCCTTGGTATTCAAAACGTTGTCCCCCTGTATAAACAGGTTGTTCGCGCATGCGTTTCTGTCCCCTGAACTCACTGGCACCAGTATTCCATCAAAGAAAGGTCTGAGGGGGAGCACACTACTATCTTATTATGAAGGGTAGGCTTTCCACCACTTCCCTTACTTTGGCTTGTGAGATTCTCCACTCAATTTCCTGAACGTTTACTTTTTGATTCTTTGATCTGTTTTAGTATCTGTTTCTGCTACAAAATAGGTTTGTACACAAAAAGATCTGAGGAAGCTCACTAGCTGTGAGCAAAAGCACTCTTTTTGTCAATGTTTAATCTCATAGAGAATACTTTAGTACATAACAATTTCCTGATATACTGACTACAACAGCCTGTAATAGCAGGCATACTTTTCACTGAACAAATATCACTGAAACATTGTTACATATGAAGCTCCATGTAAACAGGCACCAACCAGGTTTTTTAATACTTAAGCTCTGTTGCCCCATGAAAGTGGGCACCTCATACTGACAGGATATGATTAACTAACCCACTGTTCATTTCATAACTAGTTCTTTGCTTACTTTCCATAAGAAGTAAAAATAAAGAAACTGATTTAGAAATAATAATTATTTAAGCCAAGCTTGTATTGTATTGCATATTTTAGTGAGTAAAGTTTTGGAAAACAGATGGGAACCTGGGACAGCAAATGGCCCAAGTGTCTGCATGTAAATAAGGTGGATTTTTTCCACCGACTAGACATTTCTATATGCAAATTAGGTGGATTTTTTCCACCAGCCACACATTTCTACATGAAAATTAGGGGGATTTTTTTCTACCAACTACACGCTTACACATGCATCCAGTCAAGCTGACCGATTACCCCAAGGACCCCTGTCATAGCATTTAAAAACCTTGTTACTATTGCTTGATCTAAAGAAGCTTTGCAATTTATGAAAAAGCTCATCATAATTACTTTCAATAAAGATCTACAAAATGAGCCTTCTTTGCTGCAGTTTTCTTTTAACCTAAAGCTTAGGAAGCCTGCCGTCTTCAGCCAGAATTGAACATTTGATCATTGCTTTTCATTTGAACTGCAACCATTTGGCATATCCTAATTCCATTTTATATACCTATATATCTATATTTCTATGCCTGTATATACATATATAAAATGTATATATTATAACGTGTGTGTGTGTGTGTGTGTGTGTGTGTGTGTGTGTGTGTGTGTGTGTGTGTGTGTGTGTGTGTATATATATATATATATATATATATATATATATATATAGATACATACATGTGTGTGTGTGTGTGTGTGTGTGTGTGTGTGTGTGTGTGTGTGTGTGTGTGTGTGTGTGTATGGATATTCAAAATATGATGTCTGGCATTTGGCACAGAGGATAAGGATGCAAATTGTCATTCCTGTGGTGTAAAGATTGATGCTGTTCCTAGATTTCTCTTAAAAGGGGATCATAGGCCTGTCTGGTTGGCAAATAGTTGTTATTATGATATTCCATGTAATATAGGGAAAATATTGGCCAGGACAGTGTGGACATTTCCTTTAAGTAGATGAGTGGAAGGAAATTTCTGTATTTTGATGGATTGCAAAATGGAGGCAGACTGCGTAGTCTGAATGACAGTAGTACTAAAAGTTTGGAACACTGCAAATGGAAATAAATGTGATGTCATGTTTATACTGAACAAAGTAATTGTCAAAGTTTGGGATACAAACAGATAGAAAGGACTATTGTAGTGAGCATAAAATCAAAACAAACAAACAATAAATTGCCAGGAGAACTTCAAGGAAAACTTCTATCTTTATCAGGGTAAGTGCTTTTTGCTTCCATCTAAGTCTTCTTCAAAAAACATTTAATTAAAATCTCAACATTTAAATAAAAATCTTTGCTGGTCATGTGATAGAATTTCACCAGTCAACATCTAACCCCTTAAAACAAAAATGCCAGTTTTAAAGCACTAGCACCTGCAGTCTTTCAAGTCCGTGTTATGTAGTGAGTCATAGCACTAACAGAAGACATTTTGTTAATTTAAATAAACTGGAAATGAAAACTTTAACAGCTCTAAAATTAGATATGAGTTTAAGATTTATGGGGGAAGATAAGGGATAAGATTTGGTGATGATATTATAAGAAAACTGCATATTTTGTATACTCATGAGTCTTCTAAGTTTTCAGCATTAATTTTCTACACGCCACTTTTCCACTTACCTTCTTTAAAAAAAGATTATCACTAACATACAGTTAGAAAAGCCAGGTTCTTCACATGCCTCTTTTAGTTGCAAAGGAGACAAGAAATCAAGTGAGTTACTGATGAAGAGCCTTTGCCAATAGTTAAAGAAAAGGAAGTGGTTAGATACAGAGCAAAATGAAATGGAAAGGAAAATTAACAAAGGCAAGAAAGAAAGAAAAATACCTATTTTCTGAAGGATGAGCTGAAATAACTGTATAAATATTTTACTGGTCATGAATTTGGCAAAAATGAATGAAGAGATGTTTCAAAATCTATGCTTCAAGGAACATGACAAGGGGAGGCCTTCATCTGTTAATAATAGGATCCTAAATGCCTGAAGGCAAACCTAGTTGACAGCAAACAATCAAAAACACAGCTCCGCTAAGCATTGTTATGGACAAGAGTAAAACAATCCCCAGGATTCAATACATAGTAAACTGGGCCCATTTCCTCATAGCCCTATCAGCAGTGTGCCTTGCATAATCATGAAGGTGCACTACTGCTAAGGCTAAGCAGACACGTAGTGCCTGCACATCCAACATGCCCCCTGCACTCTGAAAGTGCCGTACAGCACCTTCTAACTGCTTTCAGTGTCTGCGGACACTGAAAGCAGGAAGTGAAGATAGGAAGCAATGCAGGGGGTATGTGACAGGTACTGTCGCATACCCCCTGCATTGTTAAAGTGCTGTACAACACTTTCTAAGTGCTTTCAGTGTCTGCAGACACTAATAACAGCTATCCAGATAGGAAGCAATGCAGCATGTGCATGAAAGGTACTGCCACACATCCCCTGCATGTCCAAGTGCCGTATGGCACTTTCTAAGTGCTTTCAGTGTCCGCGAACACTGAAAGCAGGAATTACAATAGGAAGTAAAGGAGGGGTTGTGTTGTCAAAGTGCCGTATGGCACTAGGGCCATACTTCCCAACTGTACAGATATTCGCAGAATGTCCAGACTGCATACCCATCAGAAAATCCATGCTAATGCAAAACCTGTTATTCCATCAACTTGTACATTTGTAAAAGCAATATTTAAAATGTGCCTTATGTTTTCACATTCTACCACTGTTAATTTGCATTTGTCCAGATTTCCTGCTCTAAGAGGTTCAGATGTATGACCATACCTTTGAACCTCTGAGAGGCACAAATCTGGACAAAGCCTAAAATACATGTAATTAAAAACCTTGAGAATGAACTGAAACCAAGGTACCAAAAAGTACTAGTAATAAAATCCAGAAAAGTACCCAGGAAGGGTAAAAAACAGCAATCCACAGCTTTGAGGTTTCAGCATTTATGTGTTGGTGTGGTTCGTATTAAACTTTTGCATCAAAGCTGTGGATTACTGTTTTTTACCCTTCCTGGGTACTTTTCTGGATTTTGTTATATGTAATTAAAATTCATTCAGTATTTTTTTTTTTGCGCTGTAAGTTAAGTTTAAGTGTAGCTGAGTGGGTTTGTGTGTTATGCCCCTCTGCTCAGCATGGCTTAAACATGTCATAGGAGCTAAGTAAAAATGTACAGCTGAAGTCTTAATGAGATAGTGTAGTGGTTCGAGTCCTGGCTTTGCATGCAGGTGTTCATGGTTCAAGTACCAAGACAGGCACTTTATTTTTTACACGGGAAAGCATTGCTAAAATTATTTTTTTAGGTTAAATTATGTAGTAAGTGATATTTGTTACCCAGGGTAGTATAGCTGGTCCAAAAATGGAAGTGTGAGTGCATATAACATGTGAAATCACCCATGTATATCCAAGTGTCACATACAGTATAGTCATACCCCAAGGTAATGTAATGAAAGCACATAGGGGGATGTCATGTAAAGTAAATCATATACACTTAATAACATGTCAGTAATGATGAATTAATCTACAATCCGGATATGTTTTTAAAATGAAAACTGAGCAATAGTAAGCAGTGTTCAGCTCTGTTTAGCTGGTTTAAGCATAGCTTAGACGTAAATTCTAAGCAGCAGTCAGCACACTTAAGTGGAATTGCGCACCGCTAAGCACTGCTCAACAGCTACCCCTTTAAACACAGCTCATCTCTGCTTAACAGGTTTGTGCATTGCTAAGCTTTGCTCGGCATTTTTGAAATGGTCCAATGATGGCAAAGGGTGGGAATATGCCCTTATTTAAACTGTGTAGGCTGGAATACAGCCAGAAACTGTTGTGGTTTGCTCTGTGCAGGAAGTATGTCAGGTGTTGGAGAGGGCTCGTGCTTTTGGGTATAGCGCTGGGGCATTTTGGAGTCCAGGGTCATGGCTGTGCTGCTTGTATCAAACCATGATGACAGACTGCTGCAGGGCCAGTACCAATGCTCACAGTATAAAGCAGAGGCTTGGGACTGTGTGGCTCATGACCTCACCAGTGCCACTGGAATCCCCTGAACTGGTGAGCAGGTATGACATCACTATGCTGACCTAAAGCAGAGGATGGGGATGCTGTTTGCCCAGTGGATCCAAGATGCTCAGGACAACCATGCTCCAGCAGTTTGTAAGTATCTCGGATATATCTGTACCATATTCTAGCCGAGTACGTGACAGACAGGTATGCATAATGTTTGTTGTCACCCCTACAGCTGCAGCAGAGAGGGCTAGCAATATAGAGGCACATGCCAACAGACTGACATAGATGTGCCGACAAGCTGGTGAGTACAGATATATCTTGCAGTATATAGTGCCATAAAGTATAAGGAGTACATTGTTTACTGCCAGTAAGTATAGTGTGTACTGTGTCTAATGAATAAATGTTTGTCTCACTAATAATGATCCATAGGATATCCATTAATGAATATGTCATTTCACTGTAATAAAGATTTATACCACAAACTGTTGTGTTTTACTGTGATATGTTGCTGGAGAAATGGAATGTGTACAGGTTCTTCACAGCAAATATGGCATTGACAGCATGAATTAACTGAGGCTGTTCTGAGAACCAGCTAGTATGCAAAACAGTAGAATGTGGAGCTGTAAAACAAGATATAAAGGGAATATGTAGTATTGTATGCACTAAGATCTGAACCGTGAATAGTAATGTCTACAGTATTATAGTGTGTCCCCTGCAGCATTGCATTCTTGTTTTAACCTTTGCTTTCCAGATTGTATTATTTCAAAGGATTAATACACAGTACAATAACTATCTGCCATGCATAAATGTCAGGATTACAAGGTCAGACTGTCTAACACAGACAGTATTAGGCAGAAATCAGTCAAGCATGAGACATCAGTTCCCCAGTAGCTCAATGTCATGAAAATAGTCCTGCTGTTCATTTTAGCACACCCAGGCATGGTTTAAATCCAGGGAGTGGAACTGAGATGTGTGTATATACACTAAAGAAATCTTGAATATTTGTAGAAACAGAAACTGTAAAAATATATTTTCTGCACAGGTCTTACAGGTAAAGAAATGTGTGTAATAGCTGTATGAAGGGTACATTAATACACCATGTACAATTATTCCACTATCTAAACCCATATGCCTGCAAATGACAGCAGGATAGGTACATACACCATGCACTCTCCCTGATACATGTCCCTCAAGTGTCACGCTGTCATGGCTAGTGGTCACTGCTGCTAATCACTTTGGACACAGATAGGAATCCAGGGAAGTATGCCAGTAGCAGACTCACACAACATCAGTGCAGGATACCCCTTCATTGTCAGATATGTAACCCTGACATAGGTTCATAGGTGTGTACTAGGCTAATGGCCAGAGGGTCTTTACAAGCCTAGCCATAGGACTACTCTGGCATACTGCCACCCGACCTTAGTTCCCAGTGCCTCTGTCGAGTAGAGCCACTGGTGTTATCCCCAGGGTGAATTTCTGTTTCCCATCCACTCAAGATTTCTCTTGAAGAGGATCGGCAAGGTGGTCTGCTTGACATGTATGAGAAGTCTGTTCCATAGCATGGGCAGTTTCTGCCCATGTACAAGCCCTCTCTAGTAATGTACCCATAATTGTCACAGTGTGCCTCATACCACCATTACAGATTGACAGTTTAACACATATGTATGTGCTACAGAAACTATGGGCCATAGTTAGATGTAAAGTGAGGGCAGACCTGTAGAGTACTGAGCAGTACTATTGTGAAAAATAGAAGCCTATGCAGTTGTTAATGGACTTTTTTCTCTCCAACCACCCCTCATCTGCATCACTAATTATTATTCATATACTACAGGTATGTTTTTCTCAAAACCTAATGATGGGGCTTGTGTTCTATTATTGTTCATATATTTAATTGTTTGCATATTAACATACCTTGTTCAAATACCATTGTTGGTGGCCTGTTGCCATCAATGTAACTGGCATGCTGTTACAATGCTTACTGTTGTTCCATTAATGCATGTGTTCTGTTTGCTATGCAACTGTTTCATATCTGTTGGTTTAGGTTAATTGGAACACTTACCCATGCAGTTATAACTAATTTTGAAATGTTATGTTCATGACCAACCAATATAGCTTGGATAACCTCAGCACATTGACATGTTTGGGAAGGCAGATCCCGGCAGATCTGCCTGTTCCACCTCATCTAGTGTGGCACTGGACCCCAGCACATCTGGGACCCAACCTGGAACATCCTCATCCACTGGTCCTGCATCACCTTTGGGTGGAGCCACCTCAGGGGATGGGGCCCCCCTCTGTATGCGGGCGTGGAGAAGAGCCTGTTACCAAGAGCAAGTTCTGGGGTATGGTGTGCAGCATCATTAGCTCCAAGTTGGATGGATGGCTGTGTCAGATGGAACGCCGCTTGGTGCACCTGGAGGGGCAGGCTGTCCCTGTTGTCCAGCTCCCTGCACAGCCACGTTCAGGGCTGTGAAGGTGCAGTGGTGCCTGCCCATGGCTGGGGACCTCAGTCCCACTGCATCCATTTGGGGGCTCATGGGTCTCTGATTCAAAACCACCCACCTGTCCAAGATGTTTACCCCCTCGTGTGTTATATACCATTTCTGTCTGCTGACGTGTTACTTGTCTGTTTACGAATGCAACCTATCCTACCCAACCTACCTCCCCAAACATACCTACAGCCCTTCACCAACATTCCACTCTCTAGTAAAACAAAAGGGGCATCTGTCCCACAAAAAAGTCATTGCCCCATATATAGCTCTACATTTCGCCCCCATGTCCAGTGACATAAATCAATCAACACTCAAATTACTCTACAAATGTATGTGTCCAACACCCCTCCGTGTGGGTTGTGAGGCTGTAAAGTCCAAATTTTCCACATCAGTCACAGCTGTTGCTGCAGTAGAAATATAGAGCTATGGTCCTTTCCTACACCCATACTGCACATCCCTAGCTGGTTTTCTTAACATTTTACCACCTGCTTGCCCCATTTCACCACTTTCCTATCATTCTTTTTTTCTTTTCTTTATTTAAAATTAGCATGGGTGTAAGAACTGCTAAGTGAAGCTAAGAGGACTTAACCATCTGTTAGCATCACACAAAACCACGTAAACCCACTTACAACTGCTTAAAAGTGCTTTAATCACTATGTCTCCATCAGCCCTTGTTCCTCCGGGCAGCAAAATAATCAGCCCTTGTTCTGCCCAGCAACAAAATAATCAGACCTTCGAAGTCTTGAACCCAGGACAATGGGCACTACAATCACAGCAATGTACCACTACACCACCTGAGCTGTAAAGATTTTTAATGCTTTTACAAACATATCATGAGTTACGGTCATTTAACATTAATGAAGCAAAGGCATCACTATCAAGTCTTGATCCCAGGACCCTGTGAACTACAATCACATCAACATACATCTACACGATCTGAGAAGTGAGAATGTGCAAAGCTTTTACAAAGATATCATGCACTACAGTCATTTAACATAACATAAGGGAAAATACATATCAGTAGTACTGTAATATACATATATATGTGTGTATGTATGTATATATGAATATATATATATATATATATATATATATATATATATATATATATATATATATATATATATATATATATATATATATATATATATATATATACATACATAGGTTACACATAGGCAGATGGACAGGGGTGCTTGGCAGTACTAGGCAGGACTGCTTTGCAGATAATCTTTCCAAAACACCAACAAACCTGAGCACTAAACCCGTTATACTCTTTTACACACTTAACACCCTACTGATCCCTTTTGATCAGTCAACAGAGAGTATGTCATCATAATATCCTGGCATGTCCAAAGGTTGATTTTGTGTGTACTCTCCAGTCCAGCTGGTGAATATGGGACATTTGAGGCAATGTTACAACTGCCTTACGTACACAGACAACCCTCACCTCCTCCCAACAAACTCAGATATATGTGAGAGATGCAACTATATAGACAAACAGGAGGCTGAGCTCTCTTGACCCATGACCGGCACAGTCTATCAGGTGGTGAAGGTAACAACACACACCACAAATCCAGTCTCACATAGACCTATAGCGACAGCAAACAAAATACATTACCACACAAATACATACTCGGAGACTCTAAATAATATCTGCCTAAGCAGCAGAGACCTCCTAATCAGACACCCAAACAACTGCTACCCCACAACAATACCCACATATCACATGGTTTACAAAGTCAGTGTGCCACACAGTCACTGCCCTTAGGGCTAAACAACACACCTAATACACTTGTAATAGTTGACTCTGTTGTCAGACACACTGACGTCACACTCACCAGGCTGAACAAGGAGAAGGACACTGTGAGCTGTCTGTCGGGTGGCAGGTTCCACCACATTACACATGCACTCAGGTCACTCCAAAGCAAGTACAAATATGGCTCCATCATTGTCCATGTTGGTGTGAATGACCTCAGACGTTCCTCCCTGGACTACATGACAAGAGGCATAGAGGAGCTCCCTGATCATGTAACCCAGGCCAGTATGACTCTGACCTTGTGTAGCATCTTACCCTTACCAAGAATGATGGCACAGTTACAGACAAGCTGATCAATTGTAACAGGTGGCTAACATATTGGTGTCATTCAAAGGGGATCCAGTGTCTGTCAGCCTGGGATGACATGCTCGACATGCCACGTAGCTTCGCTATGGACAGCTTGCACCTGTCACTCCTGGACTTTCAAATACTGGCTAAGGCTGTTGCCACCCCCACAGTGCCTTTTTTGGGCAAGGCTCAAAAGACAAACCCACCTCCATAGACAATACAAGGTAAAAGAAACTACGGGTAATGCTGCTCAACACCAGATGTCTAGAACTCAGAATGCACACACTCAAGACTCTCCTCAGTATGGAGAATGTTGATATCTGTGCAGTAACAGACACCTGGTTCAGGCTCTCAAAAGCACACCAGCACTACCAGGTTATACTTCATACCATGCTTTTCGGCCACAAGACTCAGACGGACCAACAAATTTAGGGGTAGTATCCGTATATATCACAGATACACACACCTCCAGGTTAGTAGCACTGCAGGAAGCATCAGAGACCATGCATGTGCAACTAATAATGGGAAAAACTGCCTTTCAGTTTGTAGCCTGCTACAGACCACCCTCCCAAACTCAGGAACCCCACTCAGCTTTCCTGGGAACACTGGAGAATATGACGGTCTCTACAAACACCATTATATGGGGTGACTTCAACTACCGAAACATTGACTTGGAATACTACTCAAGCCCCAACACCCTCGCCCAACGGTTGCTAGAATTTCTAAACCCAAATGCTATGTCACAACTGGTCACCACATCCACAAGAGGGGAAAACATATTGGGCCTGATCATCACCAACATGGGGACTCCATGTTCCACACCAGAGGTATGCCCCTCATTGGTAAGGTCAGACCATACATTTATCTCACTGGACATCCATATCCCATCCCCACCCCCATCCTAGGTTCTCTCGGTGAAGAACTTACCAAAAGCAAACGTCACACTTCTCAAAACTGAGGTGGCATCCTTCAAAGACCCTGGGACAGAGGTAAATACGGCTCAGACCGCAGAATCCTTTACAAACGCATTCTATTGACACCTACTGGAATGCATGGATCATGCTATCCCAAATAAAAACAAGACTCACTCCTCCAAAGGCAGGGGACCTGTCTGCTGGACCCCGGCCATAAATAAGCTATACAGCAAAAGGAGGGGGCTACTACATGATAGAGCACAATCCCAAAAAGGGAAGGCATCTCTGATCAGTACTAGCAAGAAGCTACGTTCACTCATGAATTCATCTAAGACCCGCTTCGAAAGGTAAATTGCACCAGACACTAAGGACAATCACAAGGCCTTCTTTAGTTATGTCATGAACCTGGGTGCCAACTCCCAGATATGCTGTGAGTTACTGCAAAATGACAATACATACACTGAACCCACAGACATTGCCAACATCCTGGCAAATAGGTTCAGTGCAAATGTCACCCCCCCACCCCCCCAATGAGCAAATGTCCATCCCAACAGAGTGTAGCCTCCCTGACATCACAGATGATCAGGTAAGTGCTGCCCTCTCCAAAGCAGACAACACAGCATCAATGGGACCAGACGGTGTCCCGGCCTGCATCTTACACAAGCTTCATGACGAACGTAACCCTAACATGAAGTCACTGTTCAATATCAGACTTACTGCAGGATATGTACCCAAGGAATGGCATACAGCAACAGTGGTCCCGCTCCACAAATGTGGTGCCACAACAGACCCCGGACACTATCACCCTATAAGCCTATCTAGCCTGATCTGCAAAGCTATGGAGCGTATCATCATGGAACTCATACACACAGACATTGGGAACCTACAGACACTGGATCTTACACAATTCGGCTTTGTTGTGGGCAGATCTTGCCTCTTGAACATGGTCGACTTTTTTAAACAGTTACCAGGTCCATAGACGTAGGGAAGGTAGTTCACACAGCCAACCTGGAACTCGCAAAAACCTTCAAAATAATACCCCACTCAGATATCATACATAAGCTCACCAGCTTAGATATCGACACATATGTCACAAGATGGATTGCTAACTGGAACAGGGATAGCACCCACATGGTAAGTATTGCAGGTGCCATGTCTGACTCTACACCAGTTACATGTGGTGTCCCACAAGGCTCAGTCCTGGGACCTCTCTTATTCAGTATATATTTCTCTGACGTACAGGCTAACACAGGAGGAATATGGCTGACCATGTTCGCAGATTACTGCAAACTGGGTGCCATATTTGACTCTCCAGCTGGCACAAACATCCTCCAAAAGGGTCTCACAGAAATGGATAACTGGTGCCAGAGCCATGGCCTACAGCTAAATGCCATTAAATGCATAGTCATCCCATTTGGGAATAACAAAGTGCCCACACATTACCACATAGGTGTTAATACATTAAGTATGGTAGAAGTTGTTAGGAATTTGGGGACACGAGTAGTTAGTAATCTTGCCTTTGACAATCACATTGCCAAAGTGGTTAGACAGACCTTCTATATAGCCCACCTTATCCCAAAAGGTTTCACATCTAGATCAAGTAAAGTCATTGTGCCCCTATACTCATAAGGCCCATGATTGGATACAATGTCCCATTTGGGATGTACCTTACCCGACACCTGCAGCAACTGTAATGGCCACAAAAGTATCTCACCAAGTGGATCTAGGGACTCACACAGATGCCTGTGCAGTTCGGCTAAAGTAACTCCAGCTCTTCTCAGTCGCTTGCAGCCTACTCGGATGCGATCTGTGCCTGTTGCTTACAGCCATGTCCAACACAGAATTAATGGACATGCTCCACCTCAGGATATTAGGATCTGTTAGAGCTACATGCTTCAGGGACTTACACCTCAGCACAGATATTAATAGGACATGCTGGAGGGACGCATTCATATCCCAGAGGCTCCCCTCACTCTGGAATGGGATCCCAGTCCCGCATAGGCAGAGCCCCCCCCCCCACTGACCCCCTACAGGAGACATATTGACGAGTGGATGGGTGATCGTATGTTTACACCTGGGATCTCTTCTGGGTCCCTGCTAGACAAAGGCACAATAAACTAAATGTAAAAGGCCTATCTTGTGTGACCTACTATTCACAATCACAGTCCACTAATCTAACAGGGCTGCGAAAGCCAAACACACTCTGGCTAGGCTTATAAATGCCCTAGGGCAGATAGCCTAGTATCAACCTATGGTAATGTTCGGGATGCACATTGTTCATTGATGATACTGATTGCAGGTTTTTTATCTTCTTTGCTTTCCCACTTTCTATGAACAACCTAAGTACCTGCAGAACATATTTTATTATGACAGGGTTCCAATATATTATATATGTGTCTGTTGTCATATAACTGTGTGCACAAGGCGGATTGGTGAATAGTGAGAGGTTCCTGGGTTAACACATGCAACTGCCGGATATGTGTGGCCCACTGCTGTATTCAGACATGGCCTAAGTGTGTGAGCATGCCCAGTCTGTTCTTTCAGTGTTTTGTTGCCTGACATTTGTCTCATTTATTCAAGTGTGTGACCATGCCCAGTGTGACCTTTCAGTATGTTGCTGTCTGAAGTCCACTACATTTGTTGATGTTAACATTTATACTATATGTGTGTGTTGAAAATCAGGTTCTATTCATACTGCAGGGCTCACCTTTGTGTCATAACTCGACAGGGATTATGCTGTGCCTGCAGGGTTTCCATGAGATACTTTGCATTGACTTATCAACATTTCTTCATACAGGCTGACCAGTGCAATACTGTCATGGTTTAGTGGTTCAGTACTATGACTATAGTGCTCAGTATCCTGGGTTCAAAGCCTATCACTGCTTTATATTTTCATACTGAGCAGACCAGACTGCTTAAGGGCCAGTGGAGCAAATATGAGCATGTTGGCTTTTGTTCAGCTATGCCCAACGTAGACCAAGCTTGTCCAACATTGCTCAACATTAACCAACATTGCTGAACGTTGCCCAATATTGCTCAACATTGACCACAGTTGTGCTAGTGTTAGTGTGTGCAACTGCTTTACATATACTAAATGCTGGTGAAAGCTGCTTTATATTGCTTAACATATGGCAATCATGCCTCAGGTGGTGCTGCAGGGCTGCCTATGTCGGATGCATATACTGCACTCCCTATACATGTTTGGAAACAGGTAGTGTCAAGTTAGGCATCCCTTTTACTATATGTGCAAGTCAGAGAGAGGTATAATTTCCAGGGTTCCTACTGAGCCAGTGTATGTGCTATGCGTTGCCTCTTTGCCAAGGCTAAAGCATACTGGGCACGCCTCCTTCTGCCTACTGGGGCAGGCTCAGGTTGTTCCTCCTCTGAGTCACACTCTGCCTGTGATGGCCTTGGCAATGGTGGGGGGCTGTTTGGCCCAGGCCTATGCTGCTCTTACTGCAGCTGTTTTCGCAGGATCATATTATGTAGCATAGCACATACCATGACAATTTGGGTACATGTAGTTGGTGAGTACTGCAAGGCTCCACCAGATGTGTCCAGGCACCAGAACCGTGACTTGAGCAGGCCAAACACACGCTCGATTACATTTTGTGTTTGTGCGTGTGCCTCATTATGGTGTTCCTGTTCAGGTGTGTGTGTGTTTCTGATGGGTGTCATCAGCCAAGTCTCCAGTGCATAGCCATCATCCCCCACTAGGTGACCATGAGGGATGTCCCCATTGGCAAATGTCTGGTACAGCTGTGTCAGATGCCAGATATGGGAATCATGGTAGCTTCCAGGGCCGCCAGCACACACATTCAGTATTATGTCCTGGGCATCACACATGACCTGGCAGTTGATGGAGGGGAAGCCCTTGCGGTTGAAGTAGACCCTATCCCACTCACCAGCTGGTGCTTTGATGCATATGTGCGTGCAGTCTATTGCACCCACTACCTCAGGGTATTCCGCTATTTACTGGAAGAGATGCATATTGCTGGCCAATACCTCACAGGAACTGGAGAAATATACATGATCACCGACATGTGCTGACATGTCATCCAGGAAGTGGCGCAGTACCCTGGATGCTGATGCCTGTGATATCCTCATCATATCACCAGTTGGTCTCTGGAAGGTACCTGTTGCTAATACTCTTAGGCCAACACATACCTTGGTTTCCACTGGGATGGGTTCCCCTCTGTTGGTTCTGTGTGTGAGGCATGGCCTGCACAGCTCAACAATTTGCTGCAAGAGGTCTCTGTCCACTCTATAGCGCTCCGCTATCTCCAGCTCATGTAGCCCATGATAGGTTACAATGGGCCTGTACACTCTTCTCCGTCTCCTCACTGTGGGTTGTCCAGCAGCATTCGCATTGTCACTACCCTCAGCATGTTGCATATGTCGCCTTATAACAGCAATGGCAGCCCCTAACATTTCTTTGTCTCAGTAAAGCATTTTCAGTTTTCACTTCTATTAGCTTACTGCAGTGTTGCAGTGTCTCTTGAGAGAAACATAGTGGAATGTTGTTTGCAGAGTTTTAAGTGCTGGGCTGGGCTGGGCTAGTGTACTAACTGTGTAATTGCCTGATTCTGATTGTTTTCACCTGCTAGTTCTGCTAGTACTCCCTGGTTAACTTCCTACTATTTGTTGTGCTTCCCTTTTCCTTTCTGTTTCCTCAGGGGGGGCAGCGACGTGCACACAAGTGCAAACACATGCACACCAGCTCACAAGCGCGCACACATGCTTATACGGACTAAAACTTGCTTATTCTTCCTAAAACGCATGCACACCAGTGCAAACGTGCTTACACAACCTTAAACAGCCTTAGACATGCTTACTCCAGCTTAAACGCGCGCACACAGGGGTACACGCGCGCACACAGTCTTATTCGGATATACAGGCGCGCACCCACGGGCATACACGTTGCAGGCACTTCAGCAAGAAACTTTAGTGTTATCCACGGCATACACCTTCAATTTCTTACCTTTAGCTAGGCTACCTGTTGACACACCTCTTCCAGTGATGTGTAACTGACAGCAGACACATGCCACTCTGCTCCAATGAGCTTCACTTCCTTCATACATACCTCCCTCGTGATGTCACCCATCTTCGACTCTGTTACTCCCCTTATCCTACTCCTACACTCCACTGACTGTGCTCATTTGCTATGTAAACTTGGGATTCACTATTCTAACCCTCATTTGCATAGGATTGCCTACTAATGCTTGGTTACATCTCTTAGTCTGAGCTTCCCCCCTTAGCAACCTCTACTCGGTAGCCATGTTGTCTTCAACCTGCCATTCCCTTGCATTGTAAATTAAGTATTACAATAAAATCCACATTTGTGGATTTTAATTATTGGTTTTCTGGTTTTTAGAGTGCAGCGCATTTGCACTGCGCTGCGCTGCGCTACGCTTACACACCAGAGATCAGGATAAAAAAAAATTATTTCAGTTTTATTTTACATCGGTGAACATTGCCAATGGCCATATTTTGGGCCATTGGCAAGCTTCCTCAACTGGATGCATTCTTTTTTTGGAGCTGTCACGGCTCCGTTTTGCTATTTGCAGTATCGTACTCAGTTGTCAATGGAGTACATTTCTGCAAATAACACTACTCTTATTCGGACAGGTTTGGGTTTCCTGGGTCGCAAATTTACCTCATTTGCATAGTTTTCACCTGCAAATGAGGTAATTTGCATATCCAAGCCCTGTTCGTGTAAGACTCGTTTTAGGAGCTCTGTTGCACGCCCCTACCGGCTATTCCTGGATCGCTCGGCGGACATGTTGGCTGCATGGAGTCTTACTCTACTCTTAGACTGCATGCATGCCTTTGTGAATCTGGCCCATAGCCTTTTCACTTACTTGAGTTATCATTATTAAAGGTATGGGTTTTAAAATGGTTTATAATCATGCAATAATAAAATGCTGTCTGGAACTGAGAAACAGAAATCATTTTAAGAGGTTATCTCTAAGATGTGAAAACACACTGAAGAACATTTACTATTCACTTTAAATTGCATCCCATTTGTTTTCTTTTGAGTTACAGAATGAATGCTTCTTTGTGAGCTCTTTCATTTATGTTCTCTTTCTTTCAAGAAAGTAATATATTTTTGTATGAGATGTTTGGCTGCAAACATGAATAATTCACTTGAAACAATAAGTTTGTACCTAGCTAGCAATGGCATTGATACACATAATAAAATAACACAAAAGCTAATATGAGTGCTGCTCTTAAGAAAATATAATTGCACATAAAGTACACTAAATGCAAAATACTGATAACAAAGATTTTGGTATGAAAAACTAAACACATGTTTTATAACATTACTGTGTATCTGCACCTGGCTGAAAATTGTGCATTTTCTATCTGCATTTCCGGATCTGCCTTACTTGACATTTTGTACCGTTTTCAACTTGCATTTGTTTTATATCGTACTTCAGGCTACCTGACTTACTTAAAAATGACAAACCAAATATTTTGTAATGCACTCCTGTACATGATGACTACACTAAATACACTAAAACAGTTTCCATCATTACTGACAACATCCTTCTAATGTTTAATACCATGTTTCCTTCTGTTGGCTTATGCATGTCTCTTATTCACCAACTCCCCCTCTGTGGTAGCCCTAACCATTTGTATTGAGTGTATTATAGCCTCCAATTCTGTAATAAAATGTGTATCTGTTTAATTCCTCATCATAAAATAATCCAATTGACGTTAAAATAGGATTCTAATATACATTCTGAAATATAGTGTTCCCGCACCTTATTTATCTGAGATATAGGAAACAAATTGCCACGTCACCTGTGCTTGTACTTATCTAGTAAATGCATATCAATAACAAAGTACAAAGTACATTCATTAATTTTTTTGCTAAAACATAGTCATCCCCATTCTGGCTGTAACTTTTATCTTAGCCTTAATGATAGCGTTGCAATGAAGTATTCTGTAACACCATCCAGATCTAGTTTATTTAGTTTACTTCCAGAAAAAAAGATATCTGCTTACTTCAAAATCATTTAGTATTGATTTGCAGTGACTCAAATTGAATCCACTTAAGTACTGCACATGGTAGATGTTTTCATTTCAAGTAATGAGAAACACTTCTAACCATTTGATATTTATTTAAGTATCATATTGTGCACTTTTAATATAGATAGCTTAGGATGTTTTCATTTAACAGATGTTGCTTTTCAACATAATTTCCAGGAAAAAAGTTAATTTTTCAAATGAAGTCAGAACTGTAGTAATAGTCTTGGCAATCTAAACATTTTTCTGTGAATTTTATTAGAATTCTGAGAAACTTGGCCTGTACTTTTTCTACCTGCATTGGTTAAAAGCAAATGTGTTCAGATATAATATACCTTGTTGTTAGAGAAAATAATGTTTGAAGACATCTCTCTCCCCCAAGCACAGTACTACCAATGCCATCTTGCTGAACTAGAAGGAGATAGCTGTGTTCTCTTAATTGTTTTGGTAATTTTTACATAATTATAGAATTCTGTTGAACAAGCAGCACCCACAGAGCTTGCAACACTTTCATAGGAGATATGTAAGATGATTTTTATGTCTAAAGGAGAAATGAGCATATCTCAAGTGAATGCCTTTTACCTGTCATTAACATACTGTAAATTACTTGGGTAACCCACATGGTAGAAGACAGTGCTGAGCAAGTGTTAAGTTAAACCTATGGACCTATGAAAATGGTGTATTAGAAATGTCTCTCCAACATGAAAAACTCTGTCCTGTCCTTTATATGCTCTGTGAGACATTAAAATACCCATTTGTTAGATCCAATGTCATGAAATGTCTGACGGAGCAACTAATAAAGGATAGGCAACAGACAATAGGAGAAATGGAGTTCAGCTACAGGAAATTTATACAAATGTTAAGGCATCCATCTGGTTCAGACACCATCTACTTGACTTTCTGTAGGACTCATTGATCATTCCTGAAGCTTACATCACGTTTTTTTAATCTCAGCAGTGATATTTTTATATTTTGCCTTAGGAATCTTGTACTAGGCTTTTACAATCTTTCCTTTTAAAGGTAAGGCTCAAACCCTGTACTGCCTGTCCATGAGTGAGACACTTTACCAGTTACACCAACCCTGAATTCTTGAAGTTCTTTCCACTTTTGTTTCACTTATTGACAGTGTCATGACTTATTATGCACATTCATCAAAGTAAGAAAGAAATACATCTGTTATTAGCAATAAAAACCTCTGTCTATTCCTTCCTTTGTTGAACAGAGTTTTCCATGGTCTTATCTCTGATACAAAGTCAGGTCTCACATCTTAACCCATCTTATAGGTGACTGCTATACTTTGCCATCTCATCAGAGCTTTAGAACATTGAATTTGTGCATCTTTAGTTGTTTTCATTTAATACTTAATAAGGTACTATACAGTTCACAAAAAATGGAAGGGGGTGCACTAAGCCATGAAAATCAAAAACAGAAGATAAAACTATACAGTAGCAATCAAAAGATATATAATAAGAATTATGAGATAAGCATATGTTTTACAAGTTTTATTTCAAGTATACATCATGGTAGAAATGCTGTGGTATAATGGTAGGGTGGGCAGGGGGAGGGTGACATATTGGATATTAGTAGCTGAGAGAGATTAAGATTAGAGATTGAGAGGCCCATAGGTGATGTAACCTGCTGTGTGCAAGTAAACTTTGATTTAGTGTGAAGTATTCTTTTTAAGTTAACGTGGCAGAATGCTTCTAATATTTTTGTAAGGCCCTTGACAAGTGGTCAGGGATTTGTTATCCGGGTCTATATTATGATATCACATGCTCAGAAGAGTGAGCGACACATAATCGACCCCATGTAAGTGAAAGCTTACAACGTTGAAACCTCAGAAAAATGATTTTTTTCCAAGGGAAAAAAAATCGCTGCTCCAAAAAAAAAAAACAAAAAAAAAAACTGTAAACCATAACAAGCCCCCACACCCCCAACCTGGGGGACTGTGCACCCCACACACCCCCACTTAAATATACCAACTCCAAGATCGCACTACTGTACCAAAAATGGCAAAGTAGCAAAAGCAGCCAAGCAAATTCTTTCCCAGGGAAAGAATTTGCTGAAAAGCCGCTTTGCTATTTTGCCTTTTCATGCTTTTCAGTTCGACAAAGATGCATTTGACAACCTGCGTCTGTGATAGAGTAATAGGGAGCCTTGTTATCCACATGAAGCATGAGAATGATCATGTGGTCTCATTGATTAAACTCTCTAACGATGATACTCTTGTTATAGGTAGAGGCATCTCTGACATGCGTTGATAATGTATTCTTTGATTTAAGGCAGTGTGACTTAAGCTTTTGCTGCATTTAGATAATATTCCCTACTTTTCTATATTAAGACTTTTTTTCCTTTTCCCAGTTTCTTTTTTTTTCTTCCATACCTCAAAATTCCTTGTGTTGATACCCATATAATATTATGTAAGGAGATTAAGACTAGGCTTCTAAAGATTCTCACAGATCAATAGCCTAGCATGTACCTATGAACCTATGTGATTAATAGTTTTAAAAGGAACAATGAAGAAGACTGCAAGCTGCTGTTGATTTGGTCTTTATAGGAATTCATGAATTTAAAATAAAGGTAATGCTTTCTGCACAAGTGCTGTCTTGTTTTTGTAACTCAACTGCAATACATCCCCCATATAGCAGACACAATATATAAGGTAGTTAATGGGTCCTGATTGGCTCCATGTAATACTGTAATGCCTCCTATACCTAGGACATAAAGTAATAATTGTCTCCATATTTTAACAATCCTGGTCTATGATACTGACCACTGATGCTTTAGTTTCTTGTTGAACAGTTTATTTAATCCAAGCTTTGGTGAATCATGTACAAAATTTGTATCTGCTTGAAGTGAAGCGCTTGGCATAAGGCTGCCATACATAGGGTATAAAAGTGTAATAATCCATCCAGATCACTTTGGATATCACAAAGTAGCTGCAAGATTGTAGTCAGTGCATATTGTTAAGACTGTGAGCTGTAGTTCCTGTGGTACAGAGTTTGATTCCCACAGCCCTCATTTGCCTAATGTGCAACCTTGAACAAGTCACTTAACCAGTCATTGCTTTAAGATCACCCCTCAAAAAAGACTGTGTGTCCAGTGGGCATATCTGGTTAATAAATTGGAGGTGTTTGGCAACACTGAGACTAACTGATACTGTCAAGTATATGACTATCCTTTTGAATATGATCTTAGATTTAAGATTATCTAAATCTCTTAATTATACTCATTAGTGTTTTAGATATGGTATTTGGTATTCAAACTATTATTGATAATTTACTTCTAGTAGTTTGTATGGTAGAACTGATGATGTGTAATTAGTTTCTTGTCCTTAAACTGATCACAATGCAATTACTTTTAAATTACATTAAAGCCTAATAACTTAATACTTTATTAGGAACTACCTGCATATATAATTAAGATTAATGGTTTTAAAGAATTGTTTATAAATTAGATAAAATATTTTTTAGACTTTAATTATAATGAAGAGGTTACTGAGGTCATTTTGTGGGATACATTGAAAGCTTATTTCAGTGGTAAAATTAAAAAGTGGTAAGTAGGTAAAAGAATAGAATGGAATAAAGAATTACATGAATTACAATCCAATACAGATAAATTAAAGTTAAATATAAAATCAAATGTTAAGTCAGCAAACTTAAGAGTTGGAAGCATTTAATCAAAATATGTTGGCATACTAAATCAGAATCTTTCAATAAATTTAGAAAAGTTAAAATTACAATCATACTCTTAAAATCCTAAATAAATAAACATTAGATCTAAGAAAATTAATAATTTAAACCATATCAAAGAGATTTATTATACATTTTGGAAGTATAAATAAAGTGGTGACAGATTTAACTGATATATTATAATGCTTTAGGAATCATTATGAAGAAATAAATAATAATATTGGGAGTTTGAAAAACAATAGTCTAGTTGCTAGTTTTTTTAAAAGACAATATATACTATAAGTTAACTAATAAAGAAATAGAATTGATAAGCTTTTTTCATTTAAGGAATTAAGGAATTAAAAGATCAAATTAAAAATCTTAAAACTAATAGAGCTCCAGGTTTAGATGGTATAATTCTAGATGATGCCTGACTGTTAGTAGGTGAAAGCACTCAGTCTGAAGGGCTTTGTGCATGTTGATTTTTTATGTGTTATTAAAGCATCATTTTGTCTAGCTACACGTTGGTTTGGATTTCTTTTTTCATCTTTGGGATTTACCTCTGGTTCTTCTGAGGGACATTTTCTTATCCTTGCTAATGTCTAAAGGTAGTGCATTCCATATTTTAGTTACAAGTTACAGAATATGAGTAAATGGATTGACCAGAAACTTTGTTTGGTTTCTATAGAACTAATGGATGCTTATCTTCAGAGTGGTGAGTTCAATTAGGTATATAGAGTTGGAGAAAAGAATTTATCGATGAGCATATTTCAAAATTATAGATGATTTTCTGGGCCATTGTTAGTTGTTGGTAGGTTAGCTGTTGGGGTAGTGTGAGCCAGTTAAGAGACGTAAGAGCTGTGCAATGGTGCTTATGGAATGGTAATCCTGTTGCAAATTTTTAAATTTTATTGTAACAGGATTCCAGTGTATTTGTTAATGTGATTTGGAGGTTGGCAAGTGTAGGGGTACCATATAGTAAAGACGGTAGTAGGTATGTGGTGGCCAGTGTTCTTTTTGTGTCTGGGTCCATAAAGTGTGTTGATATAGCATTCCTAATTTCTGGTGCATTTTTTAATGGTATTATGAATATGCATGTCAAAGGTTAGTTTATTGTCTTTTTTTATCCCTACAAGTTTAGCATATGGGACCACTTCAATTTCTGTGTTGATAAGGGAATATATTTTAAAGTCAATAGAGTATAATTTTGGTGTGAAGAGAAATAATCTGGTTTTGTGTGGGTTTAGTAGGAGTTATGCATTATTTAGCCAGGTTTTGACAGGTGAAACATTCATTTGGATTATGTGTCTGAGGTGTGTTATATTCTTAGAGGAGGAAATGATAGTTGAGTCATCAGTGTATTGGATAATGGTGCTTTGGCAGGAAGCGATGTGGAGGTTATTTATAAAGATGTGAAAAGAAGGGGACCAAGGATGGAACCTTGAGGGATCCCTGTTTTATTGTGTAGATATTCTGAGAGAGACTCTTGCCATTTTGCACATAAAATGCAACTATACACAGATGATATTTTACTTACTATTGGTAATATATAATCATCTTTAAAATGTATAGTGAATTCTATGAAATATTTTGAAGAGATTTCAAGTTTGACATTTAAACACTGTAAAACTAACATGCTACTAAGGAATAAGAACCGAAGATCTGCACTAAAATATATAGTAATTTTAAGTGGGACCATACACAAATTAAATATCTTGGAATTATCATAACATCTAACTGTAAATAATTATTGTTAGTAAATTATAGAAACATAATTAATATAGTTACTCAATTAACCACAAGATGGAATAAATTATTTTACACTATGGAAGATAGACTTCCTTTAATGAAAATGGCAGTTCTACCAAAAACCTTGTTTTATGTACTGTTGCTAATTCTAGCTCCATCAAATGATTTTTTTTTTATAAAAATAAACTTTATCCTTCTTAAAATCTTATGTTATCCTAATAAACCAAGGGTATCTTTTGAATGGCACACAAAAAGCTGGGATGAAGGTGGTTTAGGTTTTCCAAATATATGCTAAATTACCTATCAATCAAATTATAGCTCAATGGCTCAATTTTTCATATGATTCCAAATAGAAATTAATTATTGGGAGAATTGTACTTGTCAATAATAAAACTACAGTAGAGACTCATATACAAACTGTAATTAATACATTTTTCTGGATTCTAAAATACGTTGTATGACTCATACCCCCAGATTCACAAATCCTCCGTGTAAGACTTAATAAGTCTTACTCGGAGGCTGCAGTTGAATGGTATCACGTCAGCGTGCCATGAATATTCATGAGGGCACACTGACTCAACCATAAGTCTTACACAGACCGTGTAGGAAAGCAGGGGGTGTGTTTGACTGCCGAGCAGTCTAAATGTCCATGCCCCTGCAAGGGTTGGAAAAGTAAAATGAAAACACACAAGAGCGAGTTCGCTCAAATGTCCTTGCACCCATCACCACACTCCCTGACATTGTAAACCCCCATCACAGTTATAAAAAGTAAAACATTAATTTTATTTTTTTTAAATTCCCGAAATAGCTGCCCGTATTTGCGTGCGTGTGTGCGGGTGTACCCATTGCTTTGCTGTAGTTAGCAATTCTGACATGGAAGAGCATAAGAAAGAGTGTTTATCCAAATCACATGCAATAGTGTAATGGTAGAGTGTTCGCCCGAAGAGGAGGCATGCACGGTTCGAGTCCCACCACTCCCCTTCTTACTTATGTTTTAAATCAGTGTATGAAATAATACCTGACATATATGATTAAAATATTAGTAAAAAGCAGTGAAATGGCCAATGTATCAGTGAACAAAATATATATTTTTAAAGGATCCTGATATATAATTGCCCGCAGTTAAGCAGCAATTTACCCAGCGCAATAGAGTTGCCCATAGTTTAATAGCGCTTTACCCAGTGTAATAGAGTTGCCCAAAGTTTAAGAGCGCTTTACCCAGCACAATAGAGTTGCCCAAAGTTTAAGAGTGCTTTACCTAGAGCAATAGAGTTGCCCAAAGTTTAAGAGCGCTTTACCCAGCACAATAGAGGTGCCCGTAGTTTAATAGCGCTTTGACCAGTGCAATGTGTTTACGCAGACATGCACGCCGCACCAACCAGGGCACCGTAGGGCACCGTGGAGCAATGTAGAGCAAAGTTCCTTAAATGCAGCCACACCCCCTAGCCTGTCTGGACAGTATTAAAATAAAATAAATGACAAGGTTTGAACCCAGGACTCTGCGCATCATAATCAAAGTACAGAACCACTAAGCCATGACAGCTTAGGAGAAGCAGCCACTGTTAATATACATATACTTAGAAATGGTAGATTAACCATTACTAAGCAGGTCTGCAGTCAGCCGCGAATTTTCAAAAATGGCCAATCACAAAAAAGTGTGGGAAATGCGGCATATTTAAACCCCATAGGCGGGAATACTCACCATAACTGATTGTAGCTCACATCTGCAGTTAGAATGGCTGGTGCTGGAGAGGGTACACACTTCCGAGTGCAACGTTGGCGCATCGAGGAGTCGAAATACATGGTTTGGCTCCTTGTCCACTGTCATGAGTCAAGACTCCTGCAGGGCCAGTTCCAAGGGATGGAGTACAAGGCAGAGGCTTGGAACCGGTTAGCTCCTGACCTCACCAGTGTCAGAGGCGTTCCTTGGACTGGTGAGCAGGTCCGTCACCACCATGCAGACCTGAAGAGATGGAAGCAGGACCACCTGAACCAATGGATACAGGAGGCCCGTGGGATGCAAGATGCCCCACAACTGAGTAGGTAGCCATGGAATGCAGTATGTAAGAATTGATAATTGATTCTCTATAATGGATAGGTATGTCTCAATATCCCTTCATTGATAGGTATGTCTCAATATCCCTTCATTTACTTTACAGCTGCAGGAGACCGTGCTGCGAATCAGCAAGCCTATGCAGATAGGCTGCTAAGGCTGCGCCACCAGGCAGGTTAGTGATTATTCTGCATGTATTGTTATATAAAATAGGGGAGAGAGCATGAAATAAAGTGTTGTAGTCCAATAATACAGCCATAAAATGGCCTGAATAAGTCTTCTGCATGTACTGTCAGATAAAAAAGTCAGAGAGACAGAAAAAGAGTGTAATAACCCATTAAGAAAGGTAAAATATGTCTGGGATAATATCTCTGTAGGTACTGTCATATAAAATAAGTGAGTGAGCCTGAAAAAGAGAGTGTTCTAACCTATTAATAAAGGTATAATATGTCTTGAATATATCTTTCATATGCACTGTTATAACAAATAAAGGAGCGAGCCTGTGGAAAAGTGTGTAATGTCAGTAATAAAGGTCTAAAACCCGGAGTGTGTCTGTGTCACTTAGTTTGAAATGTTGTTGTACCCTTGCATTATACAAATAGTACTGTTTTGAAAAGTGCTGGCAAACCAGAGTTGTGCAGTCCCATCTAAAGTGGGTGATGGAAGTGCTAGTAGCTGTGAAGCATATATACAGTCCTCAACAGTCAGTTACTGGCTGGCATGCATAAGTAAATCTGGCACACGAGTAGCATGTTAATTTGTTCCCCAGAAATGTGAGTGTGCTTCAAGAAATGCAGGGTTCTATACAAATTGAAGTGAAAATGTCATGTGAAAACATCCAGATATGTAGATAAAGAAATATAAATGCAAACAAGAAATATGTAGCAGTAACGTCTGCATCTTGGACAGTTAGTATGTCAGATATAGGTCAGGTATATATTGAACTAGCCAAACCCATTACACAACCTAATGCATGGTGGCAAGTGTAATAATACATGTAGGGGATATACACTTGCAGTCACTAGGAATGTAGTGCAGACTAAAAGTAATTATAAGATGTTAATTGAGGTTTTTTTCTACACCCTACTGTATGTGCATAAGCCATGCAATTCCACACCTCAATGGGTATGTGTAATCTTAAATATTTGTTGGGACATATGTCCTATTATTCTATAAATATTTGCATTCATGTTGATGTATGTGCCCTGTTCAAACACCACAATCATGGTGGCCTTTTGCTACGAAACATCCCTGCATGCTGTTGGAATATCCACTGTCGTTCAATATATGCATGTGTTATGCTTGCTGTTCAACTGTTGGAACCTTGGTGTGTTGAGTTAATGGGAATATTCCAAAAGCAAGGTGCAGAAATGGAGATAATGTACAATCCACTATAAAGCTTTATTCAACCACCAAATCCACAAACAGTATGAAACAGAACGAAAAACAAATACTTGAAAATACATAAACGCCTTAGATATTCCACCATGCGTTTTCGTCTCATACATAGACTTCATCAGATGACCAGCCTGTTTCAGGAGGACCAATATTTAAATATAACCAATTAATCAGTTTATTATACAATTAAGTAATTTACCAATAAGTTATAAAAGTACTTAAGACCATAATTATACCCATACTTCATTTAAAAAGCTTGCTAAAATTTATCAAATCAACATTATAGTTCTTTATTCTTCTCAAATTAAAACCCATTAAATAATATTATTATAAAATCTTCAAAAAAGTCATTATTTAAAAAGTCATGCATGTACGTGCATAGTGGACACATGGGACATGTGACATACCCTGTTGTACACATTAACATCTCATAGTATCTTTCGATGGCCAGTATGCATTCTATTACAGATATGTACTAACATGGGTACACATGTGTGTATGGCATGGGTTGACACTATGCTGTGGGTGATACTGTTAATATCTGTCAATGATTTGCAGTCTGGTAGTATACACAACCTCAACAGCATGACTATAACCAATCATTAGATGATGTCCTGACAAATGACACACAGTTGTAGGGAACTCAGTAACAGTTGGATCCTTCCGGTACTATACTATAACAGTAACCGGTGGTATTGACCGCCACCCATTCCTGGGACCACACCTGTTTGGCATATAGCCCTCTTAGGTACATGCAAACAGACTAGGGATATGTCCATCCACATCTGGAAATGCATGCATTGGCCTACAATGCATTCCCTGGATGAGACGCATATCCTACACAAGGGTATCATACAGACAGATACCTGTTGTCCGATACATGCTGTATAGCAGTAAGCCGACTATGTCATAGTCATCCACATTTACTATAAATACTATCCCGACAGTACCACATAGGTGGTAGCCCTCAACATGTATGTTGGGTACCAATGTGTACATACAGCCACGTGTTATGTCATCTGTCCCTTGGTATCCACATATCCATAGGTATTGTGGAGTCCCTCGGTGTATCACATAAGACATTGGGGGCCTGAATGCATATCCACAAGGCTGTTGTACACCTATAATGACTGTCCATTATTGCCAGTCGTTGTGTATGAACATGTCTGACATATACCCCAGGCATATACCCTCACTCACACCACTCTATAGTAACTGTCATGGGTGTGTGTGGCACAGATGACCTTGGCCACAGATCACTAAAGTGGCCGGCATTGTCACATACATACATATGTGACCTACGATCTGAGAAGCAGCGGCAAAATCTGTCAAAGGTAACAAATGTATTCATGTAGTATGCAGGCTTCACACCTATGTACTGATTGAGGTCACATGTACACATATTTATTTGCCATGCAGATACCTGATGTGTGCAATGCACATACTGTTTTAATCATGATATGTCATACCATTGTAAAAGCAAAAACCACACTACTTTGACGAACTGTGTCACACACACTCAGCAATTGCAGGATTCAAACTCCTATCTAGCTATGTTTTGATACTAGTGAGATATGCATTAACAGGGCGCGCTATATGCTTTAAGGGGTCATTTCTTTTATTATGCTATATTTGTAGGATGCTGACATCATCAGACTTTCCAAAGAGGAATGTACCTCTTTTAATGTGTTTTCCCAGTCTCCAAAATGGGCACTCCGGTCAAAGGAAATCGCACACATACACACACTGTCAGTGTTTACAGGATTCAAACCCCTACCGAACTATGTTAGGATACTGGAGAGATACGCATTAACACATCATGTTATATGCTTTATTGGGTGGTTTTTCTTCTCCTGCTATATTTGTAGGATGCTGACATCATCAGACTTTCCAAAGAGGAATGTACCTCTTTTAATGTGTTTTCCCAGTCTCCAAAAAGGGCACTCCTCTCAAAGGAAATCACACACTTACACCCCCCCCACACACCCAAACACACACTGTTAGCGTTTGCAGGATTCAAACCCCTATCTAATTATGTTATAATACTCGAAAGATACGCATTAACACGGCACACTATATGCTTTATTGGGTGGTTTTTTTCTCCTGCTATATTTGTAGGATGCTGACACCATCAGACTTTCCAAAGAGGAATCTACCTCTTTTAATGTGTTTTCCCAGTCTCTAAAAAGGGCAATCCTCTGAAAGGACATCACACACCCAAACATACACTGTCAGGGTTTGCAGGATTCAAACCCCTACCTAACTATGTTATGATACTAGAGAGATACGCATTGACATGGCACGCTATATGCTTTATTGAGTGGCTTCTTTTCTCCTGCTATATTTGTAGGATGCTGATATCATCAGACTGGACATGGTAATGTGTGTACACTTTGTTTTATGCAATTCCAGGAATGAGCCATGTGGGTCGGCAGGTGTCAACAGCTTGAACAGGACCCCATAATTCTTACCTTGTGTGATCTATCTGTGGACTCATTGACATTCCTTCATATGTCAACACATATTTATGCACACAATGTTGGTTTTTGTGGATACGACATATGTCTGGGATGTTGAAAAAGGGCTATTCAAAGTCTATGTGGGACATGTGTAGCTCTGTTCAGTGATGTATGTCCTGGGTGGCTGCCTTGCAAACAATCTAGCATGTTTCAGAATTATTATCTGCATCTGCACATGAGCATACCACAGTTGGTAGGGTTGTGTGTTTGTCAACTTCCAATAGCTCTGTTTATGACTTCAACCATGGTGGACTCCATGGCCTTGCAGATCAGACTTCATAGGCTTACTGGACTATACTTCCCATGGTGTGTTGTGCACCAACACTTGTGGGGAGTGCCATATGTTGTTGTAACACATTCAACGGTTCCAGATCCTGTGGAGAGGGTGAGGCTCAACTGACTGTTCAGGTGCAGGGTCTGTTTGTTCTGTAGTTCATACATGACACATATTGGGAAACAATGTAATCCAATTGCTGCCATGCTTTTGGCTTTGGGGGGAACTGTTCAGCCATTCTACAGGTGATATCTCCTGGTATGATGATAGGGACTATCATCAGTGGGAATTGGGTATGTATATATGGGCCGCTCTGACAGGATGTCGGCATTGTCAGTCAGGTACAGTTTGCCCTGACTCAGGACATATATGAGTGTACATTGCTATTTATGATATAGCTGAAGGAGGTGTCATGATTCAGTCTGGACTCCTTCTCAGCTACTCTTTACAAAACACCAACAAACCTGAGCACTAATCCCTGTTATACTCTTTTACACACTCAGCACCCTACTGATCCTTTGTGATCAGGCTACGGAGTATGTCATCATAATATCCTGGCATGTCCAGGGGTCGGTTTCGTGTGTACTCTCCAGTACAGCTGGTGAATATTGTGATTCTGACACAATGTCACATCTGCCTCATGTACACAGACAACCCTGTCCTCCTCCCAACAAGGTGTGAGATGCACCTATATAGACATACAGGAGGCTGAGCTCTCTCGACCCATGACTGGCACAGTCTATCAGGTGGTGAAGGTAACCACACACACCACATATCAGTCTCACATAAACCTATAGTGGCAGCAATCAAACCACATTATCATACATAAACATACTCAGAGGCTCTAAATAAACTCTGCCTAAGCAGCAGAGACCTCCAAAGCAGACACACAAACAACTGCTACCCCACTACAATACCCACATATCACATAATTCACAATGTCAGTGTGCCACACAGTCACTGCCCTTCAGGCTAAACAACACACCGAATACACTTGTAATAGGTGACACATTGTCAGACACACTGACGTCCCACTCACCAGGCCAAACAAGGGAATAGTCACTTTGTGCTGTCTGTCGGGTGCCAGGATCTGCCACATAACACATGCACTCAGGTCACTCCAAAGCAAGTACAGGACTGGCTCCATCATTGTCCATGCTGGTGCGTAAAACCTCAGACGTTCCTCCCTGGACCACATGACATGATATATAGAGGAACTCTCTGATCATGTAGCCCAGGCCAGTATGACCCTGACCTTGTCTAGCATGTTACACTCACCAAATATGATGTCACAATATACAGACAAACTTATCACATTTAACAGTTGGCTAACATATTGGTGTCATTCAAAGAGGATCCAGTGTCTGTCAGCCTGGGGTGCCATGCTCGACATGCCACGTAGCTTTGCTATGGACAGCTTGCACCTGTCACCCTTGGACTTTCGAATACTGGCTAAGGCTCTTGCTACCACCATAGTGCCTTTTTTAAGCAGGGCTCAAAAGACAAACCCACCTCTATAGACATTACAGAGTAAATGAAACTAAGGGTAATGCTGCTCAACACCAGATGTGTTACCCTCAAATTGCGCCCACTCAGGACTCTCCTCAGTATGGAGAATAGCGATATCTGTGCACTAACAGATGCCTAGTTCAGGCTCACAAATGCACACCAGCACTACCAGGTTATGTTTTGTACCATGCTTTCTGACCACAAGACTCGGAACAGACAACACAAATAGGGGGTGCATCCATATACATCACAGATACACACACCTCTGGGTTAGTAGCACTGCACAAAGCATCACAGACCATACATATGCAACTAACATTGTGCAAACTGCCTTTCAGTTTGTTGCCTGCTACAGACCACCCTCCCAAATTCAGGAACCACACTCAGCTTTCCTGGGAACAATGGAGAATATGAAGGTCTCGCCAAACACAATTATATTGGGTGACTTCAAATACCCAAACATTGACTGGGGATACTACTCAAGCCCCAACACCCTCGCCCAACAGTCACTACTATTTGTAAACTCATATGCTATGGCACAACCGGTCACCACACCCACAAGAGGGGAAAACATATTGGACATGATCATCACCAACATGGGGACTCTGTGTTCCACACCAGCGATATACCCCTCATTGGTAAGGTCAGAACATACATTGATCTCACTGGACATCCATATCCCGTCCCCACACCCATCCTGGGTAATCTTGGTGAACTCCTCATAAGCCAACGTCTCACTTCACCAAAGCAAGGTGGTATCCTTCAGAGACCCTGGGACAGTGGTAAATACTGCTCAGACTGCTGTATCCTTTACATACTCATTCTATGGACACCTAGTGGACTGCATGGATTGTGCTACCCAAATAACAACAGGACTCACTCCTCCAATGGCAGGGGACATGTCTGGTAGACAGCAGCCATTAATAAGCTATACAACGACTGGAGGAAGCTACTACATGATAGAGCGTAATCCCAGACAGGGAAGGCATCTGTGATCTGTACTAGCAGACAGCTACGATCACTCATGAATTTATCTAAGGGCCACTTTTAGTGGACAATTGCACCAGACACATAGGACAATCACAAGGCCTTCTTCATTTATGTCAGGAACCTGGGTGGACACTCACTGATATGCTGTGAGTTAATGCATACTGACTAAAAATACCCTGAACCCACTGACATTGCCAACATCCTGGCAAACAGGTTCAGTGCAGATTTCTCCCCCCATCACCCCTAAGGAGCAACTATCCATCCCAACAGAGTGTATCCTCCCTGACATCACAACTTAACAGGTGAGTGCTGCCCTCCCCAAAGCAGACAACACAGCATCAATGGGACCAGACGGTGTCCCGGCCTACATCTTACATGAGCTTCATGACAGACGTAACCCTCACATTATGTCATTGTTCAGTATCGGAGTTACTACAGGATATGTACCCAAGGAATGGCGTACAGCGACAGTGGTCCCACTCCACAGAGTTGGTGCCACAACGGACCACAGACAATATCACCCTATAAGCCTAATTAGCCTGTTCTGCAAAGCTATGGAGCGTATTGTCATGGCACTCATACACATAGACATCGGGAACCTACAGACACTGTGTCCTACACATTTCAGTGTTGTTGTGGGCAGATCTTGCCTCTTGAACCTGTTTGTATTCTTTAAACGGTTACCAGGTCCATCGACGTAGGGACGGTTGACCACACAGCCTACCTGGACCTTGCAAAACCCTTCAACACAATACCCCACTCAGCCATTATGCATAGGCTCACCAGCGTCGATATGGACACATATCTCACACGATGGATTGTTACCTGGATCAGGGATAGCACCCACATGGTCAGAATTGCAGGTGCCATGTCTGACTATACACCAGTTACACGTGGCATCCCACAAGGCTCAGTCCTGGGACCTCTTTTATTCAGTATATATTTGTCTAACGTACAGGCTAACACAGGGGGAATATGGCTGACCATGTTCGCAGATGACTGCAAACTGGGTGCCATAATCAACTCTCCAGCTGGCACATGCATACTCAAACAGGGTCTCACAGAGATGGATGACTGGTGCCTGAGCCATGGCCTACAACTAAATGCCATTAGTTGCATATTCATCCCCTTTGGGAATAACAACATGCCCACACATTACCACATAGGTAGTAATCCATTACGTATGGTAGGAGTTGTTAGGGGTTTGGGGACACGACTTGTTCGTACTGTCGCCTTTGACAATCATGTTGCCAGAGTGGTTGGACAGACCTTCTATATAGCCCACCTTATTCCATATGGTTTCACATCTAGATCAAGTGAGGTCATTGTGCCCCTATACTCATCACAACCATGCTTGGTTACAATGCCACATTTGGGATGTACCTTATCTGACAGCTGCAGCAAGTGTAATGGCCAGATAAGTTCCTCACCAAGCAGATCTAGGGACTCACACGGATGCCCTGCACAGTTCGGATACAGTAACTCCAGCTCTACTCAGTCGCTTACCGCCTACTTGGATATGATTTGTGCCTGTTGTTTACAAAAATACCCAACCTAGAATTACTGGACATGCTCCACCTCAGGATATCCAACTCCCTTAGAGCTACACACTCCAGGAAGATATACCTCAGCACAGAATTTAATAGGACATGCTGGAGGGACAGATTCTTATCCCAGAGGCTCCACTCACTCCGGATTGTAATCCAGGTTTTACATAGGCAGAGCCACCCACTGACCACCTACAGGAGACATCTTGACAACTGGATGGGTGATCGTATGTTTACCCCTGGGATATCTTCTGGGTCCCTGCTACACAGAGGCACACTAGCCAAAACGTACATGGGCTATCTTGTGTGACCTACTATTCACAGGCACAGTGTAGTAATCTGACAGGGTTGCGAAAGCCAAACACACTCTGGCTAGGCTTGTACATGCCCTAGGGCAGATAGCCTAGTATCGACCTCTGAACCTATGATAATGTTCAGGATGCACAATATTTATTGCTGATACTGTTTGCAGGTTTTTATCATCTTTGCTTTCCCAGTTTCTATGAACAACTTAGGTATCTGCAGAAAATATTTGATTATGAGAGGGTTCCACTATATTAGTGTCTGTTGTCATATGACTGTATGCACAGGGTGGATTGCTGGATAGTGAGAAGTTCCTGGGTTAACACATGCAACTGCCAGATATGTGTGGCCCACTGCTGTACTCAGACATGGCCTAAGTGTGTGAGCATGCCCAGTTCAGGCTTTCCATGTTTTGTTGCCTGACATTTATTCGTGTGTGAGCATGCCCAGTGTGACCTTTCAGTATGTTGCTATCTGAGGTCCACTACATTTGTTGATGTGTGTGAACATGACCAATATTAACATTTATACTGTGTGTGTTGGAAGTCAGGTTCTATTCTTACTGCAGGACTCACCTTTGTGTCATAACTCGGCAGGGATTATGCTGTGCCTGCAGGGTTTCCATGAGATACTTTGCATAGACTTATCAACATGTCTTCATACAGGCTGACCACTGCAATACTGTCATGGTTTAGTGGTTCAGTACTATAACTATAGTGCACAGTATCCTGGGTTCGAAGTCCATCACTGCTTTATATTTTTATACTGAGCAGACCAGACTGCTTAAGGGCCAGTAGAGAAAATATGAGCATGATGGCTTTTGTTCAGCTATGCCCTACTTAGACCAGGCGTGTCCGACATTGTTCAATATTCACAAACATTGCTGGACGTTGCCCAATATTACTCAACATTGACCACAGTTGTGCTAGTTGGTGTGTGCGATTTTGTTTGCATATACTACATGGTGGTAAATGCTGTTTAGCACTGCTTTATATTGCTTAACACATGGCAATCATGCCTCAGGTGCTGCTGCAGGGCTGCCTATGTCGGATCCACATACTACACTCCCTATACATGTTTGAAAGCAGGTAGTGTCAACTTAGGCATCCCTTTTACTATATGTTCAAGTCAGAGAGAGGTATCATTTCCAGAGTTCCTACTGAGCCAGTGTATGTGCTATGTGTTGTCTCTTTGCCAAGGCCAAAGCATACTGGGCATGCCTCATTCTGCCTACTGGGGCAGGCTCAGGTTGTTCCTCCTCTGAGTCAAGCTCTGCCTGTGATGGTCTTGGTAATGGCGGGGGGCTGTTTGGCCAAGGCCTATGCTGGTCCTGCTGCAGCTGATTCTGCAGGATCATATTATGTAGCATAGCACATACCATGACAATTTGGGTACATGTAGTTGGTGAGTACTGCAAAGCTCCACCAGATGTGTCCAGGCACCGGAACCATGACTTGAGCAGCCCAAACACACGCTCGATTACATTTCGTGTTTGTGCGTGTGCCTCATTATGGCGTTCCTGTTCAGGTGTGTGTGCATTTCTGATGAGTGAAATCATCCACGGCTCCAGTGCATAGCCAGCATCCCCCACTAGGTGACCATGTGGGTGTCCCCATTGGCAAATGTCTGGTACAGCTGCGTCAGATGCCAGATATGGGAATCATGGGAGCTTCCAGGGCAGCCAGCACACACATTCAGTATTATGCCCTGGGCATCACACATGACCTGGCAGTTGATGGAGGGGAAGCCCCTGCGGTTGAAGTAGACCCTACCCCGCTCGCAGGCTGGTGCTTTGATGCATATGTGCATGAGGTCTATTGCACCCACTACCTCAGGGTATTCCGCTATTTGCTGGAAGAGGCACATATTGCTGGCCAATACCTCACGGGAATTGGGGAAATATACATGATCACCGACATGTGCTGACATGGCATCCAGGAACTGTTGCAGTACCCTGGATGCTGATGCCTGTGATATCCCCATCATATCACCAGTTGGTCTCTGGAAAGTACCTGTTGCTAATATTTTTAGGCCAACACATACCTTGGTTTCCACTGGGATGGGTTCCCCTCTGTTGGTTCAGTGTGTGAGGCGTGGCCTGCACAGCTCAACAATTTGCTGCAAGAGGTCTCTGTCCACTCTATAGCACTCCACTATCTCCAGCTCATGTAGCCCCAGTAGGTTACCCTGGGCCTGTACACTCTTCTCTGTCTCCTCACTGTGGGTTGTCCAGCAGCATTCGCATTGTCACCGCCCTCAGCATGTTGCATATGTCGCCTTATAACAGCAATGGCAGCCCCTAACATTTCTTTGTCTCAGTAATGATTTTTCAGTTTTCACTTCTATTAGCTTACTGCAGTGTTGCAGTGTCTCTTGTGAGAAACATAATGGGCTGTTGTTTGCAGAGTTTTAAGTGCTGGGCTGGGCTAGTGTACTGCCTATGTAATTGCCTGATTCTGATTGTTTTCACCTGCTAGCTCTGCTAGTACTCCCTGGTAGCTTCCTACTATTTGTTGTGCTTCCTTTTTCCTTTCTGTTTCCTCAGGGGGCAGCGCCGCACACACAAGCACAAACACGTGCACAGCAGCTCACATGCAATCATACATGCTTACATGGACTAAAACTTGCTTATTCTTGTTAAAACGTGTGCACACCAGCGCAAACGTGGTTGCAACTCTTTAAACAGCCTTATACATGCTTACTCTGGCTTAAACATGTGCACTCACGCTTACATGCATGCACACTGTCTTACTCAGGTTTACAGGTGCGCACACACGCGCATACCCGCTCAGCAAGAAACTTTAGTGTTATCCACGTCATACACCTTCAATTTCTTGACTTTACCTAGCCTACCTGTTGACACACCTCTTTCAATGATGTGTAAATGACAGCTGACACATGCCATTCTGCTCCAATGAGCTTCACTTCTTTCATACATACCCCACTCGTGATGTCACCTATCTTCTACTCTGCTACTCCCCTTATCCTACTCCTACAACACTCCACTGACTGTGCTCATTTGCTATGTAAACTTGCGATTCACTATCCTAACCCTCCTTTGCATAGGGTTGCCTACTAATGCTTGGTTACATCTCTTAGACTGAGCTTCCCCCCTTAGCAACCTCTACTCGGTGGCCATGTTGTCTTCAGCCAGTCATTCACTTGCATTGTAAATTCATATTACCAATAAAATCCACTGCTTTTTAGGGTGCAGCATGTTTGCGCGGCGCTGCACTACACTTAAACCCTGGAGATCGGGTTGAAAAAAAAAAGTTATTTTATTTTTATTTTGCATCACTTAACATTGCCAATGGCTGTATTTTTGGCCATTGGCATGCTTCCTCCTGTCAATGCATCCTTTTTTTGGAATTGTCACGGCTCCGTTTTGCTATTTGCAGAACCATATTCAGTTGTCAACTGAGTACATTTCTGCAATTAACACTATTCCTACTCGGACAGGTTTGGGTTTCCTGGATCGCAAAATTACCTCATTTGCATAGCTTTTGCCTGCAATTGAGGTAATTTGCATATCCAAGCCCTGTTTGTGTAGGACTAGTTTTGAGAGCTCTGTTGCACGCCCCTACTGGCTGTTCCTGGATCGCTCGGCGGACATGTTGGCTGCATGGAGTCTTACTCTACTGTTAGACTCCGTGCAAGCCTTCGTGAATCCAGCCCATAGTAACTGTATTCCTACAACTTTTGTTAATTATACCTTATCCACATTCAAGAGATATTTGAATACTAATTATAAAGTCAATAATCTTACTTTTATTGTTTCCTATAGCATTTAAAAATGAATGTTTTTAAGCATATAATTTGAATAAAATGTTAGATCTTAAAGATAGTAGTTTAATCTTTTGGCATCAATTCCTAAATGGTATAATCACCAGATTATTTACTAGCTAGATATAGTTTAGGAAATGATAATTGGTTGATTTAAAAAAAAATGTAAAGATTTTTGAAAGTGACAACATAAAATAGTGTTTGATTCATTTATGAAATAGATGTTAAAAGTTTTAGAATTTTTATTTAATATTAATAGTAATTTAATATATAACTCCTATTCATCTAAAATATATAGAATTATTAGAACAGATTTTATTTTGTTCTGAATTTACTTTTTGAATTACTCTACTAAAATCAATAATAGTTTTCAGATATAAATAAAAAATACTTAACAGGTAAATCTACGTCTTCACTTTATTGGAAATGATTTACTTGCAAGTATTTACATGGAGCTTTTACAACTCCTCATAAGATTGCAGTAATGTATAAATTAACAAATATTAATTGCTGGAGATCTGATACTTTGGATGCAAATTGGAATCATATGGTATTAGAGTGTAAAATGATATTTCCCTTTTGGAATGACTTTAAAATTTCACTCAAGCTTGGTGGTCTGAGAGATGTGTAATTATATCGAACCTGCAGTACTGATGGTGCATTAGGTAAGTGTTATGTTTTTTAAGGGTTTCGGGAAGGGTTTGTGTGTTTGTGTGTGTGTTGGGTAGTTTTAGGTGTGGGCTAAGGTAGGTAGGTAAGAATGTGAGTGTGTCAGTGTTGAGAGTGGTGGCGATGTTTGTATGTATACGATGTGTCTTTGTGCAAGGGTGGTGTAGAATGTGTGGTGGTGGATTTTCTGTCTTTCAGTGTTTAGTGCAACCTCAGAGTTAGTATATATAAGTAGTGGGGGGTGCAGGGGTGCTTGTCCCCCTGCTTATAGGAAGGGTGAGTATGTGTGTTTGTTTTGTTGTGTTCGTGTGTGTTGTTTTGCTTTGTTGTAGTTTCAGATGGTAGGTGTATTTGTGCTTGCATGTGTGTTTTATGTGGATTGATAGTCTGTCCTACAGCAGTGGTACCCTCTGCAAAATATACCTGTCCCTTCAAACCCTTCTGTTGACTTTGATGTTGCAGAAGAAGTTTAATTCCCTAGACTGAGTATTTATGATGCCATTTAACTTTATGATGTGCAGCAAATACATCATAAATGGGTCAGAGAATGCCTTATATTCCAGATGCTCGTCACTGCTTAGCAGTCTGTAAGATACTGAGTACAGTGACAGGGCTTTGAGTCGGTCCACGAAGGGCACATTGTTTAGGCCATGTATCTTCTCAGTAAGGTATCTCTGTGGGCATTCCATTTATTGCATGTGTTTGGGCAGATACATGCCAAAGGGGCATTTAATTCAATGATTGGCCTATTGAGGGCTGAATAAAAGGGGGCAATGACATCCCTAGATCTAGACACAGTCCCTTTATTTATAAGCTGAGGAATATAGAAGGACTTTCTTACAACAATTAACACATTGTTGGTCAAAATTTAGGTCACTGTCCACATAGTTTCCCAAATTCTGAACAGTTGGGTCAACTGTTAGGTGAGTATTGCCAATGTGGTATTTCCCTGGGGTAGATGACTTCCAAAAGAATACAATAATAATTTTTTGACATTTAGTTTTACACCATATTTTTCACACCAATTATTTGCTAAGGCATTTAGAGATTCAATGACTACTCCTGGCTTAGTCATCTATAAACTTAGGCAGAGCCTTTTTGTATTGGCATTTACTTCAGAAGAGTAGATGCTGAGGGAAGGCATGGCCAGGATGCTGACAGGCTAGAAGCACAGTTTTTTTGCTCTGCTACTTGTAGTATCGGGCAAGTAATGCTGTTATTGTACTGTAGGGGCGCTCTGGGAAATTAGCAAGATGTAGTGTTGGTTCTATATATTCTCTGGTAACTGGTTGTTTCCGGCGTATGTATGGTTATGGCGAAGTTGTGAACATGTAGCATGGGTGCGCACCTGGAGGCTCTTAATAAAGAAAGGCCTTACAACTCCAGAACCGTGTGGTCTCTTTATTTCCCAGGATATAACATATTGGCGACGAGAATGGGATGCCTCCGAGTCCGCTGCGAGTGAAAACGGCGGGGTGCAGTTAATGTCGGACGACGAAGAGACTGGGCCTGCCGGGGTTATGTCTGGTTCCATGTTGGGGTCGCTGGTTGCATACGACTGTCAGACCCAGACCTGGGAGGAGTATTGTGAAGTGTTGGAACATTTTTTTGAAGCAAACCAGATAATGGATGCGGGCCGGAAGCGAGCCATATTGCTGAGCTCGGTGGGCAGCAAGACGTACAGTCTGATGAGGAACTTATTGAGTCCTGATAAACTGGGGGATAAATCGTTCACGGAGTTGACGAGCTTGCTTCAGTCACATTATAACCCGAAGCCGAGTGCAATAGTCCAAAGGTTCAAGTTAAATTCAAGGACTAGAATGGCCAATGAAACGGTAACGGAGTATGTCGCAGTGCTGAGGGAACTGGCACAACACTGTAATTATGGGGACAGACTGACAGAAATGCTACGAGATAGGCTCGTATGTGGCATTGCAGATGACCGCATACAACGCAGGTTGTTAGCAGAGCCTGAGTTGTCGTTTGAAAAGGCCTTGAAGTTGGCACAGGCCATAGAGACGGCGAATAAAGACATTTGTGATTTACAGCCAAGAGCCATCGAAGGGGTGGGGAGCAGGGGTGCTACCCCACTGCCAGTGCATAAAGTGGTCGGGGAGCATAAATCACCAGGGAAGTCTGGTCAGTATGCCTGTTACAGGTGTGGCGGAGAACATCTGGCAAGGAACTGTTGTTTCTTAAATGAAAAATGTCATGCTTGCGGGAAAAAGGGCCATGTGAAGAAAATGTGCCGATCAACGCCCCTAGGGACCAGCCGAGAAAGGGGGAGAAAAAAAGCAGTATGATGGACAGAAAGGGAAACTGGAAAATAAAACGGCAGTATGCACACCACCTGCGTGAAGGTACAAATCAAAACACCAGGGAAGATGAGGAAGTGTTTACTATGTTTAACATGGAAGAGGCCAGGTGGGAAAGAGTTGATCCCATCACAACCCAGTTGGACTTAAATGGTAAAATGGTGCAGTTTGAAGTGGATACGGGATGTAGTGTGACCGTTCTGTCCAAGGCTGAGTATGGGAAGTTATGGCTAAAAGAAGCTCAGAAGCTGCGGGACTGTTCAGTGACTTTGAAAACATATACCGGTGAAACAGTTCCCACACTGGGGATGGCCAAAGTAACTGTAAAACATAAAGATAAAGTCAAACAGTTGCCAGTCATGGTGGTAGCAGGTAATGGACCAAACCTGTTAGGCCGGGCGTGGCTCAAGGAGCTGGAAATGGGTTGTCTATGGCTCCATAAAGTAGAACAGCAGGGGCTGGCCTTGCAAGATGTGCTGGAGAACAACGAAGAAGTGATCAAAGAGGAACTGGGGACCTGGAGGGGTCCACCAGCAAAGATACATGTTAAAGAAAATGCAACGCCAAGATTTTACAAACCTCGACCCGTACCACATGCAATGAAGAAGAAAGTGGAGACTGAGTTGGAGCGACTCACCAAGCAAGGTATAATTGAACCAGTGAAGTTTTCAGAATGGGCGGCACCCATTGTTCCAGTATTAAAGCCAGATAATACGGTACGCATATGTGGTGACTACAAGCTAACAGTGAACCAAGTTTCAAAACTGGAGCAGTATCCATTACCCAAGGTGGAGGATGTATTTGAAAAGCTGTCGGGAGGTGAAAAGTTTAGTAAACTGGACCTCAGTCAGGCATATCAGCAAGTAGTTCTGGAAGAAGGGTCAAAGGCATATGTCACCCTTAACACACACAAAGGGCTGTTCCAAGTCAATCGTTTACCCTTTGGTGTTTCCTCTAGTCCAGCTATTTTCCAGAGAATAATGGAGGGACTGGTGGCAGGAATTCCGAAGGTGGCTGTGTATCTGGACGACATCCTGTTGACGGGGAGGAATAATGGCGAGCATCTGAAGACTTTGAACGAGGTGCTAAGTCGGCTGCGAGAGGCTGGTTTAAGGGTGAAGAGGAGTAAATGTGCTTTCATGGTAAAGGAAGCAGAGTTCCTTTGGTACAAGGTGGATGCCTCGGGCCTACACCCCCTGCCAGACAAGGTAAAAGCCATCCAAGAGGCACCTGCACCCACAAATGTTACAGAGCTGAAGGCTTATTTAGGCTTACTCAACTATTATAACAGGTTCCTACCAAATCTGTCAACGCTGTTAGCTCCTTTACATAAACTGTTAAGGAAGGAGACCCTGTGGACGTGGCAGGAGGAACAAGAGAAAGCGTTTGAGCAGTCCAAGGAACTAATGCAGTCTTCAGAGGTTTTGGTGCACTATGATAGTCACAAGGACTTAATTTTGTCATGTGATGCCTCACCTTATGGGTTAGGGGCAGTGTTGGCACACCGTATGCCAGATGGACAAGAAAGACCCATTGGGTTCATGTCACGAACCTTGACACCAGCACAGTCAAACTATTCCCAGCTAGACAAAGAGGGTTTGGCTGTAATGTTTGGAATTAAGAGGTTCCACAAATACCTCTATGGCAGGAAGTTTACGGTGTGCACCGATCATAAGCCTTTGTTGTCACTGTTCAACGAAATGAAGGCCGTGCCTCAGATGGTTTCCCCCCGAATTCAGAGATGGGCTGTAACATTGAGAGCTTATGAATATGAGATTGTTTATAAGCCCGGAAAACACCATAGCAATGCGGACGCGCTGAGCCGTCTGCCGCTACCGGGGCCTCCCCAGTGAGAGGAAAGGGAGGACCGGGTGTTGATGATGGAGGACATCACGTTGGTGTCCGCGAAGGAAATGAGCAAATGGACACGAAAAGACCCGGTGTTGGCTCGAGTGTTTCAGTGGGTCCAGCAAGGCTGGACAACACAACAACCTGATCCAGTTTTCCGGCCTTATGAAGTGAGGAAAACAGAGCTGAGTGTGCAAGATGGATGCGTGTTGTGGGGGGCACGAGTGATAATTCCGCCCCCTGGAAGACGTGCACTTTTACAACAGCTGCACCAGGGTCATGTGGGCATCACCCGAATGAAGGCCTTAGCACAAAGTTATTTTTGGTGGCCAAAGTTGGACCACGACATTGAAGTAGCTGTGAAAGAGTGTAAAACCTGTCAGCAGCATCGCAACTTACCTGTGGCGGCACCACTACACCCATGGGAGTGGCCGAGTAGACCTTGGCAGAGACTTCATATAGACTATGCCGGGCCTTTTATGGGGGCAATGTTTTTGATAATAATGGATGCTCATTCTAAATGGATGGATGCCTACCCAGTCAAAACACCCACTTCCACCACTACCATTGAATGCCTGAGAAAGAGTTTCAGCAGCCAGGGATTACCCGAGACTATTGTATCAGATAATGCTTCATGTTTCATGAGTGAAGAGTTCAAGGGTTTCCTGGAAAAAAATGGCATTGTACACGTTACATCAGCACCGTACCATGCGGCTTCAAATGGCTGTGCTGAAAGGGCTGTCCAGACCTTTAAAGCGATGATGAAAAAGGCTGGAGATGGAAGTATGGCAGCCAAAGTATCAAGGGTGTTATTCAACTACCGTATTACACCCCAGTCTACCACGGGATTGTCCCCTGCCGAGATGTTGCAAGGACGGAGATTAAGATCCACGTTGGATCTGGTGCATCCAAACATCCGAGCTAAGGTAGAGAGGATACAGGGGAGGCAAAAAGAACATCATGATCGACGACGAAGAGAGAGAAGTTTCCTGGAGGGAGATGCAGTGATGACGCGAAACTTCAGTTATGGACCTAAATGGATTCCAGGGTTTATTGTCAAGAGCACGGGTCCCCTGTCGTACCAGGTGAGGTTGAATGGAGGTTTACTGGTGAGGAGACATGTGGACCAGATTCTGCGGAGTGTGCAGGAGAAGGACTCCATGGAACTGCAAGCCCCGGAAATGCCGTTAATTCCGGGAGAAGGGCTCGCAGCGGCAGGAGGATCTCCGATCGTGGGGGACGAGGGAGACCACCGGGATTCGGAAGGAGGGGTTCCCAAGGACCCAACTGTTCCAGGGATGGACACACCGGTACCAGAGATGGTAACTGTGACACCAGAGTCACCTAGGGTGGTACCATTGCACCGTTCTAAGCGGGCACTGGTTAAACCTAGTTACTTGAAGGACTATCAATGTTATAATTGCATGTCTAGTTTAAAAGAGCAACCTAACTCGATTGTGGGGTAACCGTTTAATACTAGCCGGGTATTTAAACATTAAGTGACTAGATGGATTGTTTTTTTGTGTCCTGCTCCCTTGTTTTTCTTATGTACGGAAGGGTATTCAGTGCTTAAGAGGGGAGGAATGTAGTATCAGGCAAGTAATGCTGTTATTGTACTGTAGGGGCGCTCTGGGAAATTAGCAAGATGTAGTGTTGGTTCTATATATTCTCTGGTAACTGGTTGTTTCCGGCGTATGTATGGCTATGGCGAAGTTGTGAACATGTAGCATGGGTGCGCACCTGGAGGCTCTTAATAAAGAAAGGCCTTACAACTCCAGAACCGTGTGGTCTCTTTATTTCCCAGGATATAACACTACTCTATCCTATTTTTGACAGGACATTTTATTTTTATAATATCCTAAACCATTTTAAACAGAATCTGTTACCTGATATTACATAGAAGGATATTATCTAAAAATTTTTACATATTTGATTTTTTCCTGTAAAATTATTTATTTGAAAAGTCTGTATCAGTAGCTGTGAAATGAGTCATTCAAAGACAATCTCTCAGGACTTGCCTTTAAAGAAATAAATTCAATCTGTTTTTTCTAACATGCAGGAACTTTCTTTAAAAATGGACAGAATGGATAGAAAACTTGACAGCTTGAAAGCAACATGTACCAAACAGATGGATGAGTTACATGAGATTAAAAAAAAGAAAGAAAACTCAGCTAGATGGAATGGAAGATGCTCTCAATGACATAGATGACAGAGTATCCAAAGATGAGAAAAACATTGAATTTTTACTGTGACAGAATACCTTATTACAAAACAAAACTGATGATTTGAATAGCAGATCCAGGAAAATAATATTCTTATTTGTGGACTGCTGGAAAAAATAGAAGATGAAAATATGGTCAACTTTTAAGTGCCTGGATTTCTAAGACTCTACATTTATCTGAAGTTATGTTGTATGGTATAGAAAGAGCACACCGGTCTCTACGTTTTACTTCATCAAAAACTAACCCTTCACCGAGACCAGTTATTGTTTTTCTTCTCACCTCAAGACAAGGAGCTAATACTTAAAACAACCTGGATGACAAACTAATTAGATATGATGACTATTACATGCTGTGATGACCAAAAGCAAATGTTTTTTTACGTCTCATAAAAGAAGTTAAGAAAAGACAGTTTAAGGTACATTTGTTCTTTCTTGCCAGTCTCAAAATATTCATTCAGGATGAAATTAGACATGTTGAAGACCCCGACTCTGCACTGCCATTTTTAAAACCAAAACAAGCAAAAAAAAAATCTAGACCAAAGTGAAGACATGGACTGGAACAATAGTACTTGGAATAGACAAGCAGAAGAAAATTCCTGGAAATCCAATGAGAACAAAAAGAAGCTAAAGGACAAATGACTCTTAGCTTTAGTATAACATTGATGTTAACTGTAATAACAAAATTCTTTTTTCCATGATAAAGTTTACCAATTCAGTTACTGGAGATATAAATGAAAGGAAGGAAGCAAGGATTCACTTCTCTATAAGGTAAATAAATGTCAGTTTTCTTTTTCCTGTATGTATTGCTAAGCTAATATTCTATATTTTATTTTCCATATTAAATATATGGTTTAGCTTAATAAGTATTAAGCAATTAATTCTTTAACTAATAATAAACTTTCTTTGCATATATATCCTAGTTTCCGTTCTTAATATATGTGCCACATAAATCTTAACGTGATAGCTCATGATAACATAATAGAAAGTTGCTCATAGTACATTAAATAAGTGTGTTGTGAATGGACTAAATATTTATGATGTTTTTAAATTTTAACTTTTAATTTATATGTCATGGTTGATTGCAATATGTGAGGTGTATGTATGAGATTTAGATGTGCTTTCACTAAGAGATATCAGACTGTTATGCTGTTTACAAATGCTTCTTTACTAATATGGTGATAAAATGGTAGGTGTATGCAGTTGCAGTGTGCATGAAGATATTTTCTTTTTTTTTCTTTTTTTTCTTTCTTTTTTATTTTTCTTTCTTATTTTGCCTTATCTGTGATGTTTTTTGCCTGTTTATTCATTGGGGAGGGCTTAGAAGATTAGAAATACAGTAGTAAAGAAAATGTCTGTGTTTTCTTTACACTGTGTTTTACTTGTATTCTGGATTTAACTGCATATTAAAACTTGAAAAGAGACCACAGCTCTATCTCTTGTGAGGCAGAAATTAGAACAGGTCAATTAAGGAGTCACACATATGAGTTGAATAAAAAACAAGGAAACTCACTGAAAACACAAACGGAACACCACTGCAGCCAGAACGATGTAAAAGAAAAGAAACGCAATTTATTTAAAGACCAAAACAGCGTTTTCGCTTCCAGAAAGCCAGAAGCTTCATCAGCAGTTGAAAGGATTAAAACCTAATGCATTTAAAACAAAGTAACTGGCGCTTGTTGACGACATCACACAAGCGCCACAAGGTTGCTTAAAGGGGCAACAATGAAACTTAAAAGGGCAACAATAACAAGGAGAGCGGGTAAATACAAATACATAGTATGCCCTGTAAAACTTATATAAAAGAATTAAAACATTCTATAATGAAGTGTGAAGCTAAAAAGCTGTATATAGTGAATATCAATAGACAAGAGCAACTAAATGTACTACTGCATCGGGTCACCTAACAGGAGCAAGCAATATAAAAAAAGCTACAAATCAAAGGAAAATCAATATGTTAAGGTTGCTATTACTTTAAACTATAGATGGAATAGAACACTGAATGGGCTTAACCCTAGCAAAGCATTATATGCAACATTATTCACTGTCCTTGGAATTGACCAGTGGGATAAGTTGGTACGCCACCAAGAGTAAAAAACTTGCATTCTGCTTTTAACTGCATATTAAAACTTGAAAAGAGATCACAGTTCTGTCTATTATGTCGGACAGAAAGTTTTCCCACCCTGTTACTGTTGTGTTCTTAAACCACTGTCTTTCTAGTTGCCTGCCCCTTATGATAATTTGACCATATATCTCATTTCCTCTCTGCTTTTACTGGCTGGTGTGAGTAAGCACAAACGTATCATTTTGTGAAATCACTGCCTTTCAACTACTTACATGTATTGGCCATTCTACTGTAAGCCATAGTATGAGAATACAAAAGTGCCCACCCCCTTTCAGTCTATCTTGCTCTTTTAAAAATAATGTCTCTCCACTAAAACGTAACGTTTTAGAAAAGTTACACAGTTTCATATCTAACTGCACAGTGCAGTGCTTAGGGTAAACCTTTTTTTCATCTTACCTTTAAGCATCTATTGCAAGACCACCAGTTACTGGAGAGCCCACATTCTGCTTCTCAGTAGTCATCTTGTGATTAGTGCTTTTGTTTTCTTCTGGTGAGAGAAGGAGCACAGTGACATTTTCTGGAGACTGCTGATCACCAGAAAGCCTAATAACTGCTCTATAGGTGACAGCTTGGAATCTGTGCTTATATTCTGATCCTGGTGAGAGTAGGAACACAGTGCATTTATTCCTGACTCTTTCTGGTTGGAGAATAAGTGTCTGTGCTTGACGTACCTGACTGGTTTGGTTGCTAATTAAGGCATCTACCAGAAAAAGTTTACAAGCCTACAGACCCTTGCATCATGTGGGACAAGACTGAGGATCACAAAACAGGCTGTGGCCTGCTTCTCTTCTTGGGATTGGTGCTAACATTTTACTTCTGGTGAGAGAAGAAGCAAAGGGGAATTGTATCAGAACAGAGTGAAGCTGTGGTGAGACCGGCATTAGTAGTAGCCAGCCAGTAGCCATTCATGCGACTCCCCTCTTTTCATCATTCTTGACATGGTAATTCTTTGTTTTCAGTAAGTACTGCTTGATTTCATTCTAACTTTAGAATATCTGTCTAAATACTTCATCCTTAAATTTTCAGGGTCTAAGTATTAGTTTCCATTCAAGTGTTTGCTACTGTTCTGTACAGATTCAGACACCTTGAGTAACATTTTTTTTGTAAAAGCACACTTTAAATTTCTCCAATATCTGCACACAGGACAATTAGTTTGCAGTGGCAAGCACTGTCCATATAGTTACAAACTGGATATTCCTGACAGCGATTGATATTCTCACTCCAACAGTCTAATCAATAAAAAAGAGTCTGTTACCATGGATATGAGCTTTCCTACTGTATCCATTGCCAGCTTGGTGGATATGGGTATCCTGAGGCAATGTAGAAATTGCCTCATGTCCACTGACAACCAGTTAATTCTCAAACTGATACCGTATGTCAGAGAGGTATTTACACAATGCCACTGGAGGCAAAGCTCTCATATAAAACTACTCCTAATGTCAATAAAGTTGTCAGGAGTACACATGCTGCACCCATCACACACAATTCAAAGCAGACATATAGACCCATAGATACTGAGGCACTTGCATGTAACCTTCCTAAACCACAAAGACCTCCCAGACAAAAGTACACATAAGAAATACCCTCATCAGTCCCAAACACACTCTTTCAAAACAAGACCCACATCACCACATAGAGCTACATCCCATGGAGAATCTACCTCTAAGCCCATAAGGCAAACCATCACACAATCCAACATTCTAGTCATTGGAGGATCCATTGTGAGACATACTGATGTCCATCTCACCAGGCTGAGTAATGAGAAAGTTATGGTCAGTTGTTTATCAGGGGCTACGATTCACCACATTACGCATGACCTCACGTCATTGGATCACAATTACCAATATGACTCAGTCATAGGCCATGTGGGAGTAAATGACCTGAGATGTACCTCCCTTGACTGTATGAAGAGAGACATCATAAAACTTTCAGAATATGTGTCTCAGTCTGGTATGAGCCTAGCATTGAGCAGCATTTTACCTTCTCAAAGGATGATTCCACAGTACGAACAAAAGATGATTGACTTTAATAATTGGCTTAGTTTCTGGTATCATTCTAAGGGGGGGTGCAGTATTTGTCAGCATGGAAGGAGATGGTCAATAGACCATGCTGCTTTGCCAGGGATGGTCTGCACCTCTCCACTCTAGGCTTTTGAATATTAGCTAAAACATTGTCTTCCCCCATAGTGCCTTTTTTAGGCAATGCCAAACTGAAAGTACTTTCGACATAGCAAATCAAAACCAAGAAAATCTGAAGGTATTACTGCTCAGTGATAGCAGCCTAAACAAAAAAACTCCACTCCCTGGAAGCTCTCATAACCCTAGAGAATGCTGATGTCTGTGTGGTCTCAGAGACGTAGTTTAAAGCCATGGACAGCACAGCACAGCAACAGTGCAGGGTTATAATGCCTTCCACACATTTAGAACAGCTACTTCACAGGCAGGGACTTAAGGTGGAGGTGTCTTTATTTACATCAAAAATATATATACTTCAAGGCTGGTCAAACAGGACAATGCACTTGAGCTGCTCCATGCTCAAATCAGCATAGCTAAAATCCAATACCACTTCCTTGCAAGCTATAGGTCCCCCTCTATGACCCTGGAAACCCATACCATGTATTGAAACTTATTATAAACACTAACCATCCAACCCAACACCATATTCATGGGTGATGTTAATTACTCCCCTATTAACTGGGAATCCTATATGACATCAAACATACATGCACAGAGATTCCTGGATTTTGTAAACACAAACTCCATGGGCCAGATAGTCAATGCACCAACCAGGGGTGCAACCATACTGGATCTGGTCCTTGCTAATATGAGAAAGTGCTGCACACCCCCTACTGTAATGCCTTCCCTGGTAAGGTCAGACAACAAAATTGCTGGACCCCCAGCTAAACCGCAGATATTCAGGAACTATTCTAAGGCTAACCTCCTGCTATTAAGTGAAACCTAGGAAAATTTCAAGCCCTATAAACCCTGAAAACACTTCTGCCTATGCAGAACTGTTCATAGAAACATTGTACAAGCATGTTAATAGCTGTATTGAGGCAGCTGTACCCACCAGGAAGAAGTACAGAACTAACTCAAAGAACAAGCCACCCTGGTGGAATCACAAATTGGATGTATAACAGGAAGAAGAAAATCATGGCAAAAATTAGTAGGTGCAGCACCCAGCAGAATAAAAGCATTGTAATTAAACTAAACAAACAACTCAGAGAACAAATAAAGTCTAGCAAGATCAAATTTGAAGTAAGTTTGGCCTCTCAGGCCAAGAACAACCACAACGCATTCTTTAGCTCTGTTCCGCAACCTTAAAGGCAATACACAGTTGTGTGCAGAGATCATTGTAAATGGAGCCACATATACTGAGCCAGAAGATATAGCAAACCTCCTGGCTGATAAATTCAGCTCCAGCTTAACTTCCCTCTCCCCCTCAACCTTCCCTCAGGAAATATCATCAAATATAACTCCCCCTACTATCACTAGGGACAGGTCCTTAATGCTCTCTCTAAGACCAAGAACACTGCATCAATGGGCCTAGAACATATCCCAGGATTCCTTATAAATAGCATGAAACATGACCTATCAAGGCCTCTGGAATTATTATTTAACTGTAGCCTCCAAAATGGCTTCATGCCTCATGAATGGAGAAAGGCAACAGTCATCCCTCTGCACAAAGGTAGCCCATCTACAGACCCTGGAAACTACAGACCCATAAGTCTCACTAGTCTTATATGTAAAGCCATGGAAAGAATTATCATGGAGATGATGAATAGCAATATAGTAAACCTCCAGACACTGGACCTAACCCAGTTTGGTTTCGTAAAGGGCAGATCATGCTACTCAACCTGGTGGACTTCTTTGAGAAGGTCACCAAAGCAATGGATGAGGGCAAAATCATTCACACTGCCTACCTTGACCTGTCCAAGGCATTTGATACAATACCCCACTCGAGCATTGTTGACAAACTCAATAGGTTAGGTACACACCTGTATGTCACCCAGTGGATAGCCAACTGGCTCACAGACAGGACCCAGGAAGTTAGAATTGAGGAGTCCATCTCTACAAAGAGACCAGTCATAAGTGGAGTCCCTCAGGGATGAGTCCTTGGACCTTTCCTTTTTGGCATTTACTTGTCAGAAGTCAAGACCAATGTCAGTGGTCTCTGGATGACTAAATTTGCAGATGATTGCAGATTAGTTGCTGTCATTGAATCTTACACTGACACAAATGTTCTGCAGGAGGGGCTGACACAGACAAACAACTGGTGTTAGAATCATGGACTAAAACTAAATGCCAAGAAATGCATAATAGTACTCTCTGGGACTCTCAGAGACTCAAAAAGAGAACAAAACATGTGGATATCAGTCAAAGTAAGCGCACAAGCTTCAACAATCTCAAAATAATGCTGCTTTCATTCATGACATGCTGCTTTCATTCATGACATTCTGGTAACTATTATATTGGCAACACACCCCTTAGAGTTGATCCAATAGTCAGGGACTTTGGGACACACATAGATAGTAATCTAGCCTTTGATCTTCACGTGTCTACAGTGCTGAGGAAATCATTCTATGTTGAGCAACTTATAAACAAATGTAAGACATCTAAGTCCAAAGAAGTCATTGTTCCACTGTATTCAGCATTCAGTAGACCTATCACTGAGTACAATGCCCCCTTTAGTATGTACCTATCCAGGCATATCCAAGAACTGGAATGTCCACAGAGGTTCCTCACTAAAAGAATACAGGGCATAAATATATCCTATGCAGACCACCTCAAGGCCCTATCCCTGTATTCTGTCTCCTACAGGCTTTTGAGGAGAGATCTATGCCTGGCATACAGGGTATTGTCAGACCCCACTCTGATGGACCTCCTGCATATCCACAAAACAAGCAGCACCAGAATTACTCATTCTAAAGATGTAAACCTTGTCTGTGATATAAATAGGAACTGCTGGAGAGAAGAGTATGTATCACAGAGACTACACCGTCTATGGAACTAGCTCCCCATCAATGCGAAGCAGAGTTCCTCTCAATCCAATTCAAGTGCAACTTTGACAATTGGATGGGAAACCAAAAATTCATCCCTGGTTTGCAACCTATGTCTCTGATGCAAAGAGGTAACATGTAAATGGTTCATTTCCCAGGCCTATGCTTACACGTATCAAGGGTATCAGAATTCGTCAGAGATTTGGGATGCATGGCTAGGCTTAAAAAGGCCCTTGTGGTCATTAGTCTAGTAAACACCTAGGAACCAATGCATTTGGTAAAAAAAAAATGACAATTCACAAATATTAAATGAGTCATGAATGAAAGCAGTATTATTTTGAGACTGTTGAAACTTGTGTGCTTACTTTGACTGATTTCCACATGTTTTGTTCTCTTTTTGAGTCTCTGAGATCTCCTGAAGTTCCCACCGAGGTCACAAGCCTTGTTTTACTTGTCAGATAATGATTAAATGAAGGGGGAAGCTAAACAGGAAGTACTTAGCTGTGACAGTTTTAAAGGTCAAAGGGTACATTAGCAGTCCAGATTTAAATGGAGAGTGTCATAGAAATACTAGACAAAATGTTGTTTTATACTTGATCTTACACAAATTAAGTGTAAAATAATAAAAAAGATGTTAACCTGCACTTTCTGCTATATTTACTTCAAAATTACTAATTTAGCACTTGTAAAATTTGTATTTCACTCTTTAAGTTATATAATACATGTTATAGTATTGTGGTGTCAAACACTATATAGAAATAATTACTTCAATTCAACTTTTATCCTAAGATATTATATTATTCAAATTGCACTCTGTTCTATTTATATTGCCAACCATATGTTATTCTTCAGTACAAATATAATTCTGGGAATATATTATTAGATATTTTAGACATCATAGTTGCTCTTTTATTACTTTATATCTAATAGTATGTTCTAGTGAATATGATATCATATTTAGAGAAGAGACATGTTTTTAATGATAATTGTATATACAAGTCCCCACAAACAGACAAAAAATTCTAAGAGAAGTTCTTTTGTTCTTTGAAATATCATCCGTGCCAACCATAATATCCAAGCATGTATAGTCTTATAGTCAGAATTGAACTTAAATAGTTAGCTAGTTAGTCACCTTATCAGTAATATAAACTAGCATATTAGTAATGTATCATGATAGTTATAAACAATGTTATATGTATTTTGTCTATGTTAATCTCTCTTTTCACAGAACTGAAAAAAATATTGGATTTATTATGATACTATATAAGTTCTTATCAAGAAAATAAAACAAAATGACTGCAAGATCTTCTACACATTATAGTTTATAGATTTTAAAACAACCAATTTACTGTTTACAAGTGCTCACTCCCACTAACCCCCGCGCTCATGTCTTTGACAGAAAAGTAAATGGGGAGATAGGAATGTGGTGATAAAGGGTGCTCAAAGAGGGGAAGACAGTAGGGAAACTAGCTTGGGATGTACACGATGGGTGTGGAGAAGGTCCATAGCTGCCCATTTCTTTATCAGCAACAGCTGTGCATATGCAGTACATTAGGTGGGATATTTGAAACCTTCCACCCCAGAGAGAGTGGTGAGGACATCTAAGTATGTTGTACTACCAATTATGAATATCAGGCACATGCACTGTTTGTGAACTGCTATACTGTCATGGATGATTGGTTACTCACATTTGAACAGTTTGTGGTTTGTGTTGGCATTAGCACAGTCTGCTCAGGATGACTGGACATATTTCTGTACTGTGTATGCCTACCTACACCCTTGGTTGTGCCTGACTACATGGGTATATAGTACATTTGGGTAGGGGTGCAGAACTGCAGTGTGAATTATTTATTATCGTGTGATGTTTATCTTGCTGAACATGCAGAGTTGCTGTGTACCTGTAAGTCTATGAAGGCTTGTAGTCTGTCTGAGTAGCTCCCGCATGTGGACATATCCAGATGGTAGACAGAGGTCAGCCTAGTATTCTTTGACTGTGCACCACAGCAGTCTTCTCAGCACCTGAACAATGACATTGTCACAGGTGGTTGCTAGCAGTACATGGCTACATCTTTTGCTATTTCTGTGTTGTACTTCTACATAAGGGCATGCTCGTGGGATTCATTCTACAGCTATTTGCAGAGTGTGTAACAGCAGACAAGCTGATATGCCTGTGTGTTTCTGACTCTTCCAGGCCTCAGATACTCTCATGTATATATTTGAACAGCCTCAGAGAAAGGTACATATAACTGGGATACACCTGTGATATAGTTCTGACATTTTTCAGTTCAGACTTTGGGTGATTCAGACCATTTTTATTACTACACCTTTTCTAACGTGCAAGCGGTGTCTACTCTCACTTATTGACATTTGTTATTAAATGAGATTCAACACCTTTCTGCCTACTTTTAGTACATTTCACAGAGACTCAGAGGGGCACAGCTAACTTTTGTTTACTAATCAGGGTCTTCACTGTAGAGCAGTCACTGTTGGGAGGTCTGGCCTGTGACCTATGCTAATATGCCAGTGTGTATCCTGCTCTGATACTGTGTGGGGTTTGTAAGCTGCTACTGTAACCTTATTCCCTACTAGCATGGCTGATTCTCTTTTCACAGTCATGTCATGCAATTCAACAACACCTGCTGGTTAAGGCCCACAGAACAAGATTTGTGTTATGCCATTCCTATTTTCCCTTTACATTCACTCATGGTAATGCATGATAAATTGCTTTCAGCACTAAGTTGTTGTATATCTGCTGTCGTGTAGTGGTACTTCATGCAGACTGGTGTGTACAAGGTCCCGGGTTCGAGACTGACAAGGGTATTTTTATTTTGCTGCTGAGCAATACAAGGGCCTTGTCATACAGAGTGACTAAAGCACTTTTAAGCAGTTGTAAGCGGGTTTGCGCAGGTTTGGTTGATGCTTAGCGATGCTTAGCTAAGAGCACACAAGCTCACACTTGCCACCCCTGCTTACTACTGCTTAAAAGTGCTTACTCCTGCTAACCCCCATGCTAATTTCTTTTAAAGAAAAGAAAATGGGGAGATAGGAAAGTGGTGAAAAAAGGGGGCACAGAGAGGGACAGACAGTAGGGAAACAAGCTCGGGATGTGCAGGAAGGGTGTAGGGAAGGCCCATAGCTGCCCATTTCTTTAACAGCAACAGTTGTGCATATGTTGCAAATTTGGAGTGAGTTTTGAGACCTTCCACCCCTGAGAGAGGGGTAAGGACAACATAGTTTGTTGCACTGCCAATTAGAATTATCGGTGTACATGTCCTATGGACATGTGTGCAAAATGGGAAGCTATGTATGGGGCGTACAGATTGCCCTTTTTTTTTTTTCAGGTGAGAGTGGTAAGTGAGGGAGGGGAAATAGGTATATTTGGGGAGGTAGGTTGGGGAGGTAAACAGACAAGACAAACAAGACACATACAGGGGTGGAATTTGACACATGGGGTGGGTGAACACAATTGATGGGGAAGGTTGTTTGGAAATCGCAAGCCCATGAGCCCACAGATGGTAACAGTGGAACTGAGATCCTCACCCATGGGCAGTCACCACTGCACCTTCACAGCCCCGGGGGTGGCGTAGGATGGGCAGGCTCACCCGTGAGATGCAGCACTCTCACCTCAAGCTGGCATAGGGGATTAGCGGCTGAACGCTGGATCTCCCTACGCACCACAGTCCAGACCCTTCTAAGGGTGACGGGTGGGACGAGCCCCATCCCCTGCAGCACTTACACCTGAAGGTGGCAAAGGACCAACGGAGGAGGGGAGTCCGGGCTGGGCACCAGAGCCACTGGTGCCAGGTGCACTCGCCAACTGAGGAGGGACAGGTAGATCCGCTGGGACCGGCCTTCCCATACGTTCTGTGATTCGGTGTGTTTCATTACAACATAAACAACAGCATTCCAGATTAGTTGTAACAGCATGCAGCAATATTCCCATTAACCCAACACACCACAGTTCCAACAGTTGAACAGCAAACATAACACATGCATATATTGAACAACAGTGGTTATTCCAACCGCATGCAGGGATGATTGGTAGCAACAGGCCACCATGAACATGGTGTTTGAACAGGGCACATGCATCAACATGAGTGCAAATATTTATGGAACAATAGGACATATATCCCGACAAATATTTAAGATTACACATACCCATTGAGGTGTGGAATTGCATGGTTTATGCACAAACAGTAGGGTGTAGAAAAAACCTCCATTAACATCTTATAAACACTTTTAATCTACACTACATTCCTAGTGACTGCAGGTGTATATTCCCTACATGTATTATTACACTTGCCACCATGCATTAGGTTGTGTAATGGGTTTGGCTAGTTCAATCTATACTTGACCTATATCTCACATACTAACTGTCCAGGATGCAGATGTTACTGCTACATATTTCATGGATGTTTTCACATGACATTTTCACTTCTAATTGTACAAAACTGCATTTATTGAAGCACACTTACATTTCTGGGGAACATATTCGCATGCTACTCGTGTGCCAGATTTACTTATGCATGCCAGCCAGTAACTGACTGTTGAGGACTGTATATTTACTTCACAGCTACTAGCACTTCCATCACCCACTTTAGATGGGACTGCAGAACTCTGGGTTGCCAGCACTTTCTAACACATTACTATTTGTATAATGCAAGGGTACAACAACATTTCATACTAAGTGAAACAGACACACTCTTGGTTTTAGACCTTTATTAATGACATTACACACTTTTCCACAGGCTCACTCCTTTATTTGTTTTAACGGTATATATGGCAGACATGTTCACGACATATTATACCTTTATTAATAGGTTAGCACACTCTTTTTTCAGGCTCACTCACATATTATTTTAAATGACAGTGCCTGCAGAGATATTATTCCAGACATGTGTTACCTTTCTTAATGGGTTACTACACTCTTTTTCTGCCTCTCTAATGTTTTTATCTGACAGTACATGCAGAGGACTTATTCAGTCCATTTTATGGCTATATTATTGGACTACAAAACTTTCTTTCATGCTCTCTCCCATATTTTATATAACAATACATGCAGAATAATCACTAACCTGCCTGGCAGCACAGCCTTAGCAGCCTATCTTCATAGGCTTGATGATTCGTAACACGGTCACCTGCAGCTGTAAAGTAAATGAAGGAATATTGAGACATTCCTATCCATTATACATACTCCATTTTAAATCCTTACATACTGCATTCCATGACTACATACTCAGTTGTGGGGCATCCCGCATCCCACAGTCCTCCTGTATCCACTAGTTCAGGCGGTCCTCCTTTTGTCTCTTCAGGTCCACGTGGTGGTGATGGACCTGCTCACCAGTCCGGGGAATGCCTGTGGCACTGGTGAGGTAACGAGCTAACCGGTTCCAAGCCTCTGCCTTGTACTCCATCCCTTGGAACTGGCCCTGCAGAAGTCTTGCCTCGTGATGGTGGACTAGGAGCCAAATCATGTATTTGGACTCCTCGGTGCCCCATCTCTGTGCTCGGAAGTGCACTCCCTCTCCAACACCAGACATTCTGACTGCAGATGTGAGCTACAATCAGTTATGGCGTGTATTCCCACCTGTGGGGCTTAAATATACCGCATTTTCCTGCACTTTTTTGTGATTGGCCATTTTGTAAAATTCTCGGCTGACTGCAGATCTTCTTAGTAATGGTTAAACTACCATTCCTACGTTTATGTATGTTAATAGTGGCTGCTTCCCCTATGTTGTCATGGCTTAGTGGTTCTGTGCTTTGATTATGATGTGAAGGGTCCTGGGTTCAAACCTTGTCATTCTTTTATTTTCATACTGTCTAGACAGGCTAGGGGGTGTGGCTGCATTTAAGCAACCTAGCTCTACGTTGCTCCCCTGTGCCATACGGTGCCCTGGTTGGTGCGAAGCGCATGTCCATGCAAACACATTGCGCTGGGTAAAGCATTTTTAAATGTTGGGCAACTCTATTGCGCTGGGTAAAGCGCTATTACACTATGGGCAACTCTGTTTAGCTGGGTAAAGCACTATTACACTATGGGCACCTATGTTTAGATGGGTATAGCGCTATTAAACGATGGGCACCTGTGTTTAGCTGAGTAAAACGTTGCTTAACAGAGGGCTATTATATATCTGGGTCTTTTAAAAATATATATTTTGTTCGCTGATACATTGGCCATGTCACTGCTTTTAATAAAATTTGAATCATATTTGTCTGGTATTATTTCAAATACTGATTTAAAACATAAATAAGAAGGGGAGTGGTGGGACTTGAACTGTGAATGCTTTTTCTTTGTGTATACACTCTACCATTACGCTATTGCTATTTGGATTAAGGTGCATAAGTAGTTCTTATATGCTCTTCAATGTCACAATTGCTAACTGTGGTTAAGCAATGGGCACACCCGCGCAAACAAGCGCAAATACGGGCAGCTATATCGTGGATTTAAAAAAAAATAATAATTTTTTCCATTTATAACTCTGATGGGGGTTTACAGTGTCAGGGAGTGTGGTGATGGGTGCATGTACATTTGAGCGGACTCGCTCTTGTCTGTTGACATTATGCTTTTTAAAACCTTGCAGGGGCGTGGACTTTTAGACTGCACGGCAGTCGGACACGCCCCCTGCTTGCCTACTCAGTCCGTGTAAGAGTTACAGATGAGTCAGCATGCCCTCATGAATATTCATGGCACGCTGACATCATACCATTCAACTGCAGCCTCCGAGTAAGACATATTAAGCCTTACACGGAGGTTTCGTGAATCCGGCCCTCAGTGTTCCCAAAGAGTTAAGATAAGTAATAACCAAAGAAATATTAGTGTTAACATAATAGAAGATAATATTAATTAATCAAAATACATATTAAGGTATATTATGAGGAACATAGCAATAAATAACATAACAGTAAGTATGTTAACAGCAAACCAGTATGAAATAACTCATAAGGTCAACATAACAGTTAGTTTAAAATAATATAATAATATCAAATCATAATAATAAATAACCTTAGTAAATTAAAAAAGATAAGGGGTGGGGAGAGAGAGAAAAACATACCATTAGTGACCTTGCAGTGGATGTTATGACACAGACTAATAATACATACTCTACAAGTGTGCAGTATCAGTTGTGAATACAATGACTCCAATTCTTGTATAGATGATATTACATGTACATACCTCTCAACTTGTTAGCATGTGACATTATGGGCCAAGCCCCAAGAAATGCAGGAACTCAATTACAGGGGACAGTTTACATACTGTCCATATAGCTCTCCTCACTCCATTGTGGAGGTCAGTCAAGAACAACACATTGCCCTCCTCAGTTAGGCGAATGCCATCCCTTCTGAAAAGGTGAACATCTTCTGCGGTGATGCTGTCATGGCAGACTGTAGATCCACCGACCCTGTGAATCAAGCCATGCATGAACCCATTCTGTAAATGTCTGGCCTTGTGTGCTGCCCATTGGCGGTTTGCTCTTTTCCATATCTAGCGAGGAATTATGTCAGACCACACAAAATGACAACGTGACCACCACAACTGCAGCTGTTCAAAAACTGCTCTGATTTGAAACCGTAGCCTTCCAAGTAGGTGACTGATGACATCATTTCCTCCAATGTGCAGCACAAGAATGTCGGGCTCAGGGTAGATGGACCACTTCTCTTCCAACGACTGCAGTACTCTGCTATATTGCATACCTCTTCTCGCAATCCAGTATACCTTCACACTAGATGTGGGGAAGGTCAAGTTGCAGTGGTTTTCACTTATGGAGGCATGGCTGGCATCCCAGTGAATGTAGGAATGCCCACATCCCCACACTCTCACTTGTTGTTCTCCTGCTCGTGAAGCCATGTCAGTGTCAGAAGGTGGACAAACCTGCATAGGAAAGAAAATGCAAACAGACTACTACTGATGTTTGAGAGATGTATTGGAAGACAACATATATATGTATATCATATGCATTACCTGGTTAGCGGATCCAAATCTTCACTCCGATCCACGGGGTCATTATTCTTTTCATAAGCTACATAAGTGGTGATGACACTGCAGTGGTACATACCTACCACCCTTGAAAACAACAAATTAAACACAATGACTGACAAGGGGGCACAGAAAGGGCACATGTAAAGAGAAAAAGCAGGGTAAGGACCGCCACTCCACTAATATGCCTAAGACAGGCATGGGGACTCATCTCGTGGGTGTCTGATGTGTCCCATACCTGTGCTGGCTACCCACTCAGACTGCTGGTAGCAGCAATGACTCCCAATTGCATGCAGTGTCAGCACTCTGCCTTACCTCTGCCTTTTCCATTTACATGTGTCTTTTCGGCAATGGCAATGAGGACTCAGAGGGGGAGCTAATGTAAAGTTTTTTGCCCTGACCTACATACATTTACTACACTGAAGGGAGGGAAACTGAGTGGAGAGCTCAACCAAGACAACATGTGAAAAGACTAAGATTGTCCCAGGCAACATGTGAAAAGACTAAGACTGCCCCAGACAACATGTGAAAAGACTAAGACTGCCCCAGACAACATGTGAAAAGACTAAGACTGCACCAGGCAACATGTGAAAAGACTAAGACTGCACCAGGCAACATGTGAAAAGACTAAGACTGCCCCAGGCAACATGTGAAAAGACTAAGACTGCCCCAGGCAACATGTGAAAAGATGAAGACTGCCCCAGGCAACATGTGAAAAGACTAAGACTGCCCCAGACAACATGTGAAAAGACTAAGATTGCCCCAGGCAACATGTGAAAAGACTAAGACTTACCAGACAACATGTGAAAAGACTAAGACTGCCCCAGGCAACATGTGAAAAGACTAAGACTGCCCCAGACAGCATGTGAAAAGACTAAGACTGCCCCAAGACAACATGTGAAAAGACTAAGACTGCCCCAGGCTTTGCCTTTTTGCATGTGTCCTTTTCCGGAGGGAAACATTGCATCACAGTGGCAGCCCTGAGGCCATACTTACCTAGGACAGCAGCACAATGGGACTGAGCTGAAGAGTCTCCAAATTCCCAACTGCAATCCAGGTCAATCACAAGATCCATGGTAGCTGTGTATGCCCTCCGTGATGCACCCCCAACACAAGAGCTGTTGGCACAAATCTCTGAATAGGAACCTTCCTGGCCTTGGTGCATCAGGGCTTGGCTGGTAACTACCAAGGGGGCACAGAGAGGGCATATGTAAATGGAAAAACAGGGTAAAGACCACCACTCCACAAATATGTCAAAGACAGGCATGGGCCTTCAGCTTGTGAGCATCTGAAGTGTCCCATACCAGTGCTGGCTACCCGCATAGACTGCTGGTAGCAGCAATGACTCCCGATTGCATGCAATGTCAGAAGTCTGCCTTACCTCTGTCTTTTCCATTTATATGTGCTCTTTTGACAATGGCTATAAGGACTCAAAAGGGGGAGCTAATGTAAAGGATCTTGCCCTGACCTACATGCATTTACTACACCTGAAGGGAGGGAGACTGAGTGGCGAGCTACACCAAGACAACATGTGAAAAGACTAAGACTGAACCAAGCTTTGTTTTTTTGCACCTGTTCTTTCCCGGAGGGAAACATTGCATCACAGTGGCACCCCTGAGGCCATGCTTACCTAGGACAGCAGCACTATTGGACTGAGCTGAAGAGTCTTCAAGTTCCCAACTGCAATCCAGGTGGACCTTAACATCAATGGTGGCTGGGTATGCCCTCGTGATGCACTCAGCAGCCTAGGCACAGGTTAGATTATGTTGTACGAGCTATACTGTACATTTTACTGCTGTCAGCAATCTGCTAGACCCTTATGGCCATGGTACTCACCAAAGCATTCAACGTATAGGTTGATCTTGCAGGTTGGGAATCCCCATGATGGTTCAGCATGTTTATACTTGCTGGCACAGTGTTTGCATCTTGACTTCCGCCATTTCACTGTGAAGTGTGATCCATGTTCAAATCGGCTCATGGGCTTTGGGACAGTAATCTCAATGCATCTTTTCCGTCTCTTGTAGGTGACCAGGAGGTGCATACCTAGGTTTCTTTGAAACTGCAACTGTGTTGCTGGAATAACATGTCTGAAATGTGACAGCTGCCAGTGGCTGTTACTCTCACAGAATAAAATGTAAGCATTCACCATGGTCACATCCCATAGGAACCAGAACAAGTACCGCCACAATGTTCCTGCCTTTCATGCCATTGGATACTGTGTCCTGAGCTGATCAGCTTGGTCCGCCCCATTCATGTATGCGTTGTACATGTTTACAACTGGTGGACATGGCACTGAAGCTTTTGTTCCATTGTGCTGTCTCCTGCATGTGCTGGAGACTGCCAAGGCTGGGTTACTATTAGCTGACAGCAGAAATACTTGGTTGTTATCCTTCCATTCAGTTGCAAGCAGTGTTCCACTCTGCAACTGTTTGTAGAATTCTCGAGGTACTTTACCAATTGCATGTCTGTGGAACATTACAGGCCATCCTGACCTATTGGTTCACATGGTTCCACAGCAGTACAAAGCATCTTGCAGCAGTTGCTGTGCCAGAGGGACAGAGGTGAAGATGTTGTCAAAGTAAATGTGATGCTTCTTTTCAATCAGCCCCCAAGTTAGGTCAACCACAACTTGCTGTGCCAGTTCAACCTCTGTAGTCTGCTCTGCCTTTCCAGTGTATACCTGGAATTCATGCACATTCCCATTGTGTGAGTCAGCCAGCTCCCATACCTTAATGCAATACCTCTCTGACTTGCCCGGCATAAACTGTCTGAATGTCACACGTCCACGGAAGCCAACCATGGCTTCATCTACTGCCACCTCACGATGCACATTATACTGTGTCCTACATGCATGAAGTAATGCATTCAGTATTGGCTGTACATGATGTATTGTGTCATGACCCACAGAGCCCTGTGGCAGTCTAAGGTTTTGTCATTGCAGTGGAAATACTGCTAAATTTTTTTAAACCTCTCTTGGGTCATGTACTTAGCTACTGAGAAATGACCATACACATGGCGTGTTTCCCAGTACTACCTGTACTAGACATGTATATTTTGACACCAAGAAATGTGCATATGTCTCCAGGACAAACAGGAGTCCAGTACTTATCAACCTTGCCTGCCACAGCCTGCCTCTGTGCAGCATAGTGGTTAGTTTCATCGGCCATAAGTGCGTACAGTTCCCCTGGGAACATCAAGTTGAGGAAGTCCATCTCTATGCTGTCTGACTCCAGGTTAGTTACTGAGCCGACCAGACACACAAAGTTATCAATGCAAACTGGTGTTAGGCGTTTCTCCCACGAGATGTTACTTGGTTCATAGGTTCATAGGTAAGTACGAGGGTATTGGCCCTTGAGCCTATATTAGCCTAGCCAAAAAGGTGCCCTGGCTTTTGCCACCCAAGAAAATTATTTTTCTGATCCCCTATCAAGCAGAGCCACAGAGGTGATCCCCGGGGTGAATTTCCTATTTCCCATCCAATCATCAAGATTTTTCTTGAAGAGTGCTAATGAGGAGCTTTGTTTGATATAGATAGGTAGTTCTGTTTATTGTGGTGACAAGGTTTAGGTCCATAGAGCATGTAGTTTGGAGGGATTGGGATTTCTTTAATTGGAGCATGTCTAACAGCTCTGGGTTTGACATAGCTTTGTATGTTAGCAGAGATTGCCTCTGAGTAGGCGATATGTGACGGAGTAAAGCTGGAGTTTTTTGAGACGGTCTGCATAGGGCATCTGTTTGAGTCCGGTAATCCTCTTTGTGAGGTATTTCTGTGGCCTTTCCAGTTGTTGTAGATGTCTTGTGAGGTACATACCAAAAGGAGCATTGTACTCTATAATGGGTCTAATGAGTGAGGAGTAAAGGGGAACAATGACCTCTTTTTTCCTGGATGAGAAACCTTTTGTGATGAGGTGTGTCATGTAGAAGGATTTCCTGACCACTATGGCGATGTGATTATCAAAGGAGAGACTACTGTCCACCTGTGTCCCAAGGTCTCTTATCACACTTCTGGTGTTAAGTAGACTACCACCTATGTGGTAGTTCATGGGTACAGAGTTTTTACTAATGGGGACGACACTCCACTTTTTGGCACTGAGCTTGAGGCCATCACTTTGACACCAGGCATCTGTCTCAGTGAGGCACTTTTGTAGGCTGTCTGCATAGTTAGGAGTTTTGATTATGGCTCCTAGTTTGCAGTCATCTGTGAACTTCATTAGCCAAAGACCTTCTGTGTTAGTCTGTACTTCAGAGAAGTAGATAACAAACAGGAGAGGACCCAGGACTGAACCCTGTGGTACTCCACTTGTCACTGGTTTGAAGTTGGATTTGGAGTCTGCTACTTTCACAGTGTGGGTTCTGTCAGTGAGCCAGTTGGCAACCCATTTTGTGACATAGGGATTTATACTTAGTTTAGTGCATTTATCTATAATTCCAGAGTGGAGGATGGTGTTAAAAGCCTTGGCAAGATCTAGATAGGCTGTGTGAACCACCTTACCCTCGTCTACGGCTTTGGTGAATGTTTCAAACAAGTCTATCAAGTTTAGGAGGCATGATCTGCATTTTATAAACCCAAACTGAGTGGGGTCCAGAGTTTGGAGATTACCATTGTCTTTGTTTATAAGTTCCATGATGATAGATTCCATGGCCTTGCAGACCAGGCTCGTCAGGCTAATGGGGCACTAGTTTCCAGGGTCCCCTTTGTGGAGTGGGATAACCATCACTGTGCACCATTCAGTGGGCACAAAGCCTGAGGTGAGGCTATGATTGAACATGGTGCTTAGGTGGTATGCCAGTTTCTTCTGTAGTTCATGTAGAACACAGCCTGGGATGTTGTCAGGTCCCATGGATGCTGTGTTCTTGGCTTTGGAGAGTGTGGTTTTTACCTGTGAAGCCATGATTACAAGAACTTTGCATTCTTCCAGTATAGAAATGGGCTCTTTAGGGGATGAGAGTGGGGTAAATTTAGCACTGCCATGATGTTGGCAATATCAGTTGGTTCTGTAAATTTAGTGCCATTGTACTGTAATTCAGAGCAGATCTGAGTGTTGCCATTGAGATTCTTGACATAGCTATAGAATGCTTTGTGGCTGTCTTTAGTATAAGTGGTGATTTTGCTTTCGTAACTAGCTTTGGAGGATTTAATGAGGGATGTCAACTTCTTACTGAGGCTGACCAAGGAGTTCCTCCAATCATGGGATTTTACTCTTTTTTTGCAACAGTTTCTTTCTTTTGTTGTAGAGTTTGTTTATGACAGGGGACCACCAGATTGGATTTCTTTTTTTGGTGGATAGCATCTTGGTTCTGTTAGGGATAACATGATCCATGCATTCATGTAAGTGCTTATAAAATGCATTTGTGTAGGACTCAGCAGTCGTATCTCTGTTGTCCATCTGCATGGGTGTCGTGAAGTTTGCCACTTCTGTCTTAAGAAGCATGAAGTTGGCTTTGGAGAAATTTTTTACGGTGGTTTCCCTAATGGGGGTGGGGGTGGGATGTGGATGTCTATGGTGATTAGCTTGTGGTTGGGTCTGACCAACAAGGAATTGACCTCTGGTGTGGAACACCGGTCGCCCATGTTGGTAATGATCAGGTCTATGATATTTCTGCCCCTGGTGGGGGTGTGGATAAGTTGATCCAAGGCATTGGAATTTATGAATTCCAGAAAATGTTGAGCAAAAGAGTTGGTACATGAGTAGTTTTCCCAGTTAATGGTGGGGGTAGTTGAAATTGCCCATTATTAGAGTGTTGGGTTGTACCCTAGTATTTTCCAGTGTATCAAGAAATGAGGAGTGGGAATCCTGGCACATGGTGAGGGATCTGTAGCAAGTTAAAATTTGGACTGCGGTCTTGCCCACAGTAAGTTGCACTTGGATAATCTTGGATGCATTATGCTAAGCAACTAGCCTGGAGGTGTGGATATCCTTAATGAATATGGACACGCCTCTGCCTATAGTGTTTTAGTCCAGGTTAGGTGCCCAAAAGGCGTGGTATGAATTATAGCCTGGTAATGCAGGGGTACTCTCTGGAGCCTTGAACCAGGTCTTTGTCACTGCACAGATGTCAATGTCCTCCATTTTAAGGAGTGCCTCGAGTGTCTGCATTTTGAGGTTTAGACTTCTAGCATTGAGTAGCATTACCCTCAGATTTTGCTTGCTTGTACCTGTTACAGTGGTGAATTTGTCATTTGATCCTTGCCTAAAAAAGGCACTATAGGGATGGCAAAAGCCTTAGCCAGTATCCAGAATCCCAAGGGAGACAGGTGCAGGCCATCTCTGGCAAAGCATCATGGTCTGTCAATCATGACATCCCAGGCAAACAGATACTGGATCCCCTTAGAATGACACCAGAAGCTTAGCCAATTGTTGAAGTCAATCATTTTGTCCTTGTACTGTGGTATCATTCTGGGTGATGGCAGGATGCTACTCAGGGCTAGGGTCATACCTGCCTTGGCTACCAGATCGTAGAGCTCCTCTATGTCTCTTTTCATGTAGTCCAGGGAGGTATGTCTCAGGTCATTTACACCAACAAGGACAATCATAGAGTCATATTTCTACTTTTTGTGGAGTGACCTGAGTGCATTATGTGGCAGATCCTGGCAGCTGACATTAACTTTCTCCTTTTTTAGCCTGGTGAGTGGAACATCAGTGTGCCTGATTATAGAGTCACATATGACTAGAATGTTGGGTACATTGTTATGCCTTATGGGCTGTGGTTGAGTAGTGCACTGAGTTTGTGGGCTGTGTGTCATTTAGGTTGTGTTGGGGGATGGAGGTTGCTTGCATTTCTGGTTTGGAGGTCTCTATTGCTTGGGCAGATTTTTATTGAGAACCTCCGTGTATGTAGATGTGTGTTTTGTATTTCTATGTATATGTTTTGGTGGAGTAGGTTTTGAGGGACTATGTGATGAGTGGGTTGTGTTGGAAGTGTTTATCTTCTCCTCTTGACTGTCTAGTCCAGTCGTGGGTGAAGAGAGCTTTGCTTCCAGTTTGGCTATGTAAGTGCATCTTTTACAGGTTGTAATGTTGGGTGGTAGGAGGAGAGGGTTGTCTGTGTACATGAGGCAATTGCTGCATTGCCCCAAGATGCCCAGATTCCTTAAGTAGACAGGAAAAACACCGGGAGCTGACCCTTAGATATGCCTGGATAGGTGCTTATTTATTAAGTACTAAAAACTGTTTTCCTCTAGACAAGTGAGGAAAGTTGAGTGCTGTAGTAATTTGTGGCTTATTTAGTGCTTACAACGAGTTCTGAACAAATGCTGAGATCAAAGAAACAGATTTGAATGCTAAAACTAAAAAAAACTGGCTAATTCTAGAGATGCATAAACTGTAATTTTTTTTTTAATATAACAGTAGCAAATGAGCAAACTGATTTAAACAAATTAACCAATAAAAAGCTAAAAACTGAGCCCCGTTCCAGCAGTCTTCAATCAGACAAGTTCTAACTGCACACTCCTGCCACTAGGGTGCAGGGGAACCTTCTCCAAATAAAGATGGCCTGGATTAGTGCTCAAGTTTTACAAGCAAAGTTAGATTCAGCAGGTCTGAATTTAGTCTATCCTACAGCAAACAAGGCATACCAATTTCAGAAAGAAACAATTCAAATAAGCAGGCACAATAAGCCTTTAACCAGAAACTCCCAGCTGAGAAGGGCAGAATCTACCCTCTCCTCCCACAAGAGTGCAGACCACACCTTCTTAATGTAAAATAACTGTCCTGAAGCCCAAGTGCTTAAACCAGAACTAATGCACTTTTAGAATAACAGACACTAAGCCTTCAATCAGCAACTCCCAACTTAGAAGGATGTAAGCTACCTGTCCTGCCAGAACAGTGCAGACCATAAACTTTCTTAATGTAAAACAACTGGTCTGAAGCCCAAGTGCTTAAACCAAAGGCTTAGAATAATCCTGGTGGGCATGCTTGCCTTAACATTTTGGGTGGCCTCACACACTTTGGAAAGGAAACTCCGAGATGGAGAACAGATGGTACACTATGACCAGTTTCAGTACCCACTGGTTTGCATCCACTTCTGCATGAAGTACTCACAGATATTCCATGCTGCAGCACAGTCAGATCCTTGCTTGACAAGGAGATACTTCAGCTCAGATCCAGTGAAATTTCTTCATCCCAATCAACCTGCTGTGGAATACTCCTGAACTCATGTACAGTAGGAGGCATATCCACTTCCTTGTCAGCACTTGACCTGGACTGGGCTGTGGAGGACTCCAAAGGTCCATCAGTTAGGCCATGTCCTTGCCTTAATTCCAATAGAGGCAATTCATCCTCGGTGTCAAAATCAGATTGAAGCTGATAACCACTATTGTGTGTACCACCATTCCTTAGTAGGGCAAGTGGCATATCATCCTCACTGTCATGGTCAGTTTCATCAACAGTGGTCAGGTCTGGGGTGGCACAGTGTAGGGGTCTGTCAGGAATGGCTGGGACAGAGGCATCATCTTTATCAGCAGTAATGGCCTTCTCACAGAGATGTGCCAGTGGAATGTCATCATCGGTGGCATAATAAAGAAATAAAACTATTGTTCCACACTCCAAATATAAGGAACACTTTAGTGTAAAACTTCTTTATTCACTGCTTTTGTCAACCAGACTTCCTCAGAAATAATTAGCATTCATAGGTTCATAGGTTCATAGGTTCATACTAGGCTGTCTGCCCTAGGGCATTTATAAGCCTTGCCAGAGTGTGTTTGGCTTTCGCCACCCATTTTAAATTAATTTTGCTATGCCCTTTTTCGAGGTTAGTATACTGTGCCTCTGTCTAACCGTGACACAGAAGTGATACCCGGGGTAAACCTACGATCTCCCATCCACTCATCAAGATTCCTCTTGAAGAGAGTCAATGAGGGACTCTGCCTAACCTGGACTGGGATTTTGTTCCAGAGTGAAGGGAGCCTCTGGGTTATGAATCTGTCCCTCCAGCATGTCCTATTTATTTCAGTGCTGAGGTTCAAGTCTCAAGCGTAGCTCGATGGGATTTGGATTTTCTGAGGTGCAGCATGTCCGTTAATTCTGGGTTGGACATGGCTTTATACGTCAGGCACAGATTGCCTCTGAGCAGGCGGTATGCCACTGAGTAGAGCTGGAGTTTCTTTAACCGGGCAGCATATGGCATCTGTTTGAGTCCTTTGATCCTTTTGGTGAGGTACTTTTGGGGTCTTTCCAGTTGCTGCAGGTGTCTGGTAAGGTACATCCCAAAAGGGGCATTGTACTCAATTATGGGCCGGATGAGGGATGAGTAAAGAGGCACGATGATCTCCCCTGATCTAGATGTGAATCCCTTCATGATTAGGTGGGCTATATAAAATGTTTTTCTAACCACTTTGGCCACATGGTTGTCAAATGAGAGATTGCTATCAACTTGGGTCCCCAGGTCCCTAATTACTTCTTCTATACTTAATGGATTACCACCTATGTGGTAATTTGTGGGCACTTTGTTTTTGCCAAAGGGGATGACTATACACTTTTTGGCATTTAGCTTGAGGCCATGGCTCTGGCACCAGTTGTCTGTTTCTATGAGGCGCTTTTGGAGGATGCTTGTTTCGGCTGGAGAGTCAATTATGGCACCCAGTTTGCAGTCATCTGCGAACTTGGTCAGCCACAGTCCTTCCATGTTGGCCTGTACCTCCGAGAAATATATACTGAACAAAAGAGGTCCCAGGACTGAGCCTTGTGGGATGCCACTTGTAACTGGTTTGGAGTCTGACATGGCTCCAGCAATTCTAACCATGTGGGTTCTGTCCTTGAGCCAGTTTGCAACCCATCTAGTGACATAGGGGTTTATATTTAAGCTGGTGAGCTTATCTATAATGCCCGAGTGGGGTATTGTATCGAAGGTTTTTGCGAGGTCCAGGCAGGCTATGTGGACCACCTTCCCCTCGTCAATGGCCTTGGTGACTGTTTCAAAGAAATCAACCAGGTTTAAGAGGCAGGATCTGCCCTTAACAAAGCCGAACTGGGTAGGATCCAGTGTCTGTAGGTCCCCAATATCTTTATTTATGAGGTCCATGATGATCCTTTCCATAGCTTTGCAGACCAAGCTAGTCAGGCTTATGGGGAGATAGTTTCCAGGATCCGTTGAGGCACCACCTTTGTGGAGAGGGACCACTGTTGCTGTACGCCACTCTTTGGGTACATATCCTGCAGTAAGGCTGAGATTGAACAGTAGTTTTATGTATGGGTTTAGCTCTTCTTGGAGTTCATGTAGGACGCAGCCCGGGACACTGTCTGGTCCCATTGATGCTGTGTTTTTTGCTTTGGAGAGGGCAGCTCTTACCTGAGCATCTGAGATGTCAGGGGGGCAGCACTCTGCTAGGATAGATATTTGCCCTTTTGGTGGAGAGGGGGGGGGGGAGAAGTTTGCGCTGAACCTGTCAGCTAGGATGTTGGCAATGTCTGTGGGTTCGGTGTATTTTTTGTCATTTTGGACTAATTCTGAGCATATCTGTGAATTCCCACCCAGGTTCCTAACATAACTAAAGAAAGCCTTGTGATTATCCTTAGTGTCCTGTGCAATTTGTCTCTCGAAGCTGGCCTTAGACGATTTTATGAGTGCCCGTAGTTTTTTACTAATACTGATCAAAGATACCTTCCCTTTTTGGGATTCAGCTCTATCATGTAGTAGCTTCCTCCTTCTATTGCATAGTTTGTTTATGGCTGGGGTCCACCAGACAGGACGTCTGCCTTTGGAGGATTGGGTCTTGGTTTTATTTGTGATTGCATGATCCATGCATTCCTGAAGGTGTTCATAGAATGCGTTTATAAAGGATTCTGCGGTCTGGGCTGTATTTTCCACAGGCCCGGGGGCTTTGAAGGATTCCACCTCGGTTTTGAGGAGTGTGAAATTTGCTTTAGAGAAGTTTTTCACTGTTGGTTTCAGGGCAGGGGGTGGAGTCGGGATGTGAATATCCAGTGAGATTAGTTTATGGTCTGATCTTACCAGTGAGGGATACACTTCTGGTCTGGAGCATAGAGTCCCCATGTTGGTGATGATCAGGTCCAGTATGTTTTCCCCTCTTGTGGGAGTGGTAACAAGTTGTTCCATAGCATTTGAGTTTATAAATTCTAGGAACCTTTGGGCTAGGGTGTTGGAGCTAGAGTAATGCTTCCAGTCTATGTTTGGGTAGTTGAAGTCACCCAATATAATGGTGTTTGGAGAGACCTTCATATTTTCCAGTGTTCTCAGGAAGGCCGAGTGGGGTTCCTGGGTTTGGGACGGTGGTCTGTAGCAGGCTATAAACTGGAAGTCAGTTTTACCCACTGTTAGTTGCACATGGATAGTCTCTGATGCTTCGTGCTGTGCCACCAACCTGGAGGTGTGGGTATCTTTGATAATTATTGATACTCCCCCTCCTTTTGTGGTTCGGTCCAAGTTTTGGGGCCAAAAAGCATGGTATGAGGTATAACCTGGTAGTGCTGGGGTGCTCTCGGGAGCCTTGAACCAGGTTTCTGTTACTGCACAGATATCGATGTTCTCCATGCTAAGGAGAGTTTTGAGTGCGTGCATCTTGAGGTTTAGACTTCTGGCATTGAGTAGCATTACTCTTAGTTTCTTATCCCTTGTGATACCTATGGAGGTGGATTTGTCTTTTGAGCCTTGCCTAAAAAAGGCACTATGGGGGTAGCAAGAGCCTTAGCCAATATCCGAAAGCCCAGGGATGACAGGTGCAAGCCGTCCCTAGCGAAGCATCGTGGCTTGTCGAGCATGTCATCCCAGGCTGACAGGCATTGGATCCCCTTTGAATGACACCAATACTTAAGCCAGTTGTTGAAATTGATCATCTTGTCTTCATATTGTGGCATCATTCTTGGTGAGGGTAAGATGCTACTCAAGGTCAGGGTCATACCAGCCTGGGCTACATGCTCAGAGAGCTCCTCTATGTCTCTTTTCATGTAGTCCAGGGAGGTACATCTCAGGTCATTCACAACAGCATGGACAATGACTGAGTCATATTTGTACTTGCCTTGGAGTGACCTGAGTGCTTGTGTTATGTGGCGGATCCTAGCGCACGACAGGCAGCTCACCGTGACCTTTTCCTTGTTCAGCCTGGTGAGTGGGACGTCAGTGTGCCTGACGACAGTCACCTATTACAAGTGTATCAGGTGTGTTGTTTAGCCTTAAGGGCTGTGACTGTTCGGCACACTGGCTTTGTGAGCTATGTGTTGCACGTGTTTTGTTTTGGGGTAGCAGTTGCTTGCGTGTCTGCTTTGGAGGTCTCTGCTGCTTAGGTAGATTTTTATTTAGAGCCTCCAAGTATGTTTTTGTGTGTTTATGTGTTTGGTTTGCTGTCGTGGTAGGTCTATGTGAGACTGGAATTGTAGTGAGTGTGGTTTCCTTCTCCTGACTGGTTTTGCCAGTACTGAGTTGAGAGAACTTTGCCTCCAGTATGGCTATATGGTTGCATCTCTCACAATTGTTGGAATTTGTTGGGAGGAGGAGAGGGTTGTCTGTGTACATGAGGCAGTTGTAACATTGCCTCAAGATTCCCAGATTCACCAGCTGGACCGGAGAGGAGATTGACAACTGACCTTTGGACATGCTAGAATAGTATTGGGAATTCCTTTATAATTGAAAAAAAAAGGGCCAATGGGGAACAAGGTACTCAAGGGGAGTTTGTGAGGGTGTAGTGCTTTTAATTTTTTAGTGCTGACTTATATAATTGCTTTAGTGAGCAAGTGCCAGTAAGCCTCCACACTTAAATACTCTAACAACAGACATAATTTAACACAATTAAAAAGACGTTAATAATAATTCAATTAATTCATAAAATGCTGAATACACTTTTTATAAAAAAAATCACTTATTTAAATATACTCTACGATTCTTTAAAAAACATTTTATATTTACTACGTCATTTAAAACTGTTTTTTTTTTTGTCTGAATTTAACCTGATTTGCCACTTGGCCTCTCTTTGCTCCAAATAATTCTTGAAATCTCGTCCTCTTAAACTAACCTTCCCTTGTTCAAGAACTGAAAATAATTTTTTTTATATCCAGTACAACTTAAAATCTGCAGTTGTGGTGCTGCGGTAGCATTGTCTCACAGTAAGACGCTGTCCGGTTCGATTCTTAGCTAGAGCGTCTTCTGCGTGGAGACATGCGTGAATGGGCGCACCTTCGTTGAAGGTAGTGCATTAGGGCTGGTACCTCGGCACGTAAAAATGAACTACCAATCATTAGCAGACCGGAGTTCCACTGTGGCGACCCCTAATAGCCGAAAGACACAACATCCAGTACAATTTAAAGTGTGCTTGAATAAAGCATTCTTTTTATCTTTCTTTTTGTGTGCTTACGTATCCTAGTGTGCAAACTTCTTCTTGTCGTCCCTACATAAAATTCCTGACAACTACCACATACTGCAATGTAAATCACCCCCTTACTCTTACAGCAAAAATGTCCTGGTACTTTAATGGTATATGTCAAATGGGGCAATTCTTTATGTACCTTCCAAAATGAACCTACACATGTTGCACTCTCCACATTTGAACATTCCCTGTGGTTTGTTTGTAAAAAACACATCTGGAAAACAGTGTCATCATCCTTTTGTAAGAGTACTTTCAAGTTATTTTGATCTATAACTGAAACAAAATCGACTGGGAACCAGCAAGAAAAAAATCCAGGCGAGGATCCAAACACAGCTCACGTATTTTATTGTACAAAAAGTCAGCAGTTGTTAAGCGCTTTCATCCAAATAGACATGGACTTCATCAGAACAACATTACTAAGCCCTCACAGTCATTATATACATAAATTTCCCACCAAAAAACCCAATTATTCCATCAGGAATTCAATTAAAAAATATGTTGGTTAAAAACACTGAATAGAAGTACTTTGTCATACACATCTTGTATTTAATAAAACAAGTTACCATAAAGTTAAAAACTTCATGTATATTCTGGCTACCTCCATATCATATTTGATTTATTGTCCATATAAAAATGCCATAATGAAATGTGGATAGTGAACAATATAAACTTATGCTAAAAAACTGTACAAGTATAGAATACAATATCTTGCATGTGTAATTATACTGATTAATAAACTGATGTAGTATCTTGTACCACACATTCTTATAACCAGTTAATGAATGTCAAAAATAAAAAATAAGTAATAATAAATAATGATACAAGTAATAAAAATAGTAATAGTATATTGCACCACCTTCAGATTGTATCCTATATCAATATGTATTTGCTTATGTAATTATAAAGCTGTTAAATTGTAAAATATCTTATGAATCCTTAATTATAAGTCCTAGATTGTACCATGGTTGTCTAATCTCTTAACAAAGGTTTTGTGGGTATCACTTCATTGAGTCCTGGTGGCACTCCAGCGTTTAATCTGATCTGCCACCTCACCTCTTTATCACTCACTAATGCCTTTATATTACCCCCTCGTGGGTTTGGTCTCACTATTTCCAATATGGCAAACTTGAACCCTGTGCAACTTGTATTGTTCATAAGGTGTCTTGATAGAGCATTATTTGTATCTAATTTTTTAATACAGTATAAATGATCATATATTCTATTTTTCAAATGTCTATCAGTTTTCCCTACATAATAATTCATGCATGTGTTGCACAGGGCTAGATATATAACATGTTGGCTCAAACAGTTGCCATTACTGAACCAAATTTTACTTTTAACATTATTACAAAGAGTAATAGATACCTCCTCAAAAATAAAGCTGTAGTAATTGCACTTACCACATTTTCTGGTACCCGTCTTCTTATAATTAGTAGAATTATTAGAATTATACTGTAACTCTATAATTCTCTTAATATTGTTTCCTGTTTTGTACACATAACAAGGATGAGTTGGTATCTTATCTTTTATGCTATTATCACTTGTTAAAATATTCCAATTTGAGTTTATTATGCCTTTTATTTCATTACTATATGCTCCATATTTCATGATGCATGCTTTTTGATGTCTCTTATCTGTGTTTCCCACTTTATTGCTGTTTCCATTTATCGTTTGCTTTCCTTTATTACTTTCAAGTCCTATGCCAAGTAAAGGGGGATATTTCTGGTCCCATTCTTTTGCCACATATGTTGTAATATCTGTTATCATATCAATAGGATATCCTTTTTCTTTAAAGGCTTGGCTGATAAAATTTAGTTCAGATAACAATCCTTCCTTTGTGGTTGTCATTCTCGCTGCTCTTATACACTGCCCTTTTATTATTCCCCTTTTGGTGCTATATGAATGGGCGTTGTCATAGTGTAGATAACCATTGCTATATGTGTCTTTCCTGTAAATTTTAGACTGAAATGATGTGCCATCGTTGAATATGTAGGTATCTAAATAGTTGATCCCCTCTTTGTCAGCTTTATATGTGAATCTTAGATATTCTGTGGTCTGGTTTATGAACCTCATGAACTTTGACAGTTCATCCCTGCTCCCAGTCCATAGGATGAATATGTCGTCCAGATAACGGACGTAGATTTTAATACATTTCATCCAGCTGGAATTAATTATGAACTCCTCTTCCCAGTCTAATAGTACTAGGTTTGCGTATATGGGAGCACAAGATGCTCCCATAGCCACTCCTGATACTTGCCTAAAATATTCGCCTTCATAGTAGATGTAATTGAAGTCCAAAACTAGGTCCATGAAGGCTGCAATTAAGGATATCTCATCAGTAGGGAGTCCACTGTGTTTGTGAAGGCTATTCAAAAATCTTTCTGAGCCATCATTTTTAGGGATGCATGAAAACAAATCTTGGATGTCTATAGTGACAAACATCAGTTCTGGATGCCATAATTCGTGTGTAAACAGTCCCAAAAATTCCAAGGAGTCTTTGATTATGTGTTTAATAGCACTATAAATGTGTTTGAGTTTATAGTCTATATATTTTCCAAAAGGGAATACCTTGCTGTCACTTCCCGATATTATGGGTCTGAATGAGGGGTCCAATAAGTTTTTATGAATCTTGGGAATCCCTTTAATTGTTGCCAATATGGGGAAATCCACCTTTAGATATTTATATAGTTCCTCATCTATTCTGTTGTCAAGTAAAAATTCTTCTAGATAAGAATCAATTCTTCTATAGGAAATATTCACTTGATTTAGTGATGATTCCTCATAATGGGCTGTATTATTAAGTATTTCAAATATCTTAGTAATATATTTAGCCTTGTCATATAACACTATCCCTCCCCCCTTATCTGCTGTCATTATTCTAATATTGTTATCACTGAGTTTTTCTACTGCTAAGGCAGCCTGCTTGCTGGCTGCTCTATGTTTATTTTTATATTTATTTTTATTGTATAAAGTATATATTTCTTTATTAATGACATTCTCAAAAGAAATTAAAGTTTTAGCTAAAGGGGGGGGGGGTAAAGGTGCTCTTCTTTTTTAATTCTCCTCTAGATCTATATTCTATGTCATTTTGAAAGAATATTCCAAGATTTAGTTTCCTAAGGAACAGTTTGGTCTCAACTAATGTATCTATTAAGTCCAGTGACTTGTCTGGAATATATTTCATTCCTTTGGTCAAGACATGTAGTGATTCAGGTTCAATACTACGGACCGTATAATTGTATATTTTAACATCCCCACTGGCTTGTTGTATATTGAGGGTAATTGAATCATCTGTCTGCTCTTCTATAGGTCTCACGACTGCATTGCCCTCACTATAAACTGCGTCATTCCCTAATACTATTACTTCCTGTAACTGTTCCACCGAGATTGGCCCTTCCCCTGATGTTTCAATGGCCAATTTTCTAGGTCCCCACTCTCCCACAAAAAATCTTCCTCATATGTGTTAGTTTTAGGAAAATATTGTCTCTCTCTAACTATAGTTTTTTTATTATTATTAAATCTATCATTTCCAAGATTCCATCTATAAGCTTTCCCTTGTTTGTACTGAAGTATGTCCCTCTGTAACTTCTTATTTTTACGTTCAAAAACTTTTTTACAGTTTTTGTCAGCATATTCATATTGTTTATTATAAAGTGCTTCCCACTGTGGAAACAACAAATCTTTTGTTATATTATTACTCATTTCTTCAGCCTCACACAGGAATCTACTCAATTTCGTATCATTATTGGTTATTATAAATTTCATAAACCTCTTTCTAAAATCATCGAACATGCTACTACAAGCTTTAACATTCTCTTCATTCATTTCAATGCCAATAGGTGAGGTGGCAGATCAGATTAAACGCTGGAGTGCCACCAGGACTCAATGAAGTGATACCCACAAAACCTTTGTTAAGAGATTAGACAGCCATGGTACAATCTAGGACTTATAATTAAGGATTCATAAGATATTTTACAATTTAACAGCTTTATAATTACATAAGCAAATACATATTGATATAGGATACAATCTGAAGGTGGTGCAATATACTATTACTATTTTTATTACTTGTATCATTATTTATTATTACTTATTTTTTATTTTTGACATTCATTAACTGGTTATAAGAATGTGTGGTACAAGATACTACATCAGTTTATTAATCAGTATAATTACACATGCAAGATATTGTATTCTATACTTGTACAGTTTTTTAGCATAAGTTTATATTGTTCACTATCCACATTTCATTATGACATTTTTATATGGACAATAAATCAAATATGATATGGAGGTAGCCAGAATATACATGAAGTTTTTAACTTTATGGTAACTTGTTTTATTAAATACAAGATGTGTATGACAAAGTACTTCTATTCAGTGTTTTTAACCAACATATTTTTTAATTGAATTCCTGATGGAATAATTGGGGTTTTTGGCGGGAAATTTATGTATATAATGACTGTGAGGGCTTAGTAATGTTGTTCTGATGAAGTCCATGTCTATTTGGATGAAAGCGCTTAACAACTGCTGACTTTTTGTACAATAAAATACGTGAGCTGTGTTTGGATCCTCGCCTGGATTTTTTTCTTGCTGGTTCCCAGTCGATTTTGTTTCAGTTTGTTGAAATCCAGGAATTATTTTGATCTATAGTTATATAGATTCTAGTTATATAGACCTATATAGACCTATAGTTATATAGACCTAGATTTATATACAGAAATGAAAATAATTTGAAAGTACTCTTACATGAGCATTATTATGCCATAAAAAGGAATACTTTGGACAATGCTATATATAAGTACACTTTAGCATACCCAGAAAACCAAAAATGTCATTTTATAGTTATTGACCATGTTTCCAGTGATTTCAATGGAGACAGAGAAGGAGAACTTGATTACAGGGAGGTAAAGTTGCAAATTTTGTTAAATACTTGTAAGACACCAGGTCTTAATAATACTGGAGTTACTTATAAAGCTGTTTTAAGGAAAACAGCTGTTTACAATAAGTGTAAATAATTGTTATCATTTTGTATTGATTTTCATTTTATTTTTGTACTTAATTTGATACTAGTAGGTAGGGTAATAATCAGCTTTTCTTTTAAAAGTGTTAATTGTTTTTAGTAGGTGATTGGTTATGCTATTTTTCATTGGTTATATAATAATGGAGAAAAGCATTTTTGTTTGTTCTGAAAAAGTCCTAGTTTTTGGCCAAAAGCACTTAAGCTGTGGATTAAAGTTTTTTACAAAGGGATTCTCAGTGGCTCCACTTGTTTTTTTTTTTTTTGTGTTTTCAAGGAGTTGTTATTTGGAGTTTAGTTGAGATCATATTGGAAAATAATGTTTTCATTTTTGAGAGAGTTTACTATCTACAGAAGGTTGGTGTAGAGATGGGCACAGCTTGTGCCAATAGCTACACCAACCTTGTTTTGGTTAACTGGGCAAATGATGTGATTATGAATAATGTGCATAGCCATAATATAATATGGTACAAGAGATTTCTTGATGATGTTTTTGTGTTGGGGGGTGGAAGTGAGATACAACTACTATCCATCATTGAGTTCCTAGGAAGTATCACTTCTTTTCTGAGAATTACACATACATACTTCACTGATCAGATTAACTTCCTTGAAGTGTAGGTACAAAGGTCAGGAATAGGTACTGTTAAGATGCGGCTGTATAGGAAGGAAATTAGGAAAATACATTATTACATAGAAATAGTATGCACCCCCACCATATTGGTAAGAATATTCTTACCAGCCAGTTTATTAGGATGATGAGGTTACACCGTGTGATGATACACAGCTGAAAGACGCCTTTGACCAACTTAAACAAGATTTCATTGATAGAGGTTATAAACAGAAAGAAACTGGTGAATGTATAAAATCAGTACTTAGAGATAGAGATGGTAGGAGTAGACCATTTTTTCAGACAACCCTAATAGAGTCTGCTCTGCACAATTGTGCACTAATGATAGAAAGGTTAGGTTTCCCTTAACATATTCCAATGACGTCAATTTGTTTTGTGATATTGTGAAAAGAAACTGGGATATTTTAAATGCAAATGATGAGTTAAGAGAGATTGTTACTGAAAGACCGAGTTTTGCTTTCAAAAATAATTTATCTATTAAAAGGCAGCTTTGCTACAGGAGAGATGAGACCCCACGTATGGTAGCTTCCCAAAGGAAAGGGACGTTTTCTTGTAGGAAATGCAGTATATGTAAATATGTGCATGTCTGTAATAGTTTTGTGCATACTACACAGAGGTGTGTTGCAGATTTTTCCTTTTATGTTGATTGCACTACTAAGAACATAGTGTACTATGCCTTTTGTACATGTTGTGGTGCATACTATATTGGGAAGACTAACCATTCCTTTAGAGAACGGGTGCTTGAGCATTTAAGAAACATCAGGAACAACAAAGAATCAAATGCTCTGGCTAAGCATGTGTGGTCTAATAGTGATCAACATCATTTTACATTTTTTCTACTCGAGATTGTTGCTGAGAATGTAAGGGGAGGTGACATTAAGAATAAGACAGAGTACCGTGAACAGAAATGGATTCTGTACTTTAGGACAGATCACCCCCCAGGTATTAATGATATGGTTTCATTAAAAAAATTTTTAAAACAGAAACCCTTGAAACATTAACGTTTTTGAATTTTCTGTATGCGTTTTTTATATGTATATATTTTTTATATATGTATTTATACAATGAAATTATGGTTGAAATGTGCTTTTGTACTGGCACTTTAAGAATGAGTTTTATGTTTTAATTAGTTGATTGTCTTTTGATGTTGATTGGTTATTTTGAATATAAATGGATGATTGGTTATTTTGAATATAAATGGATGGCTTTTGTTGATGGAGATGTCTGATGAAGCTGTTGTTAACAGTGAAAGCGCTTACCATTAAACTTGTTTTTTACTTTTTTTTGCCTACAGGAATATCATGTTGGTTTTTTAGTCTGTACATTCTGTGCAGGTTCTGCATGGAGCCTACACAGATTTTAGTGAATCCTGCGGAGACTGTTTACCCTAGCTTTTTTTAGCAGCAAACCTCAGAACTTATGTGTGCTGGGAGTTACACAATTCTGCAACATCTCTGCATGCTGGAAGGCACATATTATTTGTTTATTTATGTATTTATTTATTTACTTACTTATTTGTTTAGTAGTCAGACTGGTCCAAGAACAATTTTTATTCATTCATTTCTTTATTTAATTGGAAAATTAGTTAATTACATTTGTTAACCATGTAAGTGAACTGGTGCTTAAACCCTTTTTAACCATGAGTTTCACCATTAGAATAATAAGTATTACAGGCAGCTGTATGTACATTTGTCATATACATACATTAATGCATACACATATGCATGCACATACACGTATATATACGCATATACATGTACATATACATATGCATATACCTATAACAGTAAAACGGTAAAAACATGGCAGCAGCATATTGGGGAAAAGGGTAAATTCCCTGATCCCCGCTGTTCTGTGATGTACATAGAAATGTTTTAATAGGAAATTGGAATTGAATTCTGATCTCAGAGTTGGTGTATATAATTTGCAGGGGGTGGGGGTGGGGGGCTTTGCCTTTAGTCAAAATGTAGATTATTTCTTTTGCATTTGAGTTTTCAGAAGCTTAATCATATGGCCACAACCATTCTCAACCATATGAAATTTGAGTTACTGAAAACTTGATAATATGACATAAATCCATACAGATACATGCAAACACAGTTTTTAACAATGTATTTATGCATATCTATTTGCAGTAACCTAATCTTTAGACAATGAACTGTTAGCTTGATAATGTATCCCGCTACATGGTTTGAAATTTTAAGATGTATATGAACTATATTGCATTTAAATATAAGATGATTCAATGTATAATATAAATGTTTAAAGGAAAATCATTGCCCTTTAATCATGCATAGGCTGGTATATCAACTGATAGGGTAAAAAAATGACATAAGATTTGATCTGGGGCTATAAATATTTAGACAATATCTTGAAAATAGGTTAACTTCTATATTTCAGGGGAATGATCCTTTAGTAATCTTATAAAATAAGGGCATTTTTCCTGCTACTCATTTCCTGTGATTGCAAGTTCCAAAGCAGGTCCAATTTCAAGGGAAAAAAGTTTCTCAAGTGGTAAGACTTAAAGTAAAAGTGACAGTAAGTCTTGCTGGAGTGGCTACTCCAGGTGATTATTACATAGAAAGTATCAGGGTGGTTTGATGTTATGGCTATCATAAAGGCAGTAGTTGTATGTAAATAGTTTGAACATCATGGAGTTTAGAAGAAGGAAGGTGCTAAAGGTAGTGGGAAAACCAGTTAACTTTTTTTAATTGACATTCAGTGATGTCCTTATGAAGTACACAGGTAAATATACTGTACAGCATAATGGTAACATCCATCAGTAAAAACAATTAAAAATAACAACAAGGACATGCTAAGTCACTACAAGTAAGAAATTAATGAAAATGTGACAAGCCATATTTGTATGCATTCACACCTGTTGCATAAAGTTAATTGTAGACAAGATGCAGTATAATTTATGAGATTGCAGTGCATTGTTGACCATTGCTATAAAATATTTTTAGCCATTAATACTTTGGAAATAATTGTTGAGATTTTTTCTAAATGAAGCATAGCTCCTCAGCCTTCACATGTTCTCTAGAAACTTATTTCATGCAACAGAAAAAAATAGCACATTCTTTCCCTATTAAACAATAAATTAGGTTTTATCTATAGGTCAAACTGTGGGCTTAGATATATATGTGTAGGTGGCAGTTTCAATGATAAATCAATATAAAGTTGGAGTTAGTATTTAAGATACAATAGTTAAATGTCAATGTTAAGGGTAATAATGATGCTCTTACTATTACTGTAAGACATTTGATTTTGAAGTTGGCAATGAAGCTTGCTTTCTTTGGATAGTAAAATAAAATAAAATAATTTTGATCAATGTAGTTTGGAGAAGTTAAGTAATGTGGGATGAGCTTCATATAATGACAGGTTCTGGATATTCCATTTCTGAAACTAACGGTACTGTATAATTCTTTTCTCATCGCTTGTATTGAGTCAATCGATAATTCGTAAACAAAGTATACCTATTTCATTATCTTGTCAACTGTAATTTAAACATAAAATCTGAAAGCAATTATTTGGCTATGCCAGATACTTGGGTATATTTTGTTATCAAATATGGGATGTGGTTATACATAATGAGTCTGTAAGACTGACAAGACAGGACAAGTGGCCTTTAATTGCAATGGATGGTAAATACCATAATTACTTCTTTAAATTAATAATGATGTTTTAGAGTGAGCCAGTTCCAAAAATAGTTAAAATCATTCTGGAGAGATATGAATCTTGTTTCAGAGGTTCTGACCAAAGTATAAGGCTTTTATGCATTTGAAACGTTTATGACTAAAGAAGAAGGCTTTTTTCCACAAAAAGTATCATCTGTAACATTGCTTAGTCTTTGGGGAGATTATTAATATACAGAGATAATAACATTTGAGATATACATTATCCCAGAGGTACCCCAGTATCAAATGAGGAAACATCCCAGTAATTTTAATTTTATTTATTGATGTTTGTTTAATAGGTCAAATTTACCCTTTTTCAGTGGAGGACAGGGAACAAAAGCTCCACAGATATGCAACAGATACATAAAGAAAATACAAATATGAAAATAGAAGTACATACGATTACAAAACTATAAGTATACAAGCTAAGTATACAAGCAGTATAAAACAAAGTGACTTTTTCAACAGATATTTAATACAATTTAAAAACTGATTACAAATGCAACAAACTGAGATTGTTTTGACTTTTTGAAAACATCATTGATTTGATGGATTGGCGTGCCACATTTATAGAGAAATAGTTAAGATAATAGTTTTATGTAGAAAAAAAAGGTCATTTAAGTAAAGCAGTGGGAGAAAGAGAATTAGATGCAGATAAAGGAGAGTATGTAAGTAGTGTTTTTCCAGAGCAGATGCAATTGTGGTAATGAAGGCAAGATATGAGCTAAGAGGAGACCAGAAGTGAGAGGAGCTGGAAGGTGAGACAGTGTAAGTAGAAAGCCAAAGTGAAATAGGATGAGATAGTTAGAAGGAGGATATGTGACGGTACTTTAAATGTAGTAGAAAAGGGAGGTGTATATATACTGGATTTTGTGTAGTAAAGAAATAGGTATAACAGTGAAGGGAAGTTAGGGGAGAAAGGGAGAGCAGAAAAAGGGAGGAAAATGGCAACGGAATGAGTATAAGTGGAGAAATCATAGAGGCCATAGGCTACATCATGAAAAAGCATGTGTTCAATGAGAAAGCATGTGTTCAATGAGAAAGCATGAGTAAAATCCTGAGTGGGTGACAGGATGAAATAATGAGTGGGAGCAAATGTGATCAGGTTTTGTATATATTACAGATTTGGTAAAAGTAGTGTAGGGGATATTGGAAATGAGGGGAGAACAGGAAGAGAAGAGATGATTTATGGAACTTAGCAGGAGGATAGGAATGCAATCTGGAAGTTTAACTGAGAGGGATGAAATAGATTATTAGCTTGGTGTACAACAAAAACAGAGCCATGAGTTAGAGAGAAATTATTTTTAATGTGGTCTTAAATAAATGAACTGTAGGTATATGCCTGATAGTAATTGTGATGGAGGTCTAAACTTTGCCTGCACAGTATGGATACAATCTTTGTCCAATAGTTTTCCTCGGTTTATAGAGTTGAGTTGTTTTTATCATCAGAATGAAGAGAACAATTTGGAAAATAGTTGTGGAAAATAGTGCTTGGTAGCTAGGTAGGAAGAAAGGTTATCTTATGAGTTAAGAGAAGGTCAGTGTATGGAAGGTGGTGGGGAAATTCAAGTCGGTTTAGTGCTGTGAGTGTGGATCAATAGTGAGACTGATAGGGCTGATTGGCTGCAGATCTCACATTATTGTAAGATCGTTTAGCTTTAGATTTTGAACAGGTCTGTAGATTAGTCAGGATTGGGAATGCGTATAGAGGACAGGGAAAAGGTATGCAGCTGCCAAAGTTACTCTGCTGGAACAGGTTAGAAATGTCGTAGCTCTTTATATTTTTGATATGTTTTTATGAAGTTTTGTATATGGAGATCAAACTTCATGTTGTCATCTATTATAATGATCAGTATGCAGTATGGGAAACAACTTCAATTTCAGTGTGGTACAGACAGGTAATTTTGAAGTTATTTTCTTCACAGGTATGTGATTTAGGAAAAAAAAATAACAGTATCTTTTCTTTTTTGGCGGGGGGTGGATTAAGCAGAAGCTGATTGTTATATAGCCAGACATGACTTGGGAGGCAGAAGCATTTACCAAATTCCTTTTCCAGTTCATCACTAACCAAGTATTGGAAAGGTGATAAGAGGAAGGTGGCAATCAACAGAGTCAACGGTGAGCTTCACATTAACAAACAGGGCCCAGCATGGCATGGCCCTCTTCATTTTATTGGGTGGTGACTCATTTTGAGTTAGAAAACAGTAAGTAAACTGCGAATAACACGGCACTGAAAACAATACATATTAAAACAATATTGAGGAAAACATTCAACATTATGCTATAAATGAGATGTTAATGCACTTATATTGGCAAAATCATTATCAAAACATCTCCATCTCAGATAATTACCTCAAAAATATATTTTCTTTATTTTTTTACATTTCAAAAATTGGGATATCCAACTTGAATATAGTATATGTGTGGCAGAAAACCTAACAGTAAGTGCTTTTGCAGAAACCATATTGGCAGTGAGATGCAGCTACATGTTTTCTTTGTAGTAAAACATCTCCTTGTAGATTAGTTTTTCTAAAACCATAGTAAGGGGACATGGGTGGGTTATCACCCCGAAGTCAGGAGGAAGAGATGGATACGCCACTGTTGGAAGGAGAGTGATAACAGAAGGGTAGTAAATGTCGGTCAAAGTTTTTGCAATAATGAGAATAAGGAACTGCTTTATTACTTCAAACACCAACTTCTCAAGCTTAACATATTCTATGCCAACTGCTCAGGTAAAACTATACTCCCAATTAGATGCAAAATGTGAAAAATTGCAAGAAAAATCATTATGTCAAATTGGAAGTATAAAACAAATCCTATCATTTACAGATTTTTTACTGTTAGCTAAACTTGTATGTAATAGGGAGATGCAAACTATTTCAGAAAGAACTACTAAGATAACACGTAAGAAATTGGTTGAAGCTTGAAAAACTACTAGATAAATGTAATCACAACAAAGACATATCTGTTGTGGACATTGTAAATAGTTATTGTTCCATGTTATGATGTTTTTAAGACATATATTGTGCATATTTGTATATGATATTTCTTGTATTATTTTATTTCATGAAAATCAATAAAAAATGTTTTAAAAAAAAGGATTTTTTACAGAGGAGCAAGCAAGCCCTCTTGCATTCCCAAAATGGATTTAACCCCTGTCATCAATGATCAATAAGTATTCTGCTTCTGAGGTCAATAACACTTGGAAAATGTATCTTTACAGAATGAATTATTGCATCTTGCACTGGAGTGTGTAAATGAGCATTCAGCTATGAGCACATGAGCAGTGAGCAGCTGAATTGACAGTAGGTAAAACAGAAACTCTGTTAGGTAGTACACTTGCCTTTGGTGCTAGAAGACCAGAAGGGTGTGCTTTCTATTCTGTCTTCAGATAATCAAATTGCAGTGTCAGTGGTACAACAGGTAGCGCACTCACCTTTGGTGCAGAAGGCTGTGGATTCTATTCCAATAGCAGGTAGATCGATTACTGACACTGCAGTACAGTGTGAGGGGGATGCTGCACTCCTGAGTGTGCCATATTTTGGATGAGTTGTATAACCATGGTCCCATCTGCTCCAGATGGTAGTAGCTCAGTTAAATCTAATCGAACCCACTGCACATATCAAAAACAGTAGAGGAAGTTCCATGCCTGCCTGGCTAAATTTCCCCTAGCAGCATAAATACCACCTATGGTCTTCCTTTAAAAGAGGCTAGTAACATAGTGCAACTAACCTGATCAACAAAGGTAAATAAATAAAATATAAATGCAATAAAAATAAATGTTCCATTACTGACACTGCAGTACAGCTTGGGGGTGGGGGTTGCACTGCTGAGTGTATTGTCCTTTGGATGAGACATTAAACCAAGGCCTCATCAACCTGAACAAATAAAATAAATAAAATCTGGAACTCGGCTCGTTAAGGAATGTTGGCTGGAACACATATTTCATAGGAGAATTAGACTTTTGAAGTTGATCTAAAAGCTTTTGAACTGGTTTATGATCTAGGACTTTAAAGTAAAAAGAGGTACTGGCAGTAGGTTTGTTCAGAAGGCAGCTGTAGATAGAAGAAGGTCTGGAAAGCCATTAGAATGACACAGCATCATTCAGATATCCCTCTTGCTGTTATTATGAAGTAAAGAGTTGAGGATTTTACTAGATCTATTACAATTCATCAGACTACGTGAAAAATCCTGATAAGTCTTCTATAAAAGTCTTCATTGAGACAGAAGGACTATTTCTATAATTTAGCAGTATCAGTTGAAATTCTGTAAGCTTTTCTAAGGTTTAAGTAAATATATTACATAGAAATGTGAGTGACATTCTCCTTTCATTACTCTTTGGTCTGATTCTTTTCCCTATGCATTCAGCCCTGCTGCTAACCAAGGGCATTTATCACCCTTAATACATGTAAATTGCAAATGGAATACTCTTGTATGGGCATGCATATGTTATAAAGCAAGAGTGAGCTAATGTGGGAAAAATATAATTACACACGGAGCTTCAGACAATATTGTCTTAGTGCAGAAGGACCCAAAAAGAAATGCCAGTTAGTAAGGTGAACAAAGCAGGATCGGAGCAGCAATTTCAGTCTCAAACAGCTCGCTTTTATTGTTACATAAAAAGTCAAGCACTTTCATCCATCGAATTACAAGCAGATGTCATCAGAACTGGCATTCCTTTTTTGGATTTATCTGTAGTTGGGTTTGCCTCAATACCTGTTTTTTATTTGTTTGTTTGTTCAGTAGTGTACATGGCAACTATGCAGCAGGAAACTTCATTTTAGAATTATTTGGGGATGAGGTTCATGACAGGTTTCCCTTGATTTCATCTATGCACAAACTGTCAGTCTAATGGGAGATCTCATTAGATTGGTCAATTTATTGACCCAACATATTAAAGAAGCTGGCATTCCTAGTTCACTTCCGGCTTTTGAGGACGTACTCTCTGCATTGACAGCTACTGTTAGCAACCTTAATCCTGGTGCTCCGCCTTTTACATTGGGTCTGCATTATGAGTTAATGGATATAATGAACCCAACAATAATTTTGAATCTAACCATCACCAGAGTTCAGCAGGGAACAGTTCATCCACCAATAATGCCTCAGAACAAAGCAGTATTTATGGACATGGTCTTAATTCAGAAAGACATCCGTTTAACTATGGCAATTCTTAGAACTTTAATATTATTGATTGGTGTCAAAAGAGGTGTACTATAACTAATGCATTCTCTAGTCTGACTGACTTAACTGGAGAATTGAATTTAAGGGATAACATTAAACTCCTGGAAAAGAAGTTATATGTTTGACCATCATGGTATCAAACTAGTGATTTGCTTTGGTTAAAGATAATGAGCATCAGTTGGATACTTTGTTATCTGAAACTCAGAGTTTAGATGATTTTATTCACAATGACTTGTTTCATTACTATTTAAGTGATTACAATGCTGTTTTTCTGAGAACTGATAAGTAATCTGAAACTATTAAGAGTAAAAAACAAAAAAGATATTGAGGGATTTGAAAGATTGTGAAAAACAATGTTTATCCATTACCAAAAGGGTCATTTAATAATTTAAAAGAGAACAATCAACCAGATGATGGTGCTTGGGCACCTCTAGTTAATTTTATTGCTTCTCATCCACCAGAGATGGATGACCCTTTGGAATTCCCTCCACTTTGCAGGTCTTCCAGCCAGACTGGCGAGTTGAGAATACCCTTTTCCCCCTGTACAGGAACAGATAGCAAGTATGAGGTAGTCCAACACCTCAAAACCTGGAACCAACATGGCAAACCAAAACAATTGCAACAGTTATAATTTCTTTATTTATGTATTTGCCATTTGTTAACCAGGTTGGTCTGGCTGGGCAGGTGCCCTTTCTCAACAGAGACCCAAGGAGAAAAGCTCAACAGTATACATTTTACAATTAGTTACATGCATCAAATGTCCACAATATGCATTAAACAATCAGTTACTAACTTTATTTACAAATATGATTTACAAAAGTTTACAAATTTGATAAGAGTATGCAAAAAGAAAGAAGAGTGTAGATATTGAGCAAAAGATGTAAAGAGTTCCAACAAGAGAGGGAATGGTTGAGGTGTGAGGGTTCAGAACAGGAAACATTAAATGTTATTCAGGTGCATGAAGGTGTTCTCCATTCTTACAATGGTTTTAATATTTTTAATTACAGCAGTTTGGAAGTTTCACTTGTTCATTTCAAGAATTTTCAAAGAGGATTGACTTATGTGACTGCTTCTAAGTTTCATTTAATGGTTTGTCTTATAGAATTGAAACTATTCATGAATTTCAATGAAAAGGAGATCTGGCACAATTTGACAAGAGTTAAAAACTTAAGAATAATGAAACCAGATAAAGGAGGAGGGATTGTTATTATCAATGTAGTTGACTACAATAACAGAATGTTTAATATATTATTTAATATTAAAAACGATGCCCCCATTTCTCACAATGAGATTGACTTAACTCACAAAAAATATTATTTTTTTTTCCTGGAGGACATTTTATTGGGTAAACCGTGGGAGGCAATTGATTTTAGAGAGTTGCAGTGGCAACTAAGAATTAATACAGGAGTAGTCCCCATATTGAATGACAGCATATCTGTGAATAGTGTTCTTAAATTAAGGTCTGCTAAATTAAGAATTCACTTCATAAGTTAATATTTAGAAGAATATTTTGGCTTAAGCTTATACTAAATATACACCTGGCTGTATTTCTTCAAAATTATATAAAACTCTTACGTTTTTTAATTATTTAATCATATTTAACTGTTTGATAGAATTATAATTGATTAAGGATTTTTTTAATAATAAAGTTTTAAAAGACTTTTTATATAAATTTATAAACACACTGACACATATACTTTATTAGGGTTGTTTCTTTAAATTAGTTGCTACATTAATTCATTCAATCAAAAATATTCATGAGGAATGCTGAAATTTTATTGACTTTATGTCACATGACTTTAGACACTTTTGTTTAAACTGGTTGGTAGGTTATTCATTAAGTTCTGACAAAGATGTCAACTTATAATTCAAAGGAGAAAACCACTTAACTTTTTATATAACAATAAATATGAGCTGTTTAAGACTGACATTGTTGCTCTGGACCTGCTTTGTTCACCTTGTTAACTGGTATTCCTTTTTGAGTTTATCTGTGGTTGGTTTAGCCTCACTGCCTTCATTTTATTTTATTCCAGAAGGACAGTACTTTTCATAGACTCAGGAAAAGACCAATGTACAACTGAAATAACTCTTACTTTGGATATTCAATTCATTATTGAGATATAATGGGACAATGATTACTAAATACATTTATCAGATCTTGTACCTAGTGACATTTTCAAAATAAGCTAATAAGAACGTTGGTTACAGAAGTAAGGTTTTATGTTTTCGGCTTACAGTTCTTTGGATTATATTACTTAGTGACATTGTTGCCTTAATGTGGGCATATTGAGACTCAACTCTACTTGAGATTTAGTTCAGATAGCAGAAAGATTTTTTTTTGAGAATATGCCTGATAGATATGGAGTTGTTCTTAAAATAGTACTACTGTATGGCGTAGGGGCTAGAGGTATATAAAGGGCAGCCAATCTAATCTTGGTATGCTTACCTATCAGGAGTTGTGAGAGCAACCCGCCTGGAACAAGCTTATCATGTAGGCTTATTCTGTTAAGAAAGTTGGGATTTAGGGTTGAATGAAAAAACATAGAGTGATTTTTGAAAGTGTTGATGATAGGAATAAAGGAAGTGATTAATGGAACATTATCAGAGTCATTATGGCCCACTATTCTTTATCTTGTTTTTTTTCAGACACATTTGAAACAATGGAGAACAGCATCTCCCACTACACTGATAAAACAAAGTTAAGGGTAACAATAGAAGATGGGAGGAAAACTCTAAGGAAGGACTTGGACATACTGATCAAGATTCGGCTGAAAGATGGCAGTTGACATTCAGTAGAGAAAAATGCAAAGTACTACGTCTGGACAAAAAGCAAGCAACCCTAGTATGAAGTAGTAGTTTGGAGGAGTGGTCTGCCAAATCTGGAATGGATCAGTATGAGTGAGAGGGGAGTCTCAGCATTTAGCAGAATTCTATGGCAAATCCTTGCATGTGTAGAGAGGAGTCTAGAAGCAAATAATTACTGCTTTCACTGTATTAAGTCCAGATCAAGCCATATCCTGAGTATTGTGTGCAATTCTGGTGGTCATAAAGAAGAGGGATATCAGGTAGCTAGAAGTACTCTAGACAAAATCCATCAGAAGACTGCATTATGAATGGAAAAGGATATGTTCTGTGACTAGAGGAGCTAATACACTTCCCACCCAAGACCAGAAAAGACAAGGATAAATGATATGGGTACACAGGATCATGTCTGGGAGATATGAAGGGTTTATCCTGTACAAGAATGATAGGAAGAAGAGGTAGGAGTGGCAGTGGATAGTGGTAACCAACTCTTTGCTTCTGTGATAGCATTTCTTCATGCAGAGGATTGCCAACTCATGTAACAGAGTACTAGAATGAGTGGCCAAGAACAAGTCTGTGGATATAGCCAGGCATTAATAAATAGAGAAATGATGAGGGGAAAATAAGAAAGTAGGTGAAGCAAAACACTGAAAAGAATTTAGGAAGAAACTACAAAGACTTACTGCCTCATTCTGCTATAAAAAGCATGTAATAAGATGTAAATCTGCAACTATTTCTGATGAACAGCATGACTTTCTCTCCATTCCATAGGTCAGATCTATTGTCAAAAAGGAGCATTCACTGATGTAAGAAACATGAGGATGGGGTGGAACACCATTCATTTATTGCTATATTGTCTGGGCAGTACTGCAGCACTGATGCTTCAGATATAATAAGATTATATTTATTTAATTGTACTGATTTATAGGAATCTGATGGATGGGGTTAGGGTAGCTGGATGATGATGCAATTGAACATTAATGCTCTTAGAATTTTTATAACTGCAAGATAATTTTTTTGGTCCTAGCACCTGGAAACTCCTATGGTCAGAGCAGTACATGAAGGGTTTCCCTTGCTTACATCTTGTACTGATACCACCAAACCAAGTTAGACGTGTCCAAATAGCCTTAAGCTAATCAAACCAGTAGGTTTGATTAGCTTAAAGCTATTCAGACACGTCTAAATAAATGAATGATAAAAAAATCTGCTACAGAGAATGTTGAGAAGGTGTACCTCCTCAGGATATATTACTAACGTAAGCATAAAAGCTTAAATTCCTCTATATGTTTATCCAATCTATCATGATATCCAATTTACCTGTGAGATTATGCATAAGTCATATAAAAATACTATTATGAAAAGTAATGAGGCTAAGAATGCAGAATTAATCAGTAGATTATTTTATCTAGTGGAATAAATAAGAGAACAGAGAGAGCTATTGAGCTAAAAATGCAGAATTGACCAATGGATAATGGTAGATAATGTTGTCAGCAGAAAAAATCTGAAAGTATGAGAAAGGATGGGTATACAAAATGAAAATCTTTGTAATTTTGTAATGGGGTTCATGGTTTTAATGTTGCAATAAAGGATTAAGGGTGGGTTTGTGATGAATTATCCCTTAATTATTAAGAAGTATAACTATTGTGATCTTGTTTGTGCAGTTTTATAATTCACTGAAACTGATTGTAACCTTACTATTAACCTAAGTATAACAATTTATAAGTAACTGAATGGGGTTAATGGCTAAGTAAAGTAAGGCAGTTAAATGACAGACAGAACAGTAAAATAGATAAATGAAAACTCAATCAATTATATGAATTCTCAGCATATGTGAATTAAGGAGAATATCATCTAATAATTTGCAATACTTTCTAGTACTCAGCAATACTATGCATGTGCAATATCTCTCTAAAGAACACTTAGTTACAACGGGTCTATGCTTAACCATTGAATAATATTTACATTGAATGGCTAAACATCAAACCCTAACCATCAAACGTTCATTCAGCAAACGTTTATTTCAGTGAACAGGAAAGTAGCTAGTTGGCCAACACATTTCTTTCTCCCTTATTCCCCACTGTAGTGCTGTCTTGGAATTGGTATATATAGTTGTGGGGGTTTGGGGGCGAAGCCCCCCCTCCTGTACAGGTTTAAAATGCTGCTTTTTTGGGATGGGAAAGTGTTGGCTAACTATTTACTTTCCCTGGTGAAAAAGTAAACATTCACTGAATGAACATTCAATGGTTAGGGGTCAATGTTTAACCGTTTGATGTGTTATTCGATGGTTAAATATAGACCCAGTTACAACGGTTTCCTATCAGTTCAGTGAAAAATCAGTTCAGTGAACAGCATTTTCAGTGCACTTATATCAAATATGCCATTCGCTTGAACTGTTCATACTGAGATCGCAGTACATTGAGGATCAGGAAATTTCCCCTTTCCCCATTGTAGTGCAATCTTGGAGTTGGTATATATAATTAGTAGGGGGGGGTGCTACCCTGACAAGAAGGGAATTTGATAAATGACATTTCCAATGAAATGCTGTTTGCTGAACTGACGGTTCGATGTAGTAATATAGACCTGTTACAGCAGCTAGTTTTTAGAATATTTTTTTCATGAGCAGAGATATAAAATTGCCAGCAGTTAGTAAAGTACATACCTGGGAATTTTAGGTGAAAATTTTAGAGCATACAATAGGGGAGATTCATCAACTGCATGGCTGCATCATGGTAAAGCCAACACTATTTACTTTCACTTTTACTACAGTTAGCCTTTCTCCCCAGGCCTCCGCTGAAAATTGGCTTTGTTCCAAGTCGGACTTTTCCGGTTAACAAATGTTAAATAAATAAATAAATAAAATATCACAACCTGCACCAGACCTAACAATAGTGGTAGTTGTGTACCTGTACTATACAGTAAGGGTCATTATTACTGAATATATATATATATATATATATATATATATATATATATATATATATATATATATATATATATCCCTGTCTGGGGGTTAGTGCAGCAATTCATTCCACATGCCAGTATTTCCAGTCTACACTGACAAGGTGAGACACTGCAGAAAACTCTGTACCCATGAACTACCACATAGCTGGTAGTCTACTTAATGCCAAAAATGTGATAAGAGACCTTGGGACACAGGTGGACAGTAGTCTCTCATTTGATAATCACATTGCCACAGTGGTCAGGAAATCTTTCTATGTGGTTCATCTCATCACAAAAGGATTCTCATCCAGAAAAAAAGAGGTCATTGTTCCCCTCTGCTCATCACTCATTAGACCCATTATAGAGTACAATGCCCATTTTGGTATGTACCTCACAAGACATCTACAACAACTGGAAAGACCACAGAAATACCTCACAAAGAGGATTACTGGCCTCAAACAGATGCCCTACGCAGACATCCCAAAAAACTACAGCTTTACTCCATCGCATATCGCCTACTCAGGGGCGATCTCTGCCTAACATACAAAGCTATGTCAAACCCAGAGCTGTTGGACATGCTCCACTTAAAGAAATCCCAATTCCTCCAAGCTACATGCTCTAGGGACCTAAACCTTGTCACCACAATAAACAGAATATGCTGGAGGGATAGATTCCTGTCCCAGAGACTTCCAATACTCTGGAACAGACTACCTATCTATGTCAAACAGAGCTCCTCATTAGCACTCTTCAAGAAAAATCTTGATGATTGGATGGGAAATGGGAAATTCACCCCAGGGATCACTTCTGTGGCTCTGCTTGACAGGGGCACAGGAAAATAATTTCTTGGGTGGCGAAAGCCAGGGTACATTTTTTGGCTAGGCTTATATAGGCCCTAGGGCCAATAGCCTAGTACATACCTATGAACCTATGAACCTATATTAGAGTGCAAGGAGTCATGAAATGCATACTTCAAAAATGTACCAAATGTGCATTTGGATTGTAAAAAAAAAATGATTGTCCTTAAGGAAAATGAACCCAGAGCTTCCACACTAGAATGTTTTACAGCACAGCATAAGCAAATGGAGCCATTGTAGTAACCATGATGCAAATGCCATAAAACATCATTGCATAAGTACATGGCTCCATCAAAGAAGGCAGAATAATGGCAATAGCCGTGATTTATTTCAAATTGAAATGTGCATTGAAAGTTATCTCAGCTACACTACTAATTAATTACCTCATAGCCGGGATTTAACACCATTTTAGCCATTAGGAGCCCATATTCCACAACTTCTAAAATCAACAATGGAAAAAGAATCCAGGGAGATAATTATGTTAGAATTTGTCAACCAACTCCACATAATGTACATACTCATTATAGGATTATTTGCTTTCAGGGAAATTGAACACATGACAACACTAAAAGAGAAGCATGCATGTCGGGAATTGAACCTCTGCCTATGTCACTGATATGCTATAGACCGCAGCTTTCGCAGGGTAAGACACAGAAGCAGTGGTAAGAAAGGTGACTGGAAAAAAGCATTTTAGGGAAAAATGCAAATATGTGAGTCTGAACCCCTGAATTTCTTCAAGCATGTATTTACCAAAGCATTGCATTAGCCAGGCATAGCATGAGAGCATGTATCAAAAAGGTGGTTGGAAAATGCATTTCAGTGGAACAGAACACATGATAGTAGGACAAAAAATGCACATATCTATATTTGACCCACTGATCATCGTCAAGAAAACATTCATTTGAACAGGGTATTACTACAGAAGCAGTAGTAGAAAATATGACTGACAGACACGTTTATGTGAAAGGTACACATGATAGCAGAAAATTAATTTGCACATATCTGGGTGTAAGCCTCTGACTTTCTTCAAGTATAAACACACCAGAACATCATATTAGACAGCCATACCACAAAAGTACTAATCAGTGAGGTGATTGCAAAACACTATTCAGGGGAACAGAACACATGATAGCAGGACAAACAAAATGTGTATACTTGGATTTTAATCCCTGCCTTTTCACACAGATAGTGTATATACATGGCCATTAATAAATGAAGCCCCAAGTAGAATAAATACACACATTTCATGGAAATGTTAGAATAATGTTGAAATGTGTAAAATGAACAGTGGAAAATGACATAGAAGACAACAGGGCTGGGGATTAAAACTATCAGCCACTATACACATCCATGGAAGAATTGACTGAGGCTAGGAATCTCTTACATGTATGTATGATGTTAACATTTTATAATTGCATGACACATTATTAGCACATGATAATGACATTTGTCAGCATCCTACAAGGTAGACCAACATGGATTTGAACCCCTGCCTGCCTAATAATCTCCACATCAGCACATTAGCTAATGAGGCCACAAAACAGCTATTATAAGGTTATACTTATACTTCAGTGCACACACACACACACACACACACACACACACACACACACACACACACACACACACACACACACACACACACACACACACACACACACACTGTCTTTCTAGTTGCCTGCCCCTTATGCTAATTTGACTATATATCTCATTTCCTCTCTGCTTTTACTGGCTTGTGTAAGTGCAAAATTATCATTTTGTGAAATTAGTCCCCTTCAACTATTTCAATTTATTAGCCATCCTACTGTATTCCATAGTACCAGAATACAAAAGTGACCACTCCCTTTCAATCTATCTTGCTGTTTTAAAAATAGTGACTCTCTACTAAAACATAACTTTTTAGACAGGTAAACCTTAAATTATCTACTTTCACATCCAACTCCTCTAGTGGACACTGCAATGTTTAGGATAAACAATTTTTTTTCATCTTACCTTTAAGCGTCCCTGTGACTAGCACTTGCTCTAAAACCTGCTGGAAAGCATCAGTAAGCCTTAAACTGATACAAGCACTTAGCTCTCCTTGTTAATAAGGAGAAATTAATCATAGGCACTAAACCGCTTATAAATGCAAAGTACTTTGCTAATGTAAGAGAAAACAGTTCTTGTACTTTGCAAAAAAAAAAGCACCAAACCAGGCATGTCCAAGGGTCAGCTTCCAGTGATTTCTCCTGCACACCTGGTGAATCTGGGCATACTGGAGCAATGCAGCAATTGCCTCATGTACACAGACAACCCTTTCCTCCTACCACCCAACACTACAACCTGCAAGAGATGCACATACATAGCCAAACTGGAAGCAAAGCTCTCTCCACCCAAGATTGTGCTAGACAGTCAAGAGGAGAAGGTTAACACCCACACTACACCTCAAATAACACATATCCCTTCTAAACTCACACCACCAACACCCTCACATAGCAACACTAAACCCTCATATGTGGAGGCCTTTAGCAGTAACCTGCCTAAACAACAAGGACCTCCAAAGTTGAAATGCAAGCAAACATGAATCACAACCAAAGAGTCACATACCTCACAACACCAGTGTGCCACCCAACAACAGCCCCTAAGGCAAGACAACATACCAAACACTTTAGTCATAGGTGACTCTATAGTCAGGCACCCTGATGTTCCACTCACCAGGCTACACAAGGAGAAAATTACAGTCAGCTGCCTGTTGGGTGTCAGGTTTCACCACATAATGCATGCACTCAAGTCACTCCACAACAAGTGCAAATATAACTCTGTCATTGTCCATATTGGAGTGAATGACTTGAGACATACCTCTCTGGACTACATGAAAAGAGACATGGAAGAGCACTCGGATCATGTGTCCCAGACAGGTATGACCCTAGCCATGAGTAGCATCCTGCCTTTGCCCAGAATGATACCACAGTATAAGGACAAAATGATTGACTTCAACAATTGGCTAAGCGTCTGGTGTCATTCAAAGGGGATCCAGTATCTGTCTGCCTGGGACAACATGATAGACAGACCACAATACTTTGCCAGAGATGGTCTGCACCTGCCACCCCTGGGATTCAGGATACTGGCTAAGGTTCTTGCCACCCCTGTAGTGCCTTTTTTAGGCAAAGTTCAAAGGACAAAATTGCCACCATAACAGGTACAAGCATGCAAAATCTGAGGGTAATGCTACTGAATGCTAGAAGTCTAAACCTCAAAATGCACTCTCGAGGCACTCCTTAAAATGGAGAACATCAATATCTGTGTAGTAACTGAGACCTGGTTCAAAGCTCCAGAGAGCACCCCTGCAATACCAGGTTACAACTCTTCTCACACTTTTCGGCCAACAAACCAGTACCAAAACACTAAAGGTGGAGGAGTGTCCATATTCACCAAGGATATTCAGACCACCAGGCTAGTTGCCCAACACAATGCATCTGAAATTCTCCAGGTGCAACTAACACTAGGTAAGACTACAATCCAAATTGTAGCTTGCTACAGATTCCCCACCATGCCCCTAGATTCTCACTACACCTTTCTAAATATACTGGAAAATATTAAGATACAACCAAACACCTTAATACTGGGTGATTTCAACTCTCCTGCCATTAACTGGGAAAAATGCTCATGTACCAATACCTTTGTCCAATGGTTCTTGGAATTCATAAATTACAATGCCCTGGATCAACTAATCCATAGTCCCACCAGGGGCTCCAATATCTTTGACTGGGTCATTACCAACATGGAAAATCGATGCTCCACACCTATGGTCACCCCCTTGTTGGTTAGGTCTGACCATAAGCTAATCACCATTGACATCCACATCCCTGCGCCACCCCCCAGTAAGGAAACCTCCATAAAAAACTTCTCCAAAGCCAACTTCATGCTACTCAAGTAAGAAGTGACAAACTTTCTGACACCCATGCAGATGGGAACTGAAAGTTTGACTGCTGAATCCTACACTAAGGCACTATGAGCACATCCACTCGTGCATGAATCATGCCATCCAAATAGAACCAAGACACTCTCCTCCATAAAAAGGAAGACAATCTGGTGGTCCCCTGCCATAAACAAACTTTACAACAAAAGGAAGAAACTGTTGCAGAAAAAAGGAAAATCCCAGGAAGCAAAAAACTCTCTTACCAGCCTCAGTAAGAAGCTGAGATCCCTCATAAGATCCTCTAAAGCTACTTATGAAAATAGAATTGCCAAAGATTCCAAATACAACCACAAGGCATTCTACAGCTATGTCAAGAATGTAAATGGCAATGCTCAGATCTGCTCTGAGCTACAACAGAATGGCATTAAATATACTGATCCCAAGGATATTGCCAATATCCTGACAGATCGATTCAGTGCCAACTTCACCCCCCTCTCACCCCTAAAGGGCCCATCTCAATACCGAAAGATTGCCAAATTCCAGTAATAATGGCCACACAGGTAAAAACTGCTCTCTCCAAAGCTAAGAATAATCTCACCTCAGGCTTTGTGCCCACTGAGTGGCGCACATCTACAGTTATCCCACCATAGATCCTGGGAGCTATCAGCCCATCAGTCTGACAAGCCTGATCTGCAAGACCATGTAATGTATTATCATGGAACTTATAAACAAAGACATTGGCAACCTTCAAACACTGTACCCCACCCAGTTTGGGTTCGTGAAGGGCCGATCTTGACTCCTGAACCTGATTGACTTCTTCTAATCAGTCTCCAGAGCTGTGGACGAGAGTAAGGCAGTCCACACAGCCTATCTGGACCTCACCAAGGCCTTCAATACCATCCCTACTCTGGAATCATAGATAAACTTACTAAGCTGGGCATTAATCCCTATGTCACTCGATGGGCTGCCAACTGGCTTACTGACAGAACCCACACTGTAAAAGTAGCCGACTCCAAATCCAGCTCCAGACAAGTGACAAGTGGAGTATCTCAGGGTTCAGTCCTGGAACTGCTCTTGTTTGGCATCTACTTCTCTGAAGTGCAAGCCAACACTAAGGGACTCTGGCTAACAAAGTTCACAGATGACTGTAAACTGGGAGCCATCATTGAATCCCCAAATAATGTGGATATTCTACAAAAGGGCCTTACAGAAACAGATGCTTGGTGCCAGAGCCATGGGCTCAAGCTCAATGCCATTAAATGTATAGTTTTCCCATTTGAGAAAAAACATGCACCCATGAATTACCTCATAGGTGGCAGTACACTAAACACCGAAAGTGTGATAAGAGACTTAGGGACACAGGTGGACAGTGGTCTCACCTTCGATAACCACATCATCACAACAGTCAGGAAATCCTTCTATGTGGCACACCTCATCACTAAGTGCTTTTCATCCAGACAAAAGGAGGTCATTGTCCCACTGTACTCATCCCTCATTAGACCCATTATAGAATACAATGCCCCATTTGATATGTACCTCTCAAGACATCTGCAACAACTGGAAAGGCTGCAGAAATACCTCACTAAAAGAATGACAGGCCTAAAGCTGATGACCTATGCTGACCATCTAAAAAAACTCCAGCTATACTCTGCCACATATCATCTACTCAGAGGTGATCTCTGCAAAACATACAAGGCCATGTCAAACCCAGAGCTGTTGGACATGCTACACTTAAAGAAATCCCAGTCCCTCAGAGCCACATGCTCCAGGGATCTAAACCTTGTCATCACAATGAACAAAACATGCTGGAGGGATAGGTTACCAACCCAGAAACTCCCCAGACTCTGGAATAGACTGCCCATACATGTTAAGCAGAGTGCCTCTTTGGCCCTCTACAAAAGGAACCTTGACGATTGGATGGGAGATAGGAAATTCACCCTGGGGATCACATCAGTCACCCTGCTAGACAGGGGTCCAGGGAAGTAAATATTGTGGGAAGAAATGCCAGGGAATTGGTATGGCTAGGCTTGTATAGTTCCTAGGGCTGATAGCCTAGTACCAACCTATGAACCTATGAACCTAAATGTGAAGGATCAGAGGAGATGGCAAGAGATGTGTAAAATACATAAATATAGTGTAAGTATAGAAAACACTTGGAACAACCTCATGTTAATCAGGATAAAACACAAGAATGATTACAGAGAGGTGAATTTAAACCAAAAGACAAATGGTTAAGATTGGTAGCCCAATGTAGTGGATTATGTACACTGTGGTTTGCAATGTCCATTGAAAATGTGGGAGAAACAGACAAATGTAGGTTTTGTAAAACAGAATTGGAAACAGTTGCACATTTTGTTGCTGGTTGTGACATACTAATGGAAGAAGGACTATATATGGAAAGACATAATAATGTGGCAAGACTGTTGCACTGGGGATTGTGCAAACTTTATAATAGTGAAGTAGCTGAAAAACACTGGAAATGTCAGCCACAAAGCAGTATAGAAAATGATGAAGTTTATATTATATGGGATAACTCATTACCAACAGTTCAAAAATACATGCAAGAAAACCAGATATATTACTCCATGAAAAGAAGACAAAAGTAGCATTGATCACTGGAGTTGCTACATCCAGTGACTATAGTGTCTTACATACAGATAGACACAAAGTTATGAAATACCAGGATTTTTAGGCAGAAACAAGAGCAATGTGGAAGAAGGATACCCAGACAGTTCCAACAGCAGTAGGAGCAAAACTTATAAAATATAAAAAAGATCTTACAATCATACTTAAATATGTTAGTGATATATGTAACTCCATACAAATTGCAGGAATTGTTACTGGGCACTTGTGGGTGCTGCAAAGAGAACTTCTGGCTAACATCAAAGATTGAAACAATACTAATTTCATGAACTTTAATCATACTTTGACTTATGAATGGGGTCCATTTCTGTCATAGTATTAGAAACTCAAAAGACTTGAAGAAATTAAAAAGAGGGAGCGGTACAGTGGTGCAAGAGTTAGTGTTGCTGCCTGTCAGCACTTGCAAAGCATTCCATGTCCACAGTCCTTCTATGGGTCTATACTAGAGTCTCCTGGTTCCTTTCACATACCAAAGAAATGAAGGTAGGCAGTGTGACACGATTAGTTGTGTGCACTTTACATCCGAGTGTGTATGCATCCTCAGGTGGACTGTCATACCTTCCAGGTTTTCTTCATGCTTTATGCCTACTGTTTTACAAGACAGGGTTTGGCGTCCCATGACCATAAACTGGTTAAATTAGCATTGCTAAATGAATATGTTCCTCAAAGTGTAGCGCAGTGGATGAACCATGGCAAAAGGTTCACTGAAAAAAAGTCTCTCAACTTGAAATATGCTGATGCATTCTTTCTTTGGAAGTTGGTCCTCTGAGACCCACCAGCTGCCTGCCGCTGTGGAACATGACCCTTATGCCATTCTTCTCTATTTACTTTCCAAAATCATTGCAAGGGACCATGAAAAACCATAGCAGAAGATCAAAAATCATAGTGCCTGTACAAATTGCTAAAGCAGAAAGTTGTGCCTCTTCAGGAGTGAGGACATAATTAATTAAATTGCACTATGAGGAGGCACAACCTGTAAAATTAGTATCACTGTAGTTCTAGCATATAAAGTCTTATGAGGGAGATAGGTAGGAATACTACATTTTACAGCTTGTCTGCTCTGCAGTCTGTTAATAACTCTGAGCTAAATCTTCCAATACACAATGAAAGGCAGTGACGGATCATGGTCAAATGGACTAGCACCCCCCCATCCCCAGCCATACCAATATCTCATTAACTTGGCTGGCTCTCACCAATTACCATTAAATAGCGTTCAGACCTGTCAGTTTGTACACTATTTTCTTCTTTACTTTTACACTGATCACAGAGATTTAGATTTAATTTAAACCTTTATTTCACATTTTAAAGGGAAAATGTTGGCAGTCATTTTCTAAACTAAACACTCACATTTAAAACATACATAACATCAGTAGCAATAAGCATCTCTCCCACTAAAATCTGCACTCATTGTAAATGCATCTGAGAACCCATTAAACAGTAAGAGATGCTAGGATTCATAGTCAGCTAGTATATTGTGAAGCACTAATTAGCAGCTATGTGAATGATGCAGGATGTCAAAAGACACGTGTAACACATTTGCTAACAGCCCAGAACAACCCACAGAACACAATTACCTCTTATAAGGAGCAGTGCTGGAAGTTCATCTGGTGAAGTGACTTAGTCACCCATCAAAGAAACAAAAGACGTGGGAATCAATTCCTGCACTACAGAAAGTAGCTTTTTAACAGCTCATAGACTTAACCATTTGCACTTTTGCACTAAGTACCTGACAAGTTGTCATAGCCCAAACCAGTGCATTTGACACTGGCATGCCTGTAAAAACAAACTAATTTAAAAATCTATACCTTATACTTGTAGACGTCATGCTTTATAATTTATTTATATCTAGAAAGTCAAAAAAACAAGGAAACCAAGGATCATACCCAAAGAACATGACTCATATGATGATGCTCCTGTTTACCACAACTGAGTCCTTCCTTCCTTCCTTCTTTTATACCATAACTATTCTTGGATGCAGGTACCAAGTACTGAAACAGACACACACACGCACACACACACACACACACACACACACACACACACACACACACACACACACACACACACACACACACACACACACACACGACCATCAATTGCATTCACTTGTGTGACTGTACACCTCAGATAGCTGTTTGAAATCAAGTGACTGAATAAATTCATAAATAATGGTCCAGAAATGTATCATGGTTCACTTTTTGATGAACTGTACAGCACAATTCATTACAACTCTCCTCTGCCCTCTCAACATCTTAGCTTAAAAATCAGAGATGAGCACCCAAAATAAGTAACAGACTTATTTCTCATACTTAGTTGTTAGAATAACAAGCTTTGCTTTAGCAAGTATTTTTTTAAGGATTCAAAGTCTGAAACTCACATTTGCCTATTATTTAGCGACAGCAGTCCACAACAATTTGGCAGAAAGTCAAAACATTTACAAAAAAGAGAGCAAAATACCACTCATCTTCTTTGCTCAAGAATTCTGGACAAATTCAAAAATAACGGGGTATGAATAAAAACCCAAAAAGGGACACAAGTATTATTTTATTGATTTTTTAATAAAAAAACACTAGACAAACTAAGACAAGCAAGTATCTTCCACTGGTCAGACTAGGGCAAGCTCCATGAACTTTCTCTTTCACACGGTCTATTATTGAGCCAGTGAAAATCAAGAAACTGAAACTGTCTAATGTCAAATGGAAACAGCAAAGCAGACACTTTCAGATGCCAAATGTGGAATGGTTGAGAGTTATGCCTTAAAGTCCTAATGAGAAAGTCAGCCCTTGCATCTCAATTGCCATCTGTTTTGACCCAAAATGTAATGCAGCAATGATGCTCCCAACCCCCATACTAAAAACTAATCCGTAGCAGAACTGCTGCTGTGACAGCTAGAACTCCAATTACACTTTAAGTCAGGCAGTATAGTCTGTTTTTATTAAATCAAAAGGAACATACTTTAAATATTTCTCTTATATAGTTAGAAAGTTGGTGAAACAATATTTTTATTATCTTGCATTTTCCAAATGATGGAAAGACTGAAACATTATTGTCTGGCATTTCATGACTGCAATCCTAAAAATTTACCAAAAAAATATACATTTTAAGACAAACAGACCAAAATTATTAGGCAAAATCAGGAACATCTTGTGAAATCAAACAGCTATCCTGCTTACACGTTTATCCAATTTTCAACCAGAAATGAAAATGAACAGATTAAGCTCAAAGAAAGAAAATCATGTTGGCTTCTTTCAACTGAATCTGTTTGTTTTACTACACTTTTCTACTCCACTGAAACATTAGTGAAATTGGACAACCGACAGTATTCTGCTCATAATTATATCTGTTTTCTTCCAGAAATTAAACAAATTTGGTATAAATTAAAAAAAAAAATCCGGCTTTTTTTTCAGCTGAGTCTGTTCATTTTAGTACACTTTTCATTCCTCTGGCTCAGAAATAAATGTGCCTAATGTAGCCACTGGAATTTTTTTAGCAAATTGCAATGGTGCATCTGGGGGTCTGCTAATATAATAGATATGCAAATTTTATCCTCAGCAGTCTGTATTCTGTGAGTAGTGTGAGCTGTATATCTATTGAGAAATTGAATGCTATATTCAGGTTTGGGTATTAAAATATTTTTAGCAATTGCCTTGTGAGCGGGGAGTGAAAGGCAGTGACTGTCCTTGTGACATAACTTTAATTGAGCAAGAACTTTATTAGTTATAACAAATCTTTGTATATGGTAAAGGAAAGGGGAGGGTTGAGTATTAGGCCTAGGTACCTCTGTACAGTGACATTAGGTATTCTGTTCCCATTCGAATCTGCTAAAAGAATAGCAGTGATAATGGGCAATTATTTGGTTGAGGCAAACACCATGATATTGGTTTTCTTAGGGTTAATTAGTAGTTTGTGAGTGGTAGACTAGGTATATAGCTGAGTGAAATTGTCCTGTAATGTGGCTTGCAGGTCATAGTGATCAGTATTGGATTGCAGGAGCAGCATATCATTTGCATACATTTTTAATTTGAGATTTGGTAATTCTAGGGGATACCATTAACAAAAAGAGAGTAGAGAAGAGGACCTAGCAGAAACTCTTCTGGTACACCTGTGTTAAATTTGTCAGCAGCAGAAGATAAGACATTGCTATGGACTTGGAAGGCTTCATCTTTTAGATAGTGGTGAAACTAGCAAATAGTGTTATCTTTAAATTGAGTCTTCTGAGTTTGTTGAGAAGAAGGACATGGTTGACTATTTCTAATGGCCTTGTCATGTCAACATAGAGACCTGCCGTAATAAGTCCCTCATTCAGATTGCAATAAATGGTATCATTGGCCATTACCAGGGGAGTCAAGTTACTGAAGGCATTGCCAAAAACCATGATGTGAATCACACAACAGGCCAGAATTGTCAAGGTGCTTAAGTAGTTGCTTCTATAATTTTCTTTCAAATATTTTAGTAATAGGAGACAAGGTAGAAATAGGTCCATAATCTTTCAGCCCATTATAAGTGACTTTAGGTAGAAGGATTTTAGTTGCATACTTGTATGCTTTTGCGACAGCACCTGAGAGGAGAGAGAGAGAGAGAGAGAGAGAGAGAGAGGCTAAAGGTACAAATAAGGGGGTTAGCAAATGTTTAGCTATATGCTTTAGGAAGAAAGGATGAAGACTGATGAATTTAGACCCCAAATTGTTTAGAGTAGTAGGGACTTGGTCAATTTTAATGAAATTTCAGAGAAGTGAAAGACTGGATAAGAGACTAGAGGGTCAAGATCGGGGGTGAGGGTTCTTTGTTGGTTGGAAAGGTTTTAGTTATGTCAGTTATAGTGGACTGCAAAAAGTGGGCATAACCATTGGAAAATTTAGAGTGATTCAATGTTATTGGTTCATTTTGTTAGCTGAAGAGTTATTTAATGTCCCTGTTTTATTTCTTTCCAAAGCTGATTGGGTCTAGTTTAGTTTGCTTCCTGTATCTGTCGAAGGTACAAGACGTTTTCAGTATTTATTGCAATTTTTTTTTTCTTTCCTTAAACTCGGAAAAAATAGTGCAGTTCTGTAGTGTTGGGGTTCCACTTCCATTTCTTTCAGACTGAATCTCTGGATTTAGTTTTGTTTTTAATATTAACTAAAAGCCATGGGCAACTGTCTGATTTAGCCTTTTTTTTTGTAAAGTGGTACAGTGATATGAACTGTGGTCAGTTTTGTGCTGAAAAATTCTAATTCAGGAGTGGATTCAGATATGGCATACAAGGGTGTCCAATCTATAGCACTGAACAGGGTGTTGTGATTTGGTAGCTTATTAGGGTAAGATTTCCCTTCAATCATATGACAAGTTGTTTTATATGTTCTGAATAACTAAATGGATTAATGGATGAGTGGTCACTCAGAGGACTGAAGAATATTTCAGTATGAAGGCACTTATTTTCTATGTTGGTTATTATTAGGTGAAGTATGGAGCAAAAGCCAGTTCTTTTATTAGTTCAAGTAGGAGCCTGTATTACTTGGGCTGAGCTAAATTGCTGTAAATTTTGTTCAGAGGCAGAGTCTTTTCAAATAATGTTGATATTAAAGTCATGAGAATAGCTGTGTTGCTATGTACACCTTTATGGAACATGTGTTGTAGAGTTTTATGCAAAATAGAAACAGATGAGGATAGGATGATGTAAACTGAAGCAGTCCACACTGGAGTCTGCCCACTGTCCCTAATGAAACATCAGTGGCATCAGAATAGAATGCAAAGGATTTGGATAAATCAGGTATCTCAGGAATGAGTTCTGTACAGAGGCAGTCATTTAGTCTTTTGAAATCCACATCTTCTTCTAGATTCCATTTCATCTTGGCAGATCTCCTGCCCTTGGTGAGATCAGTCTCAGGACAGACCACTGTACACTGTAGTGAAGTCTGGGATAATTTATTTTCATAATAATCAGCACCTACCCCCCTCTAAAAAAGTGTAGACTTGCTTTTTAATTTGAACTATTGTTCATCTCTCTATGATCTGTAATTATTCTGTTTGAGACTTTGATCTTTTCCTTCCATCAAGGTACCCTAGGTATTTAACTGCAGTCATACTTTTCTATGATTTGCGGCATTCAGATTCAGACCCCCCCTTATCTTAATTAATTCAAACTGGCTGTAGTTTTCAGAGCTGGGAATCCCAGTCTATGGATGAATCACAGCTTCATCAAGGTTGGCTACAGCATTGTGAAGGTGAGGTTTTAAGAGATCATAGGATCACAAGAGGTTACTAGGCGAATGGCTCTGGGGCCCTTACAAGCCTAGCCAATAGTTTATCCCCAAAAAAGAAACCTCAGTCAACATCTGATTAACCATCAGTCTTTGAAAGAAGTCAGGGCCGTGTGCAGAATAAAGGGTAATATGTATTAGAAATTAACTTCTGTCATGGGAAAAGCACCTTCATTCTTTAGAATTTTTGGACAGAGGTATTTGTCAGCATCCTTTATTCAAGTCTAGAGTAGTGAGGTGAAGGGTCTTGCCCAACTGCTGTAATAGTCCATTTACCTAGGGAATGGGCTAGGTGTCAAATTTTGATATGTTGTTCAAATTTCAGAAATCTTTATAGAACCAGATGTTACCCTCCTGTTTCACTAGTAATATGACAGGACTTCTAGTCACTAGTGAATTTCTCAGTCTCACTTAGTTTTAGCATCTGTTTTTATCTCTGCACATTTGACTTCCTTTTGAGCTTCAGTAATTCTGTAAGGCTGACCTGAGAGTCAACTTCTCTCCAGGTACCATTTCAATGTAATCAGAAACAACAAAAGTACATCCTGGTAAATCTTAGAAAATATTCTTGTTCTCTAACAGGAATTCTGGGGATTCTTGGTTTTGGACCTTAGAGAATGTATCATCCTGACATCTTGGGGAACTGTGGCTGAGTGATTCCTTTGATCCTTGTTAACTATGCTCAGTTTCTCTTCTACAACACTGTCCTCATGGCTCCCTTCAGGGCTTTAGGGCAGTATGTGGTAAATTGGTGCAAAACATTTTCTCCACCTGTTTTTCCCTGTAGCTTCTTATCTCAAGGCCTTCATAGGGACCTTGCCATTTGGTTAAAATTTGCTTTCACTGGTGGAGGCTAATACTAGGATGTCATCCCCTAACTAAAAATTTCTATGGCTGACATTCACATTATGTACTCCTTGTTGGCCAGTTTGAGCCTTTTTTCATATGCTCACTTGCTGTGGGGGCATCCTTTCCTGAATGCAATCATAGTGCCACAGTATGGCTCTAAAGGGGGTTTCATCTTCAACTCAGTTTTCCTTGGCTATGTGCAAAAGTCCTGTGAAGATATGTGAAGGCTGCCAACCTAGCTAGATAGAATTTTGTAGATGATTCTATGTCATTGTAAATATGAATATAATCCACAGGCTTGTCCTCTTATGCAAGAAAACTGTGTTAAATGTTGAACTTCAAAAATGTAACCACAGTGCACACTGCTGGAAGAAAGCTGATAAGTCAAGCATTGTATGACTGATCTCAAAGCACAGAGACATAATATCTGGATTGAGGAATTCCTTCTATTGTTTTGAGATCAGAGTTAATTGCTAGATTTTACACATATAATGTCTTTTATTGCTGTAGTTTCCTAGCCAGCTGCAAGATCAAAGAAATGTTAAAACTCTGAGTTTCTGTTAGCCTGGGAACCAGAGAAGAATGATGTAATCTAAAATGAGTCAGCAGTGATGTATTATTTTTAAGACTTTCTCAGAGAGAGAGAGAGAGAGAGAGAGAATCAGAGCATTTTCTATTTTGTCTGAAGAACATCACTCACCAGTACTCTGCCTTTGCTCTATATGTACGTTTATTTAGAACTGTGATTGCTCTTAGAATTAGATAGAAATTTAGTCAGATTTAGTCTAGCTGTTTTCTATATTTATGTCAGACTATTCTACAGTATTATTTTATGCATTTTCCTGTGATTTCTGAACTCTTGACTAGCACTGTGTTGAATTGAGAAGATTTGTCTTGTATTTTATTATTTATTATTAAATATTTTTAAACCTTTCAACTGTGGCTGTTTTCTGCAGAGATAATTTAAGATCTAGAGTACATTGCATGTATATAGTGATACTGTGCCAAGCCACTCCAAATAAGCATTACTGTTCATCACACTTACTAATTGGATAATAATATTGCACAGTAATAATTGGACACCCTTTGGGAAGGGCCTTATTGGTAACTGATAAATAGGGATTCTGGTGGCAGTGGATTACTACCTTATAGCCTGGACAGAAGGGACACAGCTAGTGAACCTGTGCCAGCCTTCCCGAGGAGTGTCTGTGTGGTTGTATATAAATCATAGGGAAATTGTACTTTACTGTGTGTGCATCTGTTATTCTTCCCAATGTGGATGCCCCTCACTGGTGTTAGTGGAGAGGATTGAGGCTCCTTGATTACTTGGCCAGTGCATGGGCATCACAAGTCCCATGGGACTAAAGGCAGTGGAGGCTTAGAGAACTTCAATTACAAAAAGCAATAAGATGGAGTAACACCTATTTTTTCCTGATAGTTTCCATAACTTTCTTCAACATGTACTCTTAGGTTATATTTAAACCTGTCTAACAATCTGTTCATTTGTGGCTGGTATACTGACATTCTAAGTTGTCTTATTTGTGAGGCCTACCACAGATACTTTATAACTTTGGAAATGAATGGGGTGCCCTTGTCTGTTAAAATTTCTTCAGGTATCCCCCCTCCTGAAAACGGGAGAGCCAACTCCTTGGTTATGGTGGTGATTTGGCCTCCTAAAGGGAAATGACCTATAGGGAGCACGTAGAATAGTTTTATATAAGCAAGATATAATGGTAGTCATTAGTGGAGTTGTACAGGAGACCCATATCTACAAAAAATATTTCAAAAGTGATCTGTCTTATAAACATGGTAGCAACAGGTTTTGAAATTTATGATTGGAAGCTGCCCTTTAACACTCTGGGCAGCTGGCATAGAAATATTGTGCCTCTTTCATTATTCACAGCCAACAATGGCAAGTTGGAATGCATGCTTTGGTTTTATCCATATCCAAATGGTTTCTGAAAATATGATTTTGAACCATCTTCATTATCATATCCCTAAATGACTAGAGGACCAACAACCAATGGGTCACTTTTACCCTGTCTTATGCTACTTGATAGAATATATCATTCTGCATCTCAAAATATAGAGTAGAAGGAGAGGAATCTATAGGTGTCTTTTATCACTACCCTAGCAATATTTCATGCCCTTACCTCAGACCTTCATCTTCCTATTGAGCATTTTCAAAGTTCTTTCAGTTAGTCTGAATTCTCAGCAGGCTAGGTCAATCCTCCCTATACCCTCTAGAAATAAGTAGTCTGTTCTCTTTTCCCATTAAGACATGTGCAGGGTCATATGTGTTTCATTTCTACCCAAGGAAAGTACCTTATCTCCATTACTTCTTCTCATATCATTCCTGTTTTTCACATTCTTATTCCTTTTTTCTAAGTTGGCTTTCCCTTATTCTAGTAACATTCTGTCTCTCTTTGGGAACATTTATTCATATTATAGTGTTACCTGCTTTTTTTCCCTATAGTTATTGTGAGCTGTATCTTGCCTCATTCCAGCCCATCTTCTGTAGGGTTTGTAGCTTCCCTTCTGTTCACAGAGTTTCCTATTTGGTAATAAATAAGTGAGACTCTTTCAATTTCATTACATTTTTCTCTTTTGCTGCCCATCCATAATTCCTTAAAGTGTAGGAAATCCTTCCTTATAATCACATCATGATTAAGGCACAGTGTTACTGTAACTGGATATAACTCTTTCCCAAATCAAGTATAATTCTGGACATGTGTGATTAGCACTTTCTCTCATCATGAATGCAAATGGCTTTTACACTTCTTGGGGTTTAGGCCTTCCTTTTGCAAAGGTAACATACAGTTATTGGCTATATGCCCTTATTTTCTAAATTTAAACAAACAAAGAACAGAGGACAGAATACCCTTCAACTTAATGTTAGAGTTGTTAACCGGTTTATTAACAGTCTACCTAAAGCCACTTCCATAACATTGTACACTTTCCATTATGGTTTTTATGTGCATATGGTAATGTTAGAGTTATTAACCAGTTTATTAACAGTGTACTTAAAGCCACTTTCGTAACATAGTACACTTTCCATTATGGTTTCTATGTGCGTATGGCACAGTCTGATGTCCAGATTCTTGCCTCACATTTTTAGCTTACTCCCAAAAAATATAGAGTTTTCTGGCAAATCAATGAGGATTGATGTTGCTAAATAATGACAGCAATGGGAGGTTCAGATTTAATGTCCTCCAGAAAATATACACTAACAGAAAACTTGTTTTCTCTGGCAACTTTCTAAGTTCATAAGAACAGTAACTAAAATCTGCCCCGATTTTGGATGCTTCCTCTATTGCTTTTAGCTTTGTCTTGCAGTAAGATACATGGAACAAACTACCAAATTAATTTAAAGCTAAGTCTCTAACCTACACAATACTTATGATATGGAATTGTATTTATGGATCTGCTACATATATGCAAATTTAAATAGTGGGCTATTTGTTGAGAAGTAACATCCACATGGGACTAGAGATACCCAGTCCACTATCATGTGTCCTTTAATAATCACTAGGCCTCATGCATGGAATATACAGTACAGCAGTCAAGGGAGATGTTAGACAGTGGGGGTGACATGATATTCAGACTACTGTTTATCCCAGCAGAACATGTGATGTTGTTCCCCCACCCCCAACACAGCAGTGTTCCCATATGACTGCTTTAACAGTAACTCATCATGGTAATATCAGTAGGCCAGGCAATCTCAGGGCAGTAACATAGACAATGATCATACATCATTATCAGCAAGGGGGTTATTTATGCCTTAAGATGTCCGTGTGGTTTCTCTTATATTGGGGAAACAAAAAGAAGTTTTAAAGTGAGGTTAATAGAACATATTAGGGACATAAAAAAAAAAATCAAAAGGAAGACACGATTTTGGCATGTCATTTTAGAGACGTACATGGCAGTGATTTTTCTATGCTTCAAGGCTGTATTTTAGAGCAAGTATTTATTGAAAATGATGATGAAATTATTTTGAAAGATAAACTGTTATACAAAGAGTCTGTGTTTATTCTTAAATATGATACTTTGGTCCCTATGGGACTGAATGGAGAGGTTAATTGGAAGTATTTTATTTAATTGTTTGATTGTATTATTGATTGAGTTTGTGTTTCTTTCTATAAAAGGTAGCACATTTTTAGCTGAATTTTGTAACTCCTGGAAGGTTTTGTACTGAGGCGCTAGAGAATAAAATACTTTTGGGTCTGAACCAGTGGTTTTGATTTTCTTATTGTTGCTAGTTGTATGGACTAATGATCATACATTGTTTGTTGCACTTGAGTGTGTGATGAATGACCCCTTTCTGTCAGGTAGCTTTTGTGGCTCAGTGGACTAGAGAAGTCACCATGTGTGATGGTGTTGATAGTTCTAATCTGGAAATATCCACATCTTTTGGATGTGAGGTATCATTATGTTGTTTTTTTAAAGACTGTCAGTCTGTGTGTGGTGTAACATTATTAACCTCTGTCACATATTAAATACATCCGACAGCTGAAGAATGCCATGGATAATTTGAGTGAAGTGCAGTACTGCAGAAAAAGGGACATTGTCTGTAACACACAAAATCTGGGACAGGAGTCAGTTTATAAGTAGTGAGAATCCCACTGGGCATGCTCATACACTTAGTTAAATAGAGTGCAATTCTGTTGTTCCTTGCTCAAAATGACCTGTTATATATAGACATTCTTATATATACATATATGTATACATATCTGTCTGTCACTAGCTCTCTCTCCCATAGATAATGTCTACCACTATGTACATACAAATAGATATATACCTATATATATATATATATATATATATATATATATATATATATATATATATATATATATATATATATATAAACATACAGTCTCTCCCCATATATCTACATAACACATATATATAGCATACACACAGAGGTTCATTTATATATACATCCCTGTTATATACATAAATATGTGTATGGGTGTCTGTATTGTCCTACATATCTTATTAATGGTGAGAAAAGCTGCACTATGACACATCTATAATGTTGCTCAATGGATTCAAATTAAGGGCTCAACAGTACATAATGCACTTACCTACTGACCCCTGTGCCTTCTGGCTGTCAATACACATACAGCAACAGGTGAACAGGTGGTGTAACATATAATACTGTCTATGCATGCATGGACAGAGCACATTGTTCCTGCCCACAGGCTTGCTCATCCAAATACAAACAGCCACATATGGCCAAACTGGTAACTGTAGCCACATAGCTAGGAGACATAACAGTTATCTGACTGCAAGACTACTAGATGCAGATAACAGTACAAAGCAATATCACTCTGCAGGCCACAGATGCTGTTCAATACAAGCCTAGTTTATGTAATCCACAAGTAGTTTGCATGAAGTCATGTATAAAACTGACATCAGCAGTTGCATGTGTGATAAGTACTGTGATCTACTGTGTGCAAGACTAGATAGGTAGAGGTTCTACTCTCACTCCAGGCCACTCAGGGTGTGTGTGTGTGTGTGTGTGTGTGTGTGTGTGTGTGTGTGTGTGTGTGTGTGTGTGTGTGTGTGTGTGTGTGTGTGTGTGTGTGTGCATGCATCCCCCTGCAAATGTGAATCCCTCATTGACTACCAAACTGCAATGGTTCTGCACCTTTTGTCCCTGTCAGTTGATGCCAGCCATCAAACTGCCCTCTTCTACAAGGCCTTCTGATGTTATCTACCGTAAGACTACCAGCTGCCATTATAATGTCAGACTTAAGCCGTGGAGTATGTGATAAGTACTATGATCTAAAGTGTGTAAAACCAGACAGGTAGGGGTGCTAATCTCACTTCAGGCCACTCAGTGTGTGTGTGTGTGTGTGTGTGTGTGTGTGTGTGTGTGTGTGTGTGTGTGTGTGTGTGTGGGCGTGCATGTGTGTGTGTGTGTGTGTGTGTGTGTGTGTGTGTGTGTGTGTGTGTGTGTGTGTGTGTGTGTGTGTGTGTGTGTGTGTGTGTGTGTGTGTGTGTGTGTGTGTGTGTGTATCTCCATAAGACATAAATATGATCACCTCAATGACTTAAAAAGAGGTAGGGTTTTGCAGTATTTTGGATGTAGCATGTGATGTGGGCTTCCAAATGCCTGACCACAACAAGGCCTGCTGATGTCATCAAGCATAAGATATCCCAAAGAGATAGTAATAGTAGATTGAGGTGTGCTGCATGTGTTACATACTGTGATGTGTAGTGTGTACCATTAGATGGGTAGGTGTTTTAATCTACTTGCAGCAAACTTCGACTGTGTGTGTGCTGTGCAGTGTCTTGCAAACATTAATTGGAATTGTTGTTATCCTCAATATAGCCAGGTTTGTGTGTGTGGCTGTTAGAGCATTTCACATCAGCTTATGGAATCTTTGAACTTTAGTAGCTTTATGGCCCAAGAGCCCTAACAATCCTAGCCAAGTGTTTACCCTTATTTATACTATCAGCAAATATTGCCCCTGTCTATGAAGGACACAGGCAGAAGCCCTGTGGTGAAATGATAGTTACCTAGCAAATCATATGGATGGCGTCTGATGAGGCCCAATGAGGTGCTCTGTTTGCCATTAGGCAGCAGTCTGTTTCAAAAGTTTGTGAAAGTCTGCTAGACAGGAAGAAGTATGGAACTAACTCTAAAAACAATCCCCCCTGGTGGAATCACAAAATCAATAGGCCGTATAACAGAAGAAAGAAAATCATGGCAAAAGTTAGGAAGAGCAGTGCCCAGCAGAATAAAAGCATTCTCATCAAACTAAGCAATGAACTCAGAGGATAAATTATATCTACCAAAGACAAATTTGAGGTAAGTTTGGCTTTCCAGACCAAGGGCAACCACAAAACATTCTTTATCTATGTCCAGAACCTCAAAGGCAATATACAATTGTGTACAGATCTCATTGTAAATAGAGCCACTTATACTGAGCCACTAGACATAGCATATGTCCTGGCTGATAAATTCAGCTCCAACTTTACTCCTCTCTCCCCTCAACCTTCCCTCAGGAAATATCGTCAAATATAACTCCCCCTACTAGCACTAGGGAACAGGTCTTTAATGGCCTCTCTAAGACCAAGAACACTTCATCAACGGGCCCAGACAATATTCCAGGATGCCTTCTAAATAGCATGAAACATGACCTATCAGGGTCTCTGGAATTACTATTTAACAAACGTACTTTGTTCTTATTTTGTTCTTATTTTGTCTTTTGGGTTGATTAACTCAATAAGTCGAAGTACTGATCGACTGTTTTTAACTATTTTTTAGACATTAAAGTCTCAGGAGTTTTGGACATCCGTTGCCTGGTTTGTTTGGTGTTTGAATAGTTTCTTTAACTGTAGCCTCCAAACAGGATTCATGCCTCATAAATGGAGAAAGGCAACAGTCATCCCTCTGCACAAAGGTGGGCCATCTACAGACCCTGGAAACTACAGACACATAAGTCTTACTAGTCTTATATGTAAAGCCATAGAAATAATTATCATGGAGATGATCAATAGAGATATAGTAAATCTCCAGACACTGGATCCAACACAGTTTGGTTTCGTCAAGGGCAGATCATGCCTACTCAACCTGGTGAACTTCTTTTGAGAAGTTCACCAAAGCACTGGATGATGGCAAAATCTTTCACACTACCTACCTTGACCTAGGCAAGGCATTTGACACAATACCCCACTTGGGCATTGTTGACAAACTCAGGAGGTTATGTACAAACCTATATGTCACCCAGTGGATAGCCAACTGGCTCACAGACAGGACCCAGGAAGTTAGACTTGTGGAGTCCACCTCTACAAGGAGGTCAGTCACAAGCAGAGTCCCTCAGGTATCAATCCTTGGACTGCTCATATTTCCCATTTACTTCTCTGAAGTCAAGGCCAATGTCAGTGGCCTCTGGCTTACTAAATTTGCAGATAATTACAAATTAGGATCTGTCATTGAATCACCCACTGACACAAATGTTTTCCAGGAAGGGATGACAAGAACAAACAACTGGTGTCAGAGCCATGGACTAAAACTAAATGCATAGAAATGCATAATAGTATCCTTCAGGAAGTCATCCACCTGTGGTAACTGTCATATTGACAACACACCCCTAATAGCTGATACAATAGTCAGGGACTTTGGGACCCACATAGACAGTAATCTAGCCTTTGACCATCACACGTCTACAGTAGTGAGGAAATCATTCTATGTCGCATAACTTATAAACAAAGGTATGCCATCTAGGTCCAAGGAAGTCATTGTTCCACTGTATTTGGCATTGATCAGACCTATCATTGAGAACAGTGCCTCTTTTGGTATGAACTTAACTAGGCATATCCAACAACTGGAACATCCACATATGTTCCTTGATGGACCTCCTGCATATCCACAAAAAAACAGCACCAGAATTACCCATTCTAAAGACATAAACCTTGTCTGTGATATCACTATCACCTGCTGGAGAGATAGATATATATCCTAAAGACTGCCCCTTCTCTGAAATAGGCTCCCCATCCATGTGCATCAGAGTTTCCTCCTAACCCAATTCAAGTGTAACTTGGACACTTCAATGGGGAACAGAAAATTCATCCCTGGTTTGGCACCTATGTTGCTAATAGACATAGGCATCCTGTATATGGTTCATCTCCCAGGCCCCTGCTTGTAAATATTTCACCTCCCATGCCACTGCTTATACTTATCAAGGGGATCAGAACTTGTCAGAGCTTTGGGATACATGGCTAGGCTTAAAAAGGCCCTTGTAGTCTTTACCTAGTAAACACGTAAGAATATATGAACCTATGAAGACATGCACTTGTTAAACCTTTGTTAAGGGAAATGGGGCATACGACAAGCCCAGTGTCATACAGACCCTTAAGTTTACTTTCATGTTGTGTTAAAACAATGGAGTAGGTAATGTTGGATAAGTTATTTGTCAGAATTAGAAAGGTTGGGATTTGAAACCGTGTGTCATCATACATATGTTGAAAATAGATCTATTACCACCTATAACATGATGCTCTATAGCAATATAACAGCTATGAATGAAAAATTGTGCTATGATGTAATTTATACAGATTTAACTTCATCATTTGACAGGGTCATGCACAAAAAACTGATCAATAAATTAGAACAACTAGGAGTTGCTGTACTCTTGATCATAATTCTCAACCTCTTAGAGCAATAAATCTGGACAAAGCCATAAATAATTTAAGGTCAAAGGCCCCAAAATAGAGACAATTCTTACACACTTAGAAAGTTGATAAAATAACAGGTTTTGTATTAACACAGAGTTTTCTGAAGGGTATAAAGTCTGAAACTCAAATGTTTCTCATTATTTTCTGATTTCAGTCTTCAATGATTTGCCAATGATTTGCTAGAAAACCACAATTATTTTTTGAAAAATGCACCAAAAACATGAGGCAAAAATCTGGACAGTCTGCAAAAATCCTTACCATTTGGGCATAGGAGAATAATATGCATCCTTAAGCCCCAAATGATCATGGGCTTGCACCTCTATTGGACTGCTTTGAGCATAGTTTTCTGTGGTTGTGCAATCCAGTCTGGGTGTGGGAGTCCTTTCCACATGCTGAGCAGCAGGAGTAGGTAGATATCGGTTTGGTATCATGGGCACAGATCTTCCTGAGGGCTCTATCATGCTCTGCTTCTCCTTGTCAAGGTGGTTTCATACATAGGAGAGCTTACTTCACTTCCAGTTTCCAGACAATCTTGTCTGAGACAAGAGAATACCAGGTGTTCACACTGATGGAGAGAGCACTGAGGTCATGCTTGTATATGTCCTTGTAGCACAATTTGAGTCACCCTTTTGGCCTCTTTCCAGATTCTGGCTCTCCAAAACGTAGGTCTTTGGGTATTCAGCCATCCCTTATGCATGAGACATGACCCAACCAGTGCATACATCCCTGTTTCAGGAGGGGGAACATGGAAGTGGTGACTGTCCTTTCAAGCACTGTGTTGTTGGGGATCTTGTCCTACCATGAGATACCAAGTATGCACCTAAGGCAGTGCATATGGAATACACTGAGCTTCTCCACCTGTTTTGAATGCATAGTCCATGTTTCACTGGCATACAGTAATGTAACAAAACACAGGCTACATAAACCTGCACCTTGATATGCACAGTGAGCTTATTATTAGCCCAAACTCTCTTTGCCAGCCTGGGAAACATTGTGGCAGTTTTTCCTATGCACTTGTTGATCTTGCTATCAAGTAACAAGTTGTCAGAGATTTTAAAGCCTAGGTACTTGAGCTTATAGACAATCTCCAGCACATAGTCGCTCACCCTGACTGATGGCTCATTGCCCACATTTTGGCCCATCACCTGGGTCTTTATTAAACTGATTGTGAGGCCAAATTACATACATGCATGTGCAAAGTAGGTCATGAGTGACTGAAGTTTGTGTTGAGTGTGATTCACAACAGCTGCATCATCAGTGAACAGGAACCATTTAGACACTTCCTAAGCACCATAGCCTTTGATCTAAGCTTTGACAGTTTGAAGAGGTCGCAAGCCATTCTGGTTCAGAGAAAGATACCCTGTGCAGCAGTTGCAAAAGTAAATTCCAACTGAACTGAAAAGAAGATAACAAATTATGTTAGAGCCAGTACACACCCCTGCTTTACTCCACTGAGAATCTCAAAGGCTCAGATATGGATCCATCGCACATGATGTCCCCTTCATGCCTTCATGGAAGGCCCTGATAATGTTAAGCAGTATTGGAGGACAGCTTATCTTTGCTAGAATCAGAAACAGACATTTCCTATTGACAAAGTCGAATGTTTTGTTTAACTCAATGAAGGCAATATATAGAAGTTTGTTCTGATCCCTGCACTATTCTTGCAGTAGCCTAACACAGAAAACTGTGTCTATATTAGACCATTCAGCTCTGAACTCACACTGAGACTCAAGGTAAACTCTCTCTGCTGGATCACAGAGCCATTTTAGACAACAGATGCAAACAGCTTCCCCACTGTACAGAGAAGGAACATGCCATGATAATTGTTACAATCACTTTTTTAGTTTAGGTAGCGTCCAGGTAACAAGCAGTTACCACAGCACAAAGTGTGATATTGATCACTTGCTCATGTGTAGTAAGATGGATATCCAGACGTGAAGATTCTTTCACTCTAAAAAGGAAGGGAGGCCACACAATGACATAGGCAAGACCTGTGACCCTTTACAAGTATGCTAGTTTGTTCAAGCATGCCCTTCTTGCACTTAAACCAAGTCCTCCACAAAAATCTACTTGCCACATCCACAGATACAGCTCCCTGATCAACATCCCTCTTCAGTAGTGAGAAAACCCTAATTAAAGAACATATATTACTAACCTACACTAAATACAAAACCCCACACTCCAGTGCAAAAAAGTACCAGAACTTCTACTCCTCCATAACCTCAAAAACTCCACCACCCATCCCAATAAACTGATAGAGAGAGGAGATGTACACACCAACATTAGTCCAGCACTTAGACCTACATAAACAAACCTACCATCTAATCCCCCTACAAAAAAACTCCCTTCCTAGGCAATTCTCTAAAAGATAATAAACCCTAGTTTCTTCTTCCAGCCTAGAAATATATAATCTCTAGTACCCACAGAATCTGCAATGAGATATCTGACCTTCATACATGGATTAACTTTTATCAATTCCACATCCTAGCTATCACTGAAACCTGGTTAAGACCTGAAATTAAAGATAAAGAAATCATTCCTCTTGATTACAGCTGGGGATGTGACCGTCATCTTTCAAGCCACCTTACAAATCCATAACCACCTCCCAACTGTTCCATAATGCAGCAATAAAGAAATACTACTAGCCAAACTCCACCTTAACAACCAGAAATCCATAATCATTGTAGTCATCTACATCCCCCTCTTCCTTAAATGCTCATCAAAAATATTGTTAGCTACTTATCATCGACTTTCAGTCAAGAAACCATCCTGCTTGGTGACTGCAACATAGATTGAACCTCTAACAAACCTTACTCTACTCCCCATAATATTAGTCTATAATTTGACTCAGCTAATCCAACAACCAACCTGATTAGACAAAGTATCCTAAATAAATCCAAACCAGACTGCAAACTCTCAAGCAACCCTGAAAAAAATAAAATAACCAGCACCCTCCCAGACTCTCTCAGTGATGATCACATCACCTATGTCAACAGAGAATGCCACACACCTCCAAACCCCTTTACTTCAACTCTGTGAGAAACTTAACTAAAATTTTAATAGATCCATATTTAATGACACACATAAACAACATGACAGGGAACCCCTCAAATAGCTGCCTCTAGATGAAGCTGTCTATCACTTCAATAACTCTTTCTTAACCATATCAGACCAACAAGCCCCACTGAGATATAAAAGAGTAAAAATAAATGTTGCCCTGTGGCAAACCTGCCAAAATAAACAACTCATGACAGACAGTGATAATGCCTGGAAACAATAGGACAAAACTAGTACCTAATTCTACCTAGATGCATACTGGTGCCTCAGAAACCACACAAAGGCACAAGTTCATTATGATAAAAAAAATTCTCCACAGATCGAAAAATCTCAAAAAACAGTGGGGACACTGCAGACAAATTCAACAAGCACTCCATATCCAGTACTATGCTTAACTCAAACAATATTAGCCTATACCCACCCCACCTAACTCCACTAGACCATGGCTCCACACCCTGACACAATCTAACAACCATCCAGACCATCAAAAAATACATTAAACAACTGAAACCCACAACAATAGTTCCTGACATGCATACATCAGCAACTGCTAGCCTTTCTACATGATAACCATTTACATTTTCTTAACTGACATGGCTTTGATCCCACCAAAGTAGCAAAACTGTCCTATTACATTTCCTAAGTACTATTAATCAAAGCAAACACTCAAGTAATTTTGTCACCTTAATTTCCTGGAGATGTCAAAACTCTTCAACATGGTTTCTCTTCAACTATTCCTCCAAAGACTAAATCATATAGGCCTCACAACTCCCTGAAATAGTTGATTCACCACCTACCTAAACAATCTGACCCAGTCTGTATACTGGAATGACTCCCACCCCACCTTCCTTCCAGTCACTACAGGAGTCCACCAATGCTCCATTCTTGGGCCAGTACTTTTCAATATCTTCACTAACAACATGCAGAAGGAATCAAAACTCACCATCATGATACAATATGCTGACAACTCAACTTTAATTTGCTCATCCCCAAATCTTCCCACCTTAGAAACCACCACACTGAAAGCTTTCACCTCTACAGAAAACTAGTTAAATAAATCTCAGTCACTCTTAAACCCCAACAAAACCAAACTAATTATAATCCTTTCCAAAAACACAAATCAAGACAGCACTGACCTTAATCTTATCCCCTCAAACAACACAAAAAAATGAAAATCACCAACACAAAATTACTAAGAGTTATCATTGATAATAAGTTAAACGTTTATCAGCATATTGACATTACAGTAAAAAAAACACACTGCAAACTAAGCTCTCTTTAAAGGGCCAAGCACCTGCCGATTGATCATAGCAAATAAATAGCTGCCACCTCCCTTCTCCTTCCTACCTTCCCATCTGCTTCAACTATATTCACAAATCTCAACTCTTCCACCAAACACAAACTAGAAAGCACCTACAACTAAATTACCACATTTGTCTGCAGCGTCCCAAGCAGGTCCCATCACTACACAGCTCTCAATACCCTCAACTAGCTTGAACTTCCTCAACATATTGTCTTCTTCCAGCTACTCACAAAATACTTCAAAATACTTCAAAATACACTTAAAACACTCCCAGCATCAAATCTCATCAAATTACATGTATCAGATAGAACCTGAAGCTCCTAAGAACTTAAACTAACTGCTGCTAAGAAATCAAATTATTATTGTGACTTGCTGTTCTCTGTCACCATCTCCAAGGTATGGAACAAACTTCCAGACTACATCAGTTTTTTAAATAACCTGCAACAATTCAAATCTGCCATACAATATCACCTGACAACTAATAAATTATGCGACTGTACAATTCCTATAGTTTGATGAATGCAATTCTAACTCTGTTCTTTTTGATTTTACTCACAATATCTTGAAAACAACTATATACTTAATCTTTATAATAATGTTTATTGACCATTTGCTTTGAAATAATTTGCAAATAATGTTCAACTGTTTTTCTTTTGTATTTTCAAGAATGTATTTCTGTCTTTGTTTTTGAGCTTTTATCCTTGGACACCAATTGAAAATGGGCATTTCAGTTCCCATATGGACTTTTCAGGTAATCAAAAGCAGATAAATACATAAATAAATAAACAATTAAATGAGGTACAAAAAAAAACAATGTAAGTGGGTAAAGGCTGGATTAATCAAAAGTCCAAATTGTAACAAGAATTGTAGCATCCAGCCAAACACGGCATGACACAATATGTAAAAAGTTATTAATACTTTATTAAAATAACAAACAGAAAAAGCTAAAAAGATAAGTGCTTTCATGCCTATCACTGGCACTTCTTCAGATCAGGTGCACTCAAAAGCATTTGAGGATTTAAATACTAAAATAAAGCTTAAGTAAAACACAATTAAAAACTTAACAAGACCTGTATTAAAATCAAGACCTTCATCTATTAAGTTTTTAGTTGTGTTTTAATTAAGCTTTATTTTAGTATTTAAATACTCAAGTGCTTTTGAGTGCAATAGATCTGAAAAAGCACCAGTGATAGGAGTGAAAGCACTTATCTTTTTTCCTCTTTTTGTTTGTTATTTTAATGAAGTATTAATAACGTTTTACACATTGTGTTGTGCAGTGTTTGGCTAGGCACTACTGTTGCTTTTAAATAAATAAGGTACAATCTGAACACCATCATTTTTGAATAGCACTGAGCAAGAACACAGAAGACTCCTTTCAATGTCACCATTTTGACAGACGCATCTATAAATTTCTGTATCTACTCTTCATCTACTATATTCATCACACCTCCTTTTGTAAACATTATATTTATTTCCTCTCACACTAACAGACCTTCAATTATCATAGTTGAGCTAGTCATATCATTACCCTCTCTTACATGTCTTCCATCATTCCACCCCAGCTCATGTCTCCTAAATCTATGCAGATCTTTCTTTGGGTAAGTACTAGACTCCTGTTAATATTGTTTTTGTGTTTGTTCATCTTTCTGTCTTTGTCTCTTTGTCTATGCTCCTATTCTGCGTACTTACTTTTATACCACACCCTATCACGTTTCTATGATGGTATCATTTATTTTTAGATTTTTGCCTGATTAATAACATATAGTATAACTCTTGCATTGCATTTCCTATTTTACCTTTTTCACCACAGCTCTTTTCTATGACTATATCATTTATTTAGTGACTCTTAGGTGTTTAGTAGGCTAACAAGTGTTCACTAGGCTAATAACCACAAGGCACATTTTAAGCCTATCCATACATCCCAAATCTCTGATAAGTTCTGATACCCTTGATAAGTGTAAGCAGGGGCTTAGGAGATGAAACACTTAAAACCAAGAGCCTGGGAGATGAACCATTTAGAGGTTGCCTGTGTCCATTAACCCAGTCAGAGCAATGTACCACTACACCATCTTGCTTATATCTATTAATCTGTTCATAGGTTCATAGTTTGGTACTAAGCTAACTGCCCTTGTGAGCCATTTTAAGCCTAGCCAATTATCACTTGTGAGACTCAAACCCTGCACCTTTTGTTTGCAAGGCAAACATCTTAGCCATTAAGGCACCCTCCCAACCCCTCTGTAATATGATTGTTGTATTGTATTTTCTACTTAAACGTGTTTTGTGACACAACCATTATTGCAACTATTATTATGTTTAATAGAATCACAGTTTCATTTTAAAATGATATTTTTCTATTGCCAGCTGTCATGTCTGAATGGGGACTGGACAAGCACACTTATCCAGTCAACAGCTGTATTAAAATAAACACATACAAATAAACATACATACATAAACAAATATACTAATAGGTTAGTGTACAAATTAAAAAGACTTGTAGTGGGACACAAGATAAATACTGTGGTTGAAAAACAACACAATACAAAATACCTGCCTACTACCCTTCTGGAAGCACAGAAATTTCTCCAATTAAGGTCATACCCTTCAGCTCCCTGAGAAAACTACTCAATAAGACAGTGAAAGTATGTCCTGTTTCTGTATGTCTGTGCTAACTAAAAAGACTCTCATAGGTTAGTTTAGCTTCCCTCCAGAACAGCCAGCAGTCAATAACCCCCTTTTCCCTTTCTTCTACTAGTGCTGAATCTCAATTTATATATTCTCACCTACTCCTATTCCTTTCTTTCTTTTAACATTATTACTTGTTCCCTTTGTTTCTTTTTAGCCCCTTGCTTAGGAACCAGTCATTGCAGTTAAATAACTGGCCACAAGGTGGTGCTTCAACACCTCTCTGTTTTCTCCTCATAGACTTTCTTCTAACCTCCCTTATACCTTACTTACTAGTCTTTTAAACAGAGTCTCTTTCCTGACCTCCTCCTTCTTACCCTCTCCTCCTCACCTTTCCTATACCACACTCTAGTTTAGTAACATATTATAACTCTACACATTAGCTGACTTTACCAATTAAACTTTCACTCTATCTCTGACCTACCTGCTCCTTCTTCCACTCCACAGATTGTTTTCCTTGGCAATACACTCTCTTGTGTCTTCCTGCTCCGTTCGCCCTTCGGGCTCACTCTGCTCCCCTACCCTGCCCCCAATTCCCACCCGCCCCCATTACCTCTTAACTTATATACTCATACTCACACCCCCTTTTACCAATAGCCAATCATAGAATCTATAACAGCCACACCCTATATCTATACCTCTACTCCCCTCACCTCTTAACTTATACCCTCATACTCACACCCCCTTTTACCAATAGCCAATCATAGAATCTATAACAGCCACACCCTATATCTATACCTCTACTCCCCTCACCTCTTAACTTATACCCTCATACTCACACCCCCTTTTACCAATAGCCAATCATAGAATCTATAACAGCCACACCCTATATCTATACCTCTACTCCCCTCACCTCTTAACTTATACCCACATACTCACACCCCCTTTTACCAATAGCCAATCATAAAATCTATAACAGCCACACCCTATATCTATACCTCTACTCCCCTCAAGTATAAATCTCCTCCCACTACTATCTGTATTATCCTACATAAAGTCAACCCCCACTTCTCTCCTTCTCCTCTAATATCTATTACACTCTTCTACCATGCCTAACCAACACCAATGGTTACTAGTACTCTCACTCCTGACAACTCTTACCACTGCCTACCTCTTAACCTCCTATGAGCAACCCCTCTTCTCTACTCTTACCATCCCTTCCCAACAAACTCTAACAACTTCTCCACCTTCATCAATAAGCTTTTTTAAAGCCATCTACAAGCCCAGGTACTTTCAAGCCAAATATCACCGCATAACTCACATCAGATACTCAATTCTAAATATTAGAAAATTATGCAACTATCATTGTAAACCTCTCCAGTACTACAACTTTATACTAATCCATTCCTTAACACATGGTGGCATTCACCCCAACCCAGGCCCAAACCATCACCCAGCCCCCACTAACTGCAACAAACCTAATATAATCCCTTTACCACCAACCAAACCCTCCAAATCACTCTCAATAGCCCATCTAAACATACGTAGTATATGCAACAAAATACCACAAATTCATGCTCTTCTAGATGTCCAGCAATTTGACATCCTCTGCCTAACCGAAACATGGCTCAAACCCACAATAAAAGATACTGAAATTATTCCCCCAGGCTATTGTATCTTTAGACAAGACCGCACAAATAAAAAAGGTGGAGGGGTAGCAATTCTCTACAAAACAGGACTACAAATCAACAAAATAAATCATAAACTACCCTTAGACAACAACTTAGAAATAATTATTACTAAACTCCAACTTAACTCACACAAATCAGTTAACATAATCTGCACCTATCTTCCCCCAGGTAAAAATCACACACTATTAGAAGACTTATTAAACTGGCTCTCTTCAAATCTCCCTCAGGAAACAATACTACTAGGTGACTTTAATATTGACTGGTACTTATGTAACAACACCAATCCATCCACCCTGATTAACCTGTATGGCTTCTCACAAGCTATAAACTCTCCAACCAGAACAAATAAACTTAATAATAAAGAAAGCATCCTGGATTGAATACTAACAAACTGTCCACCACAAAACTATACAACAGGAACCCTCCCAGATGACCTTAGTGACCACTCTCTAATATACATTATCAGACATAAAACAAGTTTAAGTATCCCTACTTCAGTCAGAACTGCCTGTAGCAAAAAACATTTTAACCACAAATTGTTCCTAACTGAACTTAAACAATGCAATTGGTCTCCCCTTAAGTCACTCCCTATTAATGAAGCAGTTAATTACTTCAATAACACTTTCCTAGCAATCCTAGACCATCCTGCCCCAATGCGTTCCATAAGAATGAAAAACAAACCGGCACCATGGCTCTCAAATTCAACTAAGAAACTAATCCATAATAGAAATAAATCTTGGGCCAAATGGCGTACCACAAAAGACACTATTGATCACCAAACTTTTAGACAACAAAGAAACTTAACAAAAAAAGCCATCCTACAAGATAAAAAGAACTTTTATACCCAACTTCAGCAATCTTCCCTTCAACAGCCACAAAAATGCTGGTCTACTATTAACACACTACTCTCCCCAGGCAAAGTTGCCACACCTTATCCACTAGAATCCAAACCTGATTGTCCAATACAAACAGCAAATGCCTTTAATACTTTCTTTACTACTACTATATTAAATCTAGCAAATCAACAAAACCCTGATACCTCCAATTTGCCAAGCCCAAGCTCCACCCCCCCTTTTCACCTTGAACCTATACCCACCTCCTATATCTCCTCCTTACTTCAAAAATTAAAACCTACTACCCCCTCAGCTGATAAATTACCAGCAGAATACCTCCAAATAGGAGCCAAAGCCATTGCCTTCCCAATCTCCATATTGATCAATAGAACTATAAAAGAAGGCACCATTCCATCTATTTGGAAAATCTCACACATCATCCCACTTCACAAAGGTGGTGACTCTACTGAGTTCTCCAACTATCGCCCCATAGCTCTACTCTCTCCACTTGCTAAAATTATCGAGAAATGTATCCACAAACAATTAATAACTCACCTACTTCAGTATAATCTCCTTGCTAACTGCCAACATGGATTCCGGCCATTTCACAGTACTACCACTGCCTTGCTATCTTTTACTAACTCTATCAACAATAATCGTAATAACAATATTCTTTCCTCAGCATTCTTTGTAGACCTATCTAAAGCATTCGACATGGTTAATCATCAACGTCTCCTCCACAAACTGAAGTCCCTCTCACTGGACAATCTTGCTATGAACTGGTTTACATCATACCTAGAAAACCGTAAACAAGCAGTTCTCTGGCAAAACCATCTTTCTGATCTCCTTCCCACCTCCCTAGGTGTCCCTCAGGGCTGTATTTTAGGTCCACTTCTGTTTTCCATTTTCATAAATGACCTTCATCTCTCTACCCCACTCTCCACCTGTATTCAGTAAGCTGATGACTCTACTATCATCTGTTCTGCATCATCCCAAACTGAACTTCATTCTATCACACAAAAAGCCTTTACCACTATAGAAGAATGGTTCTCCAACCACTGTCTTCTCCTCAACCCCCAAAAAAACAAACTTTTGCTCTTTAAACCCTCTCATTTGTCTCCCCCACTTCATTTTACACTTACATCAAACGACAGTACTGTTATCTCTCCTGACCCCACCACCAAACTCCTAGGAATCACAATTGACAATCAATTAAAGTTTGACACTCACATAAACACTACAATAAAATTGACTAACAAAAAACTTGGATCCCTTTATAGAATAAAACCCTTCTTGACACCAGTTGCCAGAACCACAATAGCTAGAACCCACTTAATTTCTACCCTATTATATGCTTCCCCGATATTCAACAATCTTTCTACAAATAATCTTAACAAACTAGCTAGAGCATATAACAACATCGCCAGATTTGCTACAAATACACCTTACAGGACTCATCACTGTCTGAACCTAAAACAACTAGACTGGCTTGAATTACCTCACTTATTACATTTTAACCAACTTATAATTGCCCATAAAGCCCTATACCAACCCAATAATATCCCTATTCTCTCTTCCCTCATAAAACCTTATAACAACTTGAGAAATCTACGCTCTGCTAACAAAATGTTGATTCATACTTCCTTATCTAACAACTCAGCAGGTGACTCCATATTCTCTAATTCAGTTGGTAAAATATGGAATCAACTACCACAAGACCTTACAACCCTAACCTCTCTCCCACTATTTAAAACTAACCTAAAACTTTTCTTCTCCAACCACTGTTTATTTTCTTGTACTAACCCTGCCTAGCTGTTATTCTCTAATCTATCTGCTACCCACATAACCTAATTTTTTCTACCTTAAATCTTTATGTACCCAATCTATACTCAAATATTCACTCTTAATTCCTATCTCAGTCACTACTTAGTACAACTTACCATGCTCAAAACCTACCAGATACTGTACTTACATTTCTTTTTGTATACTATGTTAAACTGAAAATGAATTACTCTATATTAATGCCATCTCCTAATAATTAGCATCAGATGTTTATATATTTTTAAGTATATTTTTGTTTTTAATATGTATTTTGTGTGTTACTTTTAGTATGTTTTTTTAGTATGTTTTTGTTTTGGAGCTTTTCTCCCCGGGCCTCCACTGAAAATGGACACGTATCCAGTTGGACTAGCCCGGTCAACAAATGTAAAATAAAATAAAATAAAAAATAAAACACTGACTAGTTAGCATTAAATTTATTGTATAGTAAACAGACTGCACTCATATATAGAATTGGATAAGGAGAGTGGAGTGCCGCAGAGATTAATACAATTCTTTCCACTGGCTTTAAAACTCACATGCAGAAAGAAGGTTGGGGGAGTATTTCTGCAGATTACACAAGTTTAGTCAGCAAAGGGTGGTATTTGATAAAGTATAGTAAGGATGAAAACAGATTTATCAAGACTGAAAGAGTTGTGAAAAAACATGTTTAAATTCAATTCAAAGAAAAATCCCAAATAATAAATCAGGGAAGGAAAATTCCAAGTAAGTAGAACAGACAAGAAAAGGAAACAATAATTGATGTAAATAGCATAAGTACCCTTGAGTAGTTAAAGAGATTATTTAAATGTAAGCAAGCAGCAATGTAAGGTGCACCAGTAGAGCTCAGCTTGCCTCAGAAAAGCATGAAGTATGACTCGGGTCCAAATTCAAGCCCTACTGTTATTTTCATTCCCTCAGGCAGCAGCAATGTAAGCAGGCATACCCCAACCTCCATCTCAAGCATGCATGCCTTCTCCAATACCTCTTACGGCTCACATTAGGAAATGAGAAGACGCAGCAATAACTTGTCATCACTTGATACTGCATAAGTATTTATAATACATTAATACCAATATGTCAGGGATAATGAAATTATAGTAATTGCAAATATTTAATTAACATGCATATTTCCTATCCATCATAGGGAAATAAAGGCTGATGTTTCTTATCTCACTGCAGTGGCATTTGTTTACTTTATGATGCATAAATGCCTTTCCATCATATATGAATGTGGCAAAGGTGTACAATACTTAATTATCAAAATTGTTTTTATTTAAAATATATAGTACTGTAACATACAATCTATCTAAATATATTTTCTGTTTGTCTCTCCCCACCCTTTCTGTCTCTTTCTTGAGGGAGATTATAATTTATTAACAATCTGTTGTTTATATACCATGCTAGTGAAAAATTAGAAGTCAACAGCACAAACAGGTACACCGACCACTGTGGCACAGCCTGAAATACCTCTATAGATGGCAGCACAGACACTCGGAACTTTGGGGCCACAACCTGTCAGTGTTGCCTCCACAAACCCTGCCCTACCTGTTCTAAGTGCATCAGGTAGCTTTGTCCCAGGTACTGGTGCAGTAGTACTTGAGGTGGTAATTTTCACACTTGGGAGGAGTTGACAGGGCTGGTGGAAGAAATAATGGATAATAGGGACTTTGGTGCACATATTGGCAGGGATGAAATGGTCCTGCTTGCATTGCATAGACAATGCTATGTCTAGCACTGACCCAGGGAGCTACTGCAGGAGACAGTGATGACAGCTCTGAGGCTGAGGATTAGATTTACACTGTTCTTAAGTTAGACATGTGCATACTTCCAATGTCCCATATCTATCCTCAATCATGGTGCGCCATCCTTTTGTCTCCATCACCATCCCTGTCTGTCTTGTATGTCCTGTATGTATGCATATTCCTAATCACCTTTCCAAACATTCTTCTATCCACCCCCCCAAAAATGGGTGCCTGTCCTACAAAAATAAAAAAAAATTACTCCTTATACATAGTTCTCCAATTCACCTAAGTGTCATCTTGACACAATTGATTTGGTCCAATTGTCCATGCAACATTAATTTGCTGTTGTCACCCATGAACGGTGTGGTAACTCTGCAAAGTCATGAAATGGTGTGTACAATTGTATATTTATATTGTAAAGAAGTGGAGAGCTATGGTGTTCTCCCATAATCCTCCTGCAAATTCCTGTATTCTTTCCCTTCTGTCTTACCCCCTGCTTACAAACCCCATTTTCCTCACTTTCCTGGCAACCCCTTTTTATGCATTTAATCTGGTCAAAAATAGATTCACACACAACTCACATGGCCAGAAATGGCCCATGGAGAAGCCTTTCCTTTATGTCCTCAGCATTTGCACAGAATTTGGCATAGCGCAGCAATGCTGAGTGACAAAAAATGCTGTTTACCTTTATATTGCAAAAGATGAAGATTTTCATTTAATGTGCAGTGGTCCAGTTATTTTCATGCAAATATACTTACATTTGCTGTATTATCAGAACACAGAGTAAAGACAGGATAAAGACATTAATGTGGAACAGTTAATGTAACAGTTTTTTGGCTGATGAATGTATTAAAGTAGCAGTTCCTATGTGGTGTGTTCAGATAATTACCCTGTTTGTAGTCTGATGTTTTTGCATGGTGTCATGGATTCACTTACAGCTGTATGTCAATTTATTACTCTATGACATTTCATATTCCTATTATATATTTAACTGAAAATGTTTGTATTTCTCTCCATACAAAACATTTCCTTAACATAATATTGGAATAGAGTAGCCAGGCATAATTTTCAAGAACACTGCAGCCCCAACAGGTGAACTTATTAATTCTACCTTATCCTGCTTAGGTAGTCATGTTTATTGCACTCTTCTACTGCATAATTGTACCTAGAGCAAGCATTGTATTGTACAGAGCATGACAGGTTAATGATGATTTAATAAGTCAGGCTAAAAAAATATTTAGATGTTCCTACATATCCTATAAAGCATATTATTGCTATTCTGGTCTGCATCTGTCTGCATCTCTCTGTTCACCCCTTCTGCTTCACTGAGTTGTCACTGTACATCAGTTGTGTTATTTTAATGTTGGAATGTAATAATTCATTCGTAGTATGAAGAGTTAATTCTCACATGTGCAAAACGAAGTTTGAAAAATGTCAAGGGTTCTAATCCAGCCATTAGCTAAGTGTTACTGACTGTTTTTAGTACACTAATTTATGTGTACCTGTTGGCTATATATTTTTATGAGCCACCATTACCCTTCTTCTATTGTAATCTACCTTGTTCCTGCCTCCATGTCTCTCTGTTGTGCCTGTCTTGTACAGATCTTTGCCCAGATAAACTATATCCCTGCATGTGAACAAATACCTATTCATACCCTATGTCTCCTTACTCTCCCTTTGTTACTCACTTCCTTACTTCTATCAGTTTCTCTCCCATGACTTTCTCTCTTTATGCACTATAAGCCTGTTTCTGTTTGTATTATATTAACTTACTTTTAATTTCTCTATAAGCTAGCTAAAATTTCTCTAACTATTGAATCATTATCATATAACTTGTTTGCATTTCAAATAAAATGAAGACCACGAGGGAGCAAGATGAGTGCGAAAAAGGTTTATTCAAAACCAAAACACAATATGAGTTAGCGCTTTCATCTCCCTCCGTTGAGCAAGACTTCTTCAGACAGTTACACCAAACAAGTTAAACCATCCCCGGGATTCATGAAGCTCGGCGCAAGGCCGGTGTAAGGCTTGCGCCGGCGGTGCAGTGAATAGTCGGCGTAGCAGCACCATATGCATAGTAATGAGTGCGCGCCGCAACCACAGACACGTGCGTAGGGCACGTGAGCGAGCCCAAGTAGGATGCGTCCGGAGGCGTGGCCAAGCCGGCAGGCGATGAGCAACCCAAAGTGCTGACTTCCACAGGCTGCCCGTAATAGTAACCACACCAGCCAGGGCCCGTGGAGAATGAAACGTACGCAGACTATGCAACATAGTACCCGTCCCAACAAAACAGAGAACCAAACATCAACCCACGAAGCCCTAAGTGTACCCGTCCAAGGAACAAAGGATACGCGTAATACCGTGTCTGTCCCGCAATGCACTGTCAGTGGGCATACCCAGTGAAGGTGTACCGCAGCATGTCAGCGCCGCACCGACATAGAAGTAGCGACATGGGCATGGTCACCAGCAGTAGTGAGAGTACACAGCCGGGTAGCCGTGTCGATATAACAACAAGAAGGAAACAAGATACCCTAAACACAGGCAAACATGTGCATAGCAACATGTACCACACCCAGCAACGTGCTCGTCGCATACACATAGGACGGCGTATGTCCAAGCGTAATATCCAGAAGCAGAACTCATGCATGCAAATGTAATACACAATAGCCCCATCATAGCATGTATCCCGCACCCATGTACGACCATGCACCCAACCCAGCTAGCAGCCTTGCACAGCTACACACCTACACACAATGGGCATACCTGAAATGTGGTAAGAAGTATTGTCTTAGGCAGTGCCACACGGGCAAATATGTACCCCACATGTTAACAACCCACCTCAGGTACAGATATCCAAATGGCTGCATGTGAATGTGTCGGCAGAATGTGTACATCCCGCATGTGGTATGGACCTGTCGAAACCCCATAGGCGTGCAGACGCCATGGTGCACATAACTGTACACATCTGGACAAGGCGGTATGTTCAACCACCGTACCGATGATTAGCTATGCAGACATGTCAAACACAACACATATAGCGGAACATCTGCCTACCAAACAGGATGCCCTAACAGGGTGCCACAGGCACAGAAGGGGAAGGTGGGACATCACATGTTGAGAGTAGCGTTGCCGGATGGCCAAACACCCACGGCCAATGCAAAGGACGGAATAACATGCATATGCCCGGATGGATGGGTATGTCATAGCATGGGAATAGGCCAAGCCATCCACCATAATAGCCATGTGTACCACATACAAACAGCCAGTAACACGCAGTAGTAATGCATGAAGGCATACACGACTGTGGGAATAGCACAGGACATATGGCACGTGCCAAGTGTAGATGCATGACACAAAAGTCCAGGATGGGGCCCCCTGCAAAGAGGAACATGTGCCAACCCCACCTCCCACAGATGTACCGGCAGTGAAAACACATGCCAAACACACACCAACACTACCGTCCATCCCACGACCACAGCGGAGGCTGGTCAAAGACCACCATGATGCGTGCACAAACAGGGACATGTGTAACCGTTGCCTTAACACCCCCCCGTAGGCCAAAGAATAATAGAATGGACATATGCATGTAATGCTGTGAAGGATGTGTGGTAGTCCTCAGTATCACAGAGGTAGGGACACAGATACACTGTAATCATCCGTGACGTATGTGCACTGTAGACAGCATACCTGCAGGTAATACAGAGGTCAATCACGTGCCACAGAAATATACACATGAGAAAGAGGATAGGGGATAGACAAGTGTGAATGGGACAAACTATGAACATAGGTTCATAGGTCCATAGGTACAGAGTAGGCTATCTACCCAAGGGCAGCCATAACCCTAGGCCATAGTTAGGATTCCTTTGCCAACCCTCCGGTCCGGAGATAAAATGCCTATTATATTGCTGTACCTCTGTCAAGCAGTGACAATGATGTAATCCCTGGGGTATATCTGCAATCCCCATCCAGCGGACAAGATCCCCTTGAACAAGGCTAGCAAGGTTCTCTGCCTCACATGTACTGTGATGTAGATCCACAGCATAGTGAGTGTCTGGGTGATGTATGTGTCACTCCAACACATCCTATTAATGACCGTGTCAAGGTTCACGTCACCTGCCCTTGTGGTTCCGAGGGATGTAGATCCAGTAGGTGAAGCATAGTCATCAAATATGGGTCGACATGGCCTCGTATGTCAGGCACAGGTCAACACCGAACAAGAGGTATGTGACTGAATGGAGCAGGAGTCCTAACAGTGGGGCAGCATAACACAAATCCCTGACACCCTGCATCTGTCTGACGATTAACCTATGGGGCCTTCCCAGCTGCTGTAGGTGTCGGGTCAGATACCCTCCGAATGGGGCAATGTACTCAATCATAGGTGTAACACGTAATGAGTACAAGCAGACGATGACCTACCCTGATCTAGATGTGAATCCCTGCATGATCAGGTGGGCAATGTAGAAGTTCTACTGAACCACGATAGCAACGTGTGTGTCGAACGAATGGTGACCGACAACCTGGGTCCCCAGATCCCTGGTAATTACCCCCGTGCTCAGTGGACTGCCACCCATATGCGGACAGGGTGACCTCGTTCTTCCCGACGGGTATGACTATGCATTACCTGGCATTTAGCTGTAGGCCATGTCCCTGACAGCAGATATCCATATCTGGGAGGCCCCTTTGAAGGATATCTGTGTCAGATGTCCGTCCCACTATGGCACCCAGTTCGCAGTCATCTACAAACAATGTCAGCCATAACACCCCTGTGTGTGCTTGTACTGTGGAAATGTAGATGTAGAAAAAGAGTGGACCCAGGGCAGAGCCCCGTGGGACACCACCTGTGACAGGCAGTAAGTCCGACATGCTGCCAGCAACTATGACCACGTGGGTCATGTCACCTAGCCAGTTTGCAACCCATCCTGCGATGTACGTGTTCACATCCAAGCCGATGGGTTTATCAATGATACCGAGGGGGTATTGTGTTGAAGGCCTTTGCCAGGTTGAGGTAGGCTGTATGGACTGCAAGACCCCATCAATGGCCTCGGTGACTGTCCTAAAGCGTCAACCAGGATTTAAACGCATGAACCGCCCCTGACCAAGCCAAACTGGGTTGGATGCAAAGTATGCAGGTCCCCTATGTCATCATCTATGGGCCGCAGTATGATCCCTCCCCATGTCTTTGCAGATAAGTCTTCTCATGGTAATGGGACAGTAATAACCAGGGTCAGTGGAGGCACTGGCCCTGTGAAGTGGGACTACAGTCGCCGTGCGACACAACTTGGAATGCGTTACCCGAGGTGAGGCTAAGAATAAACAGCTGTCCTAACTGTGGGTCTAATTCCTCAATGAGATCACGGAGTACACAGTCGGGACACCAGCTGGTCCCATGGATGCTGTGTTCACTACCCTGGAGAGAGCATGTCCCACCCGTGCGTTACAGAACATTCGGGGACCACAAACCGCTGGTACAGACATCTCTCCATGTGGGGGGGGGTGGAGATGTCTTCACCGAACCTGTCAGCCCGTATGTTGGCAATGTGTGTATGTTCAGTAAACTCCACATCATTGTGAACCCAGTCAGAGCATATGTGTGAGTTACCTCCCAGGTGTCCAGCATAGCAAATGAAGGCTGTATGATTGTCTGCCGAGTCCTTGGAGATATATCTGTGGAACCTGACCCGGACTATGTCATGACAGCCTGTAGCTCTTCACATATAATGAGCAAGGGTGTCATACCTCACAAGGTGTCTGCTCTGCCTTGTAGTAGCCACCTCCTCTCGTTGTACAGCTTGTGTATGGCTGGGGTACACCACACTGGATGCTAGGCATTGGTACAATGAACCACAGTTGGGTAAGGGAATGCCTGATCCATGCAGTCCTGTAGGTACCGGTAGAAGGCATATGTAAGTGATGCAGTGGCTTGAGTACTGTTGACCACTGGCTCAGGGTCCTTAAAGGAGACCACAGTAGTGTTCAGAATTGTGAATTCGGCCTTTGAGAAAGCCATGTGTATGGTAACCGGCAACACCCACAGCAACGTATGTCAATAGCAGAAGCCATTGTCCAAATAACATAGATTAACGTCGGTATTACAATATGTATTATTATACATGTATTGACACGTGTCTGCTAATTACACTTGCAAATGGCCGGTAAGACCGGGCCAAAGTGCTCATGATTTACCTGGTATGGTGGTGTCATTCCGACAATAAAGTGGCGATACTTCCCTACTGGGACCTCTGGGGATTAATTAAAGCGGTTGTTAACCTGCATCATTGGATGTACACCATTTGGTTCGGTTTTGGAAAACATGGTTTCCGTAGCACTACACACTATGGGTAGTCAAGCAGACATCCGCGATTGGTGAACACACAGCAGCAGTCAAAACCACTGGCCACATGGACACAGTCCGACAAGCTCTACACTTTACATATGCACATTGGTGTCCATTGTAGGACCCAAAAATTGTCCCGTATGGAATACCTGCCAGCCTTCATCGTCCAACCAGGAGGCGACAGTCATGACCACGGCACAGCTAGACATATGCACCACCAGCGTGTTCAATGTTGATGACAACTGTCCATGAAATGCAGCACATATGCACAGAAATCCCCAGAGTTCGAGTCCATAGAAGTCGTCCACATCCCAGTCCGCACACATGAAGGATGTGTAATGGGTACTGTCGAGTGTTGCAGCCAAGGGATCCTGGGTATGTAGAAACAGGGCTCGGTGTCGTTTGGCAGATAATCCATTGTCCCGCCCCGTGGGAGGGATGTGGGCGTCGCACCTGCCTTACTCCCCACTAATAATGCAAAGCATCCACCGGAGAATGCTAAATGCAGGTGTGAAATGTGTACAGCCCTATACCAGTGTCCAGTAGGCAATTCTCATGGATGGACAAGCGTACGACTAAGATGGCACCCATAACTGCAAACCGGTGGAATTACACAGCCGCAGTAAGGCATAACACAGGAAATACACATAGGGACTACAGTTGACATTCCCCATACAAAGTTGGACTGCCGTGCGAACACCGCCGTACACAGCACTCAATCTGCCAGCAACAAAATGGGGAGCACTCGCTACCATACTGCGGAACAGATGGGCGACCTGTGGAACACATACTAATGGCACACCAACAACGTCAACTAGGATATGTAAACTATGGCGTTCCCACCTATAAAGAAAACATGCTTCAATGAATACATAGGGGATCAACATGTTCTGGTGGTGTTATGTTGAAAATACAGTGGCGGATATTTCCTATTGGGACGTCTGAGGTTTATTTAAAGCAGTTGCTAACCTGCATCTTTGGATGTACACCATTTGTTCACAGTTCTAAAACACCTGGTTTACGTAGCACCACGTAGAATGGGTAGTCAAACAGACATCCGCGATTGGGGAACATACAGCAGCAGTCAAAACCACTGGCCAGTTGGACACAGTCCAGCAACATCTAACTTTACATATGCACATTGGTGTCCATTGTAGGACCCAAAAATTTCTCCTAACAGAATTCCATCCAGCCGTTTCCGTCCACCAGATGATGCGATAGCCGTGACTACTGCACAGTTAGACATATGCACCACCAGCGTGTTTAAGGTTGATGACAGGTGTCCATGAAATGCAGGACATATGAACAGAAATCCCCAGATCGACATGTCCATACATGTGCGTCCACATCCCAGTCCCGCACATGAAGGATGTGTAATGGGTACTGTCGAGGGATGCAGCCATGGGATCTTGGGTATGCAGAAATGGGGCTCGGTGTTGTTTGGCAGATAATCCGTTGTCCGCCCGTGGGAGTGATGTGGGTGTAGCACATGACCTACTCCCCACTAATAATGCAAAGCATCCACGGATAATGCTAAATGCAGGTGTGGAATGTGTACAGGCCATAACAGTGTCAGTAGGCAATCCCCATGGATGGACAAGCCTACGACCAGGATGGCACCCATACCTGCAAGCCGGTGGAATTACACAGCTGCAGTAAGGCATAACACAGGAAATGCAGATGGCAACTACAGTAGACACTCCCCATAGAAATCCAGACCGCCGTGCGAATACCGGCGTACACAGCACTCAATCTGCCAGCAACAACATGGGGATTACTCGCTGCCATACTGCGGAACAAATGGGTGACCAGTGGAACACATACCAATGGCACACCAACAACGTCAACTAGGAAGGTCATAGGATGTTTAAACACTGGCGTTCCCGCTTATAAAGAACATCCTTCAATGAATTAATAGGGTCTACATGTTCTGGCTGTGTTATATTGACAATACAGTGGCGTATATGTCCTACTGGGCCTTCTGAGGATTACTTAAAGCAGTTGCCAACCTGCAGCATTACATTAACACCATTTGGGTTAATCGTAGTAAAACATGGGTTTTGTAGCACAACATAATATGGGTAGTCAAACACACATCCGCGATTGGGGAACATACAGCAGCGGTCAAAACCACTGGCCAGATGGACACAGTCCAACATGTTCTACACTTTACATATGCACATTGGTGTCCATTGTAGGACCCCAAAAATTTATCCGTACGCAATGTCAACTGGCTGCGATCGAGAGACCCAGATGAAGTGACAGCCGTGACTACGGCACAGCTACATATATGCACCACCAGCGTGTTCAAGGTTGATGACAACTGTCCATGAAATGCAGGACATATGCACAGAAATCCCCAGATTGTCGAGTCCATAGATGTCGTCCACATCCCATTTCCGCACACATGGAGGATGTGCAATGGGTACTGTCGAGGGTTGCAGCCATGGGATCGTGGGTATGCAGAAATGGGTCTCGGAGTTGATTGGCAGATGATCCGTTGTCCTGCCCGTGTGAGGGATGTGGGTATGGCATATCGTTACTCCGCACTAATAATGCAAATCATCCACGGAGAATGCTAAATGCAGCTGTGAAATGTGTACAGCCCTATACCAGTGTCCATTAGGCAGTTCCCATGGATGGACAAGCGTCAGCCAAGATGGCACCCATAACTGCAAACCTGGTGGAATCACACAGCTGTAGTAAGGCAAAACACAGGGAATACAGATAGGGACTACAGTAGAGACTCCACATACAAAGTCAGACCGCCGTGCGAATACCGGCGTACACAGCACTCAATCTGCCAGCAAGAGAATGGGGATCACTCGCTTCCATACCGCGGAACAAATGGGCGACCTGCGGAACACATACTAATGGCACACCAACAATGTCAACTAGGAAGGTTATAGGATGGTTAAGCTATGGCGTACCCACATATAAAGAACATCCTTCAATGAATTAATAGGATCTACATGTTTTGGTCGTGTTAATTTGACAATACAGAGGCGGGAATGTCCCAATGGGATATCTGCGGATTAGTTAAAGCAATTGTTAGCCTGCATCATTGGAATTACACCATTTGGGTTCAGTGGCGGAAAACACGGTTTACGTAGCACTACATAATATGGGTACTCAAACAGACATCCGTGATTGCTGAACATACAGCAGCAGTCAAACCCACTGGCCAGATGGACACAGTCCAATAAGTTCTACACTTTACATATGCACATTGGTGTCCATTGTAGGACCCAAAAATTTATCCGTCACGCAATGTGAACCGGCTGCGATCGAGACCCAGAAGAACTGACAGCCGTGACTACGGCACAGCTAGATATATGCACCACCAGCGTGTTCAAGGTTGATGACAAGTGTCCATGAAATGCAGGACATATGAATAGGACTCTCCAGGTTGCGAGTCCATAGATGTGCGTCCACATCCCATTCCGCACACATGAAGGATGTGCAATGGGTACCGTCGAGGGTTGCAGACATGGGATCGTGGGTATGCAGAAATGGGGCTCGGTGTTGATTGGCAGATAATCCATCGTCCCGCCCCGTGGGAGGGATGTGGGTATAGCACATGCGTTACTCCCCACTAATAATGCAAATCATCCACCGGAGAATGCTAAATGCAGCTGTGAAATGTGTACAGCCCTATACCAGTGTCCAGTAGGCAATTCCCATGGACGGACAAGCGTCACGACCAAGATGGTCACCCATAACTGCAAACCCGGTGTAATTCCACAGCTGCAGTAAGGCATAACACAGAAAATACAGATAGGGACCACAGTACACACCCCCCATACAAAGCCAGACCGGCGTGCGAATACCGGCGTAGACAGCACTCAATCTGCCAGCAAGAAAATGGGGTTCACTCGCTTCCATACTGCGGAACAAATGGGCGATCTGCGGAACACATACTAATGGCACACCAACAACGTCAACTAGGAAGGTTATAGGATGGTCAAGCTATGGCGTACCCACATATAAAGAACATCCTTCAATGAATTAATAGGATCCACATGTCATGGTGGTGTTATTTTGACAATACAGTGGCGGATATTTCATATTGTGACTTCTGAGGATTATGTAAAGCAGTTGCTAACCTGCATCTTTGGATGTACACCATTCGGTTTCAGGTTTGAAAGACCTGGATGTCGTAGCACTACATAATATGTGTAGTCAAACACACACCCGCGATTGGGAACATACAGCAGCAGTCAAACCCACTGGCCAGATGGACACAGTCCAACAGGTTCTACACTTTACATATGCACATTGGTGTCCATTGTAGGACCCAAAAATTAACCCTATGCAATATAAACGTGATGGAGGAAGCGACGCTGAAGGCGTAACAGCCATGACTACGGCACAGTTAGACATATGCACCACCAGCGTGTTTAAGGTTGATGACAGGTGTCCATGAAATGCAGAACATATGAGCAGAAATACCCATATGGCCGTGTCCATAGATGTGCGTCCACATCTCAGTCCTGCACACATGAAGAATGTATAATGGGTACCGTCGAGGGCTGCAGCCATGGGATCGTGGGTATGCAGAAATGGGGCTCGGTGTTGTTTGGCAGATAATCCGTTGTCCTCCCCGTGGGAGGGATGTGGGTATAGCACATGCCTTACCCCCCACCAATAATGACAATCATCCACCGGAAAATGCTAAATGCAGCTGTGAAATGGGTGCAGCCCTATACCAGTGTCCAGTAGGCATTTCCCAAGGATGGACAAACGTAAGGTCAAGATGGCACCCATAACTGCAAACCTGGTGGAATCACACAGCTGTAGTAAGGCAAAACACAGGGAATACAGATAGGGACTACAGTAGAGACTCCACATACAAAGTCAGACCGCCGTGCGAATACCGGCGTACACAGCACTCAATCTGCCAGCAAGAGAATGGGGATCACTTGCTTCCATACCGCGGAACAAATGGGCGACCTGCGGAACACATACTAATGGCACACCAACAACGTCAACTAGGAAGGTTATAGGATGGTTAAGCTATGGCGTACCCACATATAAAGAACATCCTTCAATGAATTAATAGGATCTACATGTTTTGGTCGTGTTAATTTGACAATACAGAGGCGGAACGTCCCAATGGAATATCTGCGGATTAGTTAAAGCAATTGTTAGCCTGCATCATTGGAATTACACCATTTGGGTTCAGTGGCGGAAAACCGGTTTACGTAGCACTACATAATATGGGTACTCAAACAGACATCCGTGATTGCTGAACATACAGCAGCAGTCAAACCCACTGGCCAGATGGACACAGTCCAATAAGTTCTACACTTTACATATGCACATTGGTGTCCATTGTAGGACCCAAAAATTTATCCGTACGCAATGTCAACCTGCTGCGATCGGGAGACCCAGATGAAGTGACAGCCGTGACTACGGCACAGCTACATATATGCACCACCAGCGTGTTCAAGGTTGATGACAACTGTCCATGAAATGCAGGTCATATGCACAGAAATCCCCAGATTGTCGAGTCCATAGAAGTCGTCCACATCCCATTCCGCACACATGGAGGATGTGCAACGGGTACTGTCGAGGTTGCAGCCATGGGATCGTGGGTATGCAGAAATGGGTCTCGGTGTTGATTGGCAGATGATCTGTTGTCCGCCCGTGTGAGGGATGTGGGTATGGCATATCGTTACTCCGCACTAATAATGCAAATCATCCACGGAGAATGCTAAATGCAGCTGTGAAATGTGTACAGCCCTATACCAGTGTCCATTAGGCAGTTCCCATGGATGGACAAGCGTCGGCCAAGATGGCACCCATAACTGCAAACCTGGTGGAATCACACAGCTGTAGTAAGGCAAAACACAGGGAATACAGATAGGGACTACAGTAGAGACTCCACATACAAAGTCAGACCACCGTGCGAATACCGGCGTACACAGCACTCAATCTGCCAGCAAGGAAATGGGGATCACTCGCTTCCATACCGCGGAACAAATGGGCGACCTGCGGAACACATACTAATGGCACACCAACAACGTCAACTAGGAAAGTCATAGGATCCTTAAACTATGGCGTTCACGCTTATAAAGAACATCCTTCAATGAATTAATAGGATCTACATGTTTTGGTTGTGTCATTTTGACAATACAGTGGCGGAAATATCCTAATGGGACATCTGAGGATTACTTTAAGCATTTCCTAGCCTGCATCATTGGATTTACACCATCCGGTTTCAGTTTAGAATAACCTGGTTAACGTAGCACTACATAATATGGGTAGCAAGCAGACATCCGCGATTGGGGAACATACAGCAGCAGTCAAACCCACTAGCCAGATGGACACAGTCCAACAAGGTCTACACTGTACATATGCACAATGGTGTTCATAGTAGGACCCCAGAGATTCATCCGTATGCAATGTCAACCAGCTGCGATCGAGAGACCCAGAAGAACTGACAGCCGTGACTACGATACAAGCAGACATATGCACCACCAGCGTGTTCAGGGTTGATGACAACTGTCCACGGAATGCAGGACATATGAACAGATATTCCCAGATTGTAGCATCCATAGAGGTGCGTCCACATCCCATTCCCGCACACATGCCGGATGTGTAATGGGTACCGTCGAGGGTTGCAGCCATGGGATCCTGGGTATGCAGAAGCGGGGCTCGGTGTTGTTTGGCAGATGTCGTTGTCCCGCACCGTGGGAGGGATGTGGGAGTAGCACGTGCCTTACTCCCCACTGATTGTGCAAAGCATCCACCGGCTAATGCTAAATGCAGGTGTGAAATGTGTACTGCTCCATACCAGTGTCCAGTAGGCAATCGCTAGGGATGGACAAGCGTAGGACCAAGATGGCACCCATAACTGCAAACCTGGTGGAACCACACAGCTGCAGTGAGGCATAACACAGGAAATACAGATAGGGACTACAGTAGACACTCCCCATACAAAGCCAGACCACTGTGCGAATACGCGCGTACACAGCACTCAATCTGCCAGCACCAAAATGGGGATCACACGCTTCCATACCGCGGAACAAATGGGTGACCTGTGGAACACATACCAATGGCACAATATCAACGTCAGCTAGGAAAGCCATACGATGGTCAAACTATGGCGTTCCCACCAATGAAGAACATCCTTCAGTGAATTAATAGGATTAATGTCAATTGACCATGGAATACACCTAATCAACATCAAAGACCGCTGGCACCTTATGGCACACAAACCAAGTCACACATAGGTAGATGAAACAGTCAACGTAGACATTTTGTCCACGACAGGTCACATATGGTATACAAAGGTTACTTCATAGACATGTAAGCGCTTTCACCCGTAGGCTCCGTGAGACTTACACATAACATAGAAGCATCCAGGCTTTAAATATCCCCCCTTACACTTCCATTTGTTACTTTCTATGCAAACAATGAACATGTAACCACAGCATAGAAAGCACAGATGCAATGTTAACCACACACACATATGTTAACATCTCAGAAAGCATCCTATTAACACATGTATTATATGATATTGTACTATGCTGAATACTCATCAATCAAAGATCTAACAATGTATATGGAAGATATGCATAGCATATCACTGTAATACAGCGGTACAGAACTGAAAGAGTGGACAAATGTGTGTTAACTCTACATCTGTACCTAAACTACATTCCTGTTACGGGGTTTGATCCACCTGCTTCTCAAAAGAGGCCTCATCAGTGTTCCATCGGTCAGCCCTGGTGTGTGGCCAACCCTCCACCTACTAATCCATCTAAATCCGCATTCTATAGCATAGCTGATGAGGTCCCCCCTCTGGTATTATAACCTAGGCGTCGTAAAACACCGAATGTAGACGTATGCCTTGTGATGTGCCCATAGCCGGCCGTAGGCATCGCCAATCCTGCGGCTGCCCAGGGTGCCGCACTAGTAGGGCCACCTGTCTAGTAGGTGTGTCATGTAGGTATACCAAGATGGGGGCACCATGTGTTGTGGTGGTGGGCGCCATGGAGCCCTACAGCCTAGGGCAGCAGTCGATCTAAGGCCGCTGCCGTCGGAGGGCTAGTACGGTCTGCAGGTATGTGCAGACGTGCACATGAAACAGCGGTCCACAAGGATTACCCATAGTGGCGACACCTGCACAGATGGCTATAGCGGGACACACACACGGCCATGCATACAGCACAGGTAGACATACACACACCATAAATAGGCAAGTACACACAAGGTGTATGGCGTGTCCGGGTACAGTGTCAGGACAGCAAGGATAGCTGTCTGCCACGATATCCAGCAGATGTCTTTAGGGTGTTCTGGAATACGGACGGTGCATGGACAATGAGTGGATATGCAGCGTACCACAGTTATATGTGTCAGCCGTGCAAATATGCGATACATGGGAAAGACAGCTGTCCATGCTAGAGCAGCATGCGGGCACAACATAGATGCGTAGATATACAATGACAGAGATACAGACGGACACATGTGGCAGGCCCGTGAGTGTAATGTACACAGCACCACCCCACCACACCATAGCAGGGTGCACGTGGAGAACACGCTACGGAGGTCGCCAACCACAGCAGGCACACAAGCAGTACACGAGCTGCGTCTCACCATCCACAAACACAGGGATGGCGGCAGGATATGAGTGTTCTGCGTAAACCTCAAAGCCATACCCTATGAACCCATGCAGCTGGGAGCATGGACACACACACACATGTGGCAGGCATGGTGATTGACCACACCCCCACATACCCAACCGCACAAAAGTATGACACAGGTATGGAATGCTTCGTGGACCACCGAACACACCACCGTCAGAGGCACATGTACAGGTGGGTGACAACATCCATAAAGGAAGGCCGCTGATAGCCAAGGTATGTGTTGCGAAGCGTCTAAAAGCATGTTCATCTGCAGAGGCAGCTGGAAACACACACACACACACACACAGGGAAGGGCCAAGAGTCGAACCTACGCCTACCTACATGAACTCACTACAGCATGAAGCATTTACAGAGCAGCTACCGAGATTACTGAGCACAGTGCTGTCAGAGGCATACTTCTAGGCGGGTGACATCACCCGTAAGAGAATAGCTGGCAATAGCCAAGGTATGTGTTGCGATGCGTCTAAAAGCATGTTCATCTGCAAAGGCAGCTGGAAACACACACACACACACACACAGGGAAGGGCCGAGAGTCGAACCTCGCCTACCTACATGAACTCACTACAGCATGAAGCATTTACAGAGCGCTACCGAGATTACTGAGCACAATGCTGTCAGAGGCATACTTCTAGGTGGGTGACATCACCCGTAAGAGAATAGCTGGCAATAGCCAAGGTATGTGTTGCGAAGCGTCTAAAAGCATGTTCATCTGCAGAGGCAGCTGGAAACACACACACACACACACACAGGGAAGGGCCGAGAGTCGAACCTACGCCTACCTACATGAACTCACTACAGCATGAAGCATTTACAGAACGTGCTACCGAGATTACTGAGCACAGCGCTGTCAGAGGCATACTTCTAGGCGGGTGACATCACCCGTAAGAGAATAGCTGGCAATAGCCAAGGTATGTGTTGCGAAGCGTCTAAAAGCATGTTCATCTGCAGAGGCAGCTGGAAACACACACACACACACACACACACACACACAGGGAAGGGCCGAGAGTCGAACCTTCGCCTATCTACATGAACTCACTACAGCATGAAGCATTTACAGAACCCGCTACCGAAATTACTGAGCACAGCTGTCAGAGGCATACTTCTAGGCGGGTGACATCACCCGTAAGAGAATAGCTGGCAATAGCCAAGGTATGTGTTGCGGCGTCTAAAAGCATGTTCATCTGCAGAGGCAGCTGGAAACACACACACACACACACACACACACACACAGGGAAGGGCCGAGATTCGAACCTACGCCTACCTACATGAACTCACTACAGCATGAAGCATCTACAGAGCAGCTACCGAGATTACTGAGCACAGCTGTCAGAGGCATACTTCTAGGCGGGTGACATCACCCATAAGGGAATAGCTGGCAATAGCCAAGGTATGTGTTGCGAAGCGTCTAAAAGCATGTTCATCTGCAGAGGCAGCTGGAAACACACACACACATACACACACACACAGGGAAGGGCCGAGAGTCGAACCTACGGCTGCCTACATGAACTCACTACAGCATGAAGCATTTACAGAAGCTACTGAGATTACTGAGCACAGCTGTCAGAGGCATACTTCTAGGCGGGTGACATCACCCGTAAGGGAATAGCTGGCAATAGCCAAGGTTTGTGTTGCGAAGCGTCTAAAAGCATGTTCATCTGCAGAGGCAGCTGGAAACACACACACACATACACACACACACACACACACAGGGAAGGGCCGAGTCGAACCTCGCCTACCTACATGAACTCACTACAGCATGAAGCATTTACAGAGCAGCTACCGGGATTACTGAGCACAGCACTGTCAGGAGGCATAACCCTAGGTGGGTGGTATCATCTGCAGAGGCAATGCGGCCGATAGGGAATGATGACAGAGTGCGCAGTCACACAGCCTGTTACCATCCCAAGGTGGCCGTACAGTAACACGGTAGTGCTGCAGTCGGAATACCAAATAACTATGGAGCAGTACATCACGACATGAATACGGGATGCACCACATGACAGTATACCCTATGAGAGGGCATCCGGCGTGCAGGATGTAGGCAGCCAATGTGGCATGACAGCCACATATGAGTCACCTGGATGGTCACCATGGCTATGCAGGATGTCATTGGCCATGGCTACACGCCTAGTAGCAGACATCGGTGCCGACTGTCGTGTGTACCCCCGACAGGTGTACTGGCCATGCCTCTCACACCTAGCGGTTGCAAAGGGGAGACAGACATGCTCACGGGGTATCAACGCAGTCGGGCGCGGGGTGCACTGTACTGTGTGTCCATCTACACAGCTGCTTACTGGGCATGCTCAGACACTTAGAATCGGCACAGAGCAGACATGCATACACATGGGGCGACGGCATGGGAGGCAGACTGTGGACCGTCGTGTGTGTCCAGCCACACAACAGCAACCTGGCCATGCCACAGAAGTGGCAGGTGCGAAGAGGAAACAGGCATGCACCGGGTAACAATGCAGTCGGGTGCGGTGTGCACTGTACTGTGTGTCTATCTACACAGCTGCTCACTGGGCATGCTCAGACACTTAGAATCGGCACAGAGCAGACATGCATACACATGGGGCGATGGCATGGGAGGCAGACTGTGGACCGTCGTGTGTCCAGCCACACAACAGCGACCGGCCATGCTCACACCGTGGTATGTGCTCTGGCGCCGTCCGGCATGCAGATGGAGTGCACACACCGCAAGTCACGGCCAGGTAAACCCATACCTGCAGCGCGGGGTGGACACACATGCAGTCACACGTACACACACAGATGACAGCACAGGCGCCATGGGTGCAGGCTGAACATGTGCACACTGAAGTGAACACTGTAGCTGCTATGCCAGCACCTTGCTATCGGTGCAGCAGTATGCCTCACGGTCCAGAAACTGCATGTGATATATGTCCAGAAGACTATGTGGCGGTGTCGTCCGTGCAGAGTACACATGTACTATCAATGATCCCACAGGTGTGATGTAGTCCACCTGTACTGGTATACACGGACAGGCGTGCTCCACACATGCCACGGGCCTGACACGTATGACACATGACTGCAGCTGAACCACAGTGAAACAATGTCCGGATATGTCACATATGTGGTTTCCAGGCTGTGTGCATGGACTGCACGCAGGACACATACGAGGCCTGTGATGGACCACATGCATGACACAGGCGTCTGTAATACACACGAAGGGAAGGTGGACACATGTCTGTGGTATGCACCCCCTACAGGGTGTGGCGGTGTTCACAGGGACATATACCCTTGTACAGTTTGCCTGTGACAGCTGTGATACCAAACCACAGTCCACGTTCCATGCATGTTGACACACATGTCACAACGTAGCAATGCATACACACATGGCAACAGGGGATACATGTGACCGTGTACTGTGCACGGTGCAGCCATGCAGGGCGGTGTCTGGTGTCCATAACACAGTTGCATCCCCTCCCACATGCATACCCATCATGGGGGCCGTCATATGGTGGCATAGTAACAGCACGCATGGCAGTCTGTGTGTACACCATTTGTTTAAACACCTGTCCACATGCATGTGTGCAGGTGCTGGTCACAGGTGTGTCACACACTGTCCTACCCTGCCATGTGCATACAGTCCGCTATGTCACCTTTACATGACAGCGCTGCCATGATGCATACCCATCGGCCATGCGGGTTCGACCATATGTCACATTGCCACTGTAACCCCTACCACCACCCAAGTGCAGATATTGGCACAGATGCGGATACAGTGGTAGTGCGCGGGATGCACCACATACCGCTGCGCCTGCACAAATCCCATGTAGCGGGTGTGGCATTCCTAGCACCAACATGTGTGCAGGAATGTGTGCCCATGTATGCCACAGATCGGGGGAACTATGTGCCACGTGCCACACATCACTGTACACCATGGTAGAGCTCTGTACCTACCTCAGTGTGGGGTGCACCGATGTGGATGGTGTAGTACATGCAACACGTCATCCCTCCGTGTAGACATGTGTGGCCACCACCATGTCGGTGTGTCGACATGTGTGTATGTCTGCTGCCTGTTGAGAGGGTGTATGCAGATATCGTGTTGTGACTGGACACTGACCACACAGGGTGAACATCCCGTAGTGGTGCTGCATTGTACAGCCCTGTCATTTCCATACCTGTGAGCCTTACTGGCCACCTGTGCAAGACCACCCCCTGTGACATTGCGCGTCGGTGCATTGTCTTGTGAGGGTGCCGACCACACAGACAGGTGTCCCCATCTGCACACAATGGTGTGTGTGCCATAGAGGTGTGGACCCAACGAATGCAGGAATATTCCTATACGGTACAGCATCCGACTGTCGAACACTGTGCACCACAGCTGACAGGTGACACCTGCGGTCAGTAGCCAGCACACTGCGACACCCACAGAATGTCACCATACCTGTACTGTGTCATGCCATGTATGTGATGTCTCTGTCCACCGTAGCCTGTGGCACCGACCACAGGCGTCAGGTGCAGTATATGTGTGGACATGTGTCATGTACCGTGTAAGCAACATTACACTGTATCCGGCTCCGTGCTCCGCAGGTTTATGTGTATGACCTCTCTTCTTGCATTCCCGACTGTCTGTTCTCTACATCACAAAAGCTCTGCACCTGCTCCCATAGTATTCCCACACAGATAAAGTACATGTATACTCAATGGAGTACTACACTGTCCTAGAATCCCCTTGTGTGCCCACTTCCCTATAGGTGCCTTCTGACCGGTTACGCAGCAAATGCATTCACATCCTCTGGCATGTCGGCGGGTCAATTGCTAGCGACCTCTCCTGTTCAGATGGTGAATCTGGGCGTCCTGGCCACTGTTACAGGTGCCTCATGGACACGGACAAGCCGCACCTCCCCCAATGAACATAATACATGTGACAGGCGCAACTATATAGCCAGACAGGCGGCTGTGCTCTCCCCAACCATGACCGGCAAGACCACGCGGGAGGGAAGGACACAATGCACACCACATACCCAGTGTCACATGTGACTATCGCAAATGCTAATCAAACACATGAACACACTAAGACATACCTGGAGGCACTGTAGGACATGTCACGAACCTAACGAGCCCTCTGAAGCAGACACACAAGCTACTGCCTCCACAAGACATAGGACATGCAACACATGGTTCCCAGCGTCAGTGTGCTAACCCGCAGAGACCCAAAGGCGCACACACTGCCAGACACACCTGTAATGGGTGGCGCCACTGCCAGACACACCGGCGTCCCACCCACCATACTGAACAAGGGAATGATCACAGTAGGCTGCCTGCGGGCGCTGGAATCGCCATAACACACGCACTCAGGTCACTCCGCGGCATGTGCAGGTATGAGCGGTCATTGCCCATGCTGGTGTCTCGTCTGGTGGCATACCACCCTGGGATACATTACAGGACACATAGAGGGCCACTCAGATTGTGTAGCCCAGGCGGCATGTCCCTGACCCTGGGCAGTATCCCACCCTCATCAAGTATGATGCCACTACACTGGCTCAATGTGGTCACCCTTGATAATGTCCTGGTTACGGTGTCAGTCTGAGGGGATCAGTTCCATTTACCTGGGATGACATGCTTGGCACGCCACGCCCCTTGCATGGTATGGCTGGCAGCTGTCGCCCTGGTCTACAAGGGTTTGGCAAAGGCACCTGCCACCCCACAGTGCTCACCGCAGGCACGGCTGGAATGATAAACCTACCACCCCACACTACAAGCCTGGAGAACACACAGGATAATACAGCTCACTGCCAGTGGTCTACAGCCAAGCTGCACACCCTCAAATGCCCTCCTCAGTATGGAGGACATCGATGTCAGTGCTGTGACTGAAACATTGGTCAGGGCTGCTGAGAGCACCCCAGCACTGTCGGGTCATACCCTATATCAGTCGTTCAGGACCATAACCGGACATAACACAGAAGGAGGGAGTCCCCATTTCCATGACGGATACACACACCTCCATGTTGGCAGAGATGCACGTAGCAGCGGGGAATATCCAGGTGCAATTAACCATGGTTAGGACTGCCCTACAGTTTGTTGCATGCTACAGACCACCCTCCCAATCCCAGGATACCTGCACAGCCGTCCTGAGGACACTGGTGAGTGTGCATGCTCTCACAACACCGTCGTATTGGGTGACATCAACCACCCATACATAGACCGAGAACATTACCCAGGACACAACACCCTCGCCACAGGTCCCAGGTGTCCATACACCTGACTGCTGTGGAACACCCATGCACCATACCCACTAGGGGGGACGTATACCAGTTCTGATCATCACACATGGGGAGGATATGCTCCACACAGGATGTACATCCCTCAATGGTGATGTCAGACCGTATAGTGGATCCACTGGTAATCCGCATCCTGCACCCAACACCGGCATGGGAGGCGTAAGTGGCGACCTCTCCACAGCGAACCACACACGTCATACGACCGGTGTGGTACCCTACAAGGCCTCCATGCCAGTGGTAAACACAGGCCACACTGCTGAAACCCTTACAAATGCCTTCTCTGAGCACACCCAGGGATGTCTGCACCAGCGATCATGATAACATCAGGACCTTGTCCACCAAGGCAGGCACATGGTCTGGTGGACCCCAGCCATTGACAAACTGTACAACAACAGTTGGAGCTAATACATGACAGAGCAATATCAGTACCAGGAAGGCATCACTCATTAATACCGGCGTTAACATACGGTCACACATACAATCATCCAAGGCCGCTTGTGGGAGTGGTACTGCAGAGGGCACATGAGACAACCATAGGGCCTTCCTTAGCTGTGGTAGGGACATGGGTGGGAGCGCACAGTCATGCCCGGAATTACTCCAGAATGGTACAATGGTCACTGAACCCACAGACATTGTCAACAAACCAGCGGACATGTTCCATGCATACATCTACCCCCAAGAGGGGCGTATCCATCCCACCAGAGTCTAGCCTCCCAAACATCTCGTATGCCCAGGAGTGATCTGACATCTGTTAAGCGGTGAACACAGCACCAATGGGCCCAGATGGTGTCCCTGGCTGTGTGCCACTCAACCTCATTGAGGCCCTCGCCCCACACATAAGGCCGCTGTGTCATCTTAGGCTTACTACGGGCTGGGTCCCCGCTGGATGGCATATGGCAGCTGTGGTCCCACTACACCAGGGTAGTGCTCTTATGGACTGTAGACATTCCTGCCCTATCAGCTTGACATGCCTTGTCTGCAAAGCTGCGGGGAGGTCCATACTGGGGCCCATAAATACAGACAGTGGTGTACAGCCAATGGCGGAACATACCCACATCGACTTAGTCAAGGGCAGATCCTGCCTCCCAAACCTGCTTTCGACCTGTCTGGAGGGTCACTAAGGCCATTGATGGGGAATGCGTCGGTTTGCACAGACTACCATGACCTGGCGGGAGCGTTCAAACCACACTCCACGTGGGACTCATGGAAAGGCTCGCCAGCGTACATGTGGGGACATATGTCACACGATGGTTTGCCAACTGGATGGAGGTCACACCACACAGGGTTTGTGTTCCTGGTGCCATGTCAGACTCCAAGCTGGTCTCGAGTGGAGGCCCACAGGGCTCAGTCCTGGGCCCCTCCTGTTCGGCATTCAACCTTCCAATGTGCATGCAAACATAGGGGATTGTGGCAGACAAGGTATGCAGATGACTGCACACCGCCACCATACCCAACACCCCATCTGACACGGACATCCACCTGGGGCCTCATTGAAATGGATAACTGGTGCCAGAGCCATGGCCTGATGCTACATGCCAGGAAGGTGCAGACCTACCCAGTGGGAAGGACATGTTCGCCCGACGTAACATGTAGGTGGTAATCCATTCAACATGGTGGGCGTGTTCAGGGACATGGGTACCACACCTGTCGGTAACCTCTGTCGACACACACAATGCCAATGTGGTTGGGAAGACATTCCACTGTGGCCACCTGGTCAGGAAGGAATCACATCCACATCAGGGTAGTTCATTGTACTCCTGTACACTTCACACATCAGACCAATGATTGCGTACAATGCCACATCTGGGATGTACCTAACCTGACACCTGCAGCACTCGGAAGGACCACAAACGTTCCACAACACAGGGATAAAGGTGCTGAGACATGTGTCATGCTGCCCGACCAAGGGGACTCCGGCTGTATACCTTCCCAGCACGTCTGCTCTGTGGTGATCTGTGCCTGACATACACGGCCATGTCCGACCTGGGTGACATGGACATGTTCCACCTCCTAGGCTCCAAGCAAACACGGGCACAGAAGCGACTGTCAGAAACCTCAACACGAACATGAATAGGACGTGCTGGGGGAACAGGGTCAACGCCCAGAGGCACCCTACAACATGGAGAGAATTCCCAGCCTATGTGAAGCAGAGCCCCTGACTGACTTTGTCCAAGAGAAATCATGGCGTGTGGATGTGTGATCGTAGGTATGCGCCAGGCATCATCTCTGTGTCACTGCTGGACAGAGGGACAGCGGACCGATGGATGTGGTATCCTCATCCTAAGGGGTGTTAACAGCCACACACACTCTGGCTAGGCTTACACATGCCGTAGGGCACATAGCCTGGTATGTACATGTGCCCCTATGTACCTATGTAGGGGTCCATGCAGGTTGCGGGTACCTGTGGTATGCTGATATTGCCAGATGTGCCTGTGGGGTACCCACAGCTACACGTGGGGGACTGATAACAGTGCTCCCAGTAGGCACATGCAAGTACACCATAATGGCATACAGGTTAACTGAACCAACATGGTGCTACACATGTAACCGCCACGCATACCGTGTACACAGAACAATGAATGCTGCACCTGCACTACATGGTATGTCTGCTGCATGATGTCAGTGCACGACCCACGTCACATACGCACCTGTCACCTGTCATACACAGCAACATACACATCGCGTACTATGCGGACACAGGTATCACATACACCTCTCACTATCTTGTCCACCCTGTGCATCAGAATATGTTTGCATAACCGTGCACCGATGGTGTGGATCACGGTGCTGCGGCAGAGGCTTCATCATATGCCCAGGGTGATATGTGTGCCAGGGGCATAGGCTGTACCAATGGATGACATCATGTGTGTGTGTAAGGGCCTGTGCATTTACTGGGCATGACTGTGCAGAATGCATGTGGATGTGGTGGAGCCCTACAGGTGTGTCTGCTGTGTGTGGGTATGTGTGTACACAGTTCAGCCATCTGTGATGCCTACACAGGGTATACTTGGCAGCCCCAGACTGTACAGTGCAGGTTGTACGGCTCACTGTGTCCGCCTGTGGCCACGTGACCCGTGCCTGCCTGGGGTCGCACGGGCACTACCGGGTAGAGGTAGAGTGGCCACTCTCCGATGACACATGTCCACTGGAACCGTGTCCATGCTGGGACCGTCCAGGGCCACGTCCACGTGGCCTGCTGTGTCCTGGTGTGGTTGGTGTAGCACCAGCTGCACTGCTGCTGCTACCAGCACTGTGTGAGTGGGCATGAGAGGTGGCATGCACACGTCGACCTGCACTAGGTGGTGTTGCTGGCCTATGGCCCGTGTCCTCGCCTCACCCCTACCAGGTGTTCCAGCACAGACAGCTCACGCTCGCGGATTGACATGCCTCGGTCGAGGATTCCAACCATCTCACCTAATCTCCTATCCAGAACATCGGCAAGCTGCTGTTGAGCATTCGCCAATGACTGGATGTTCTCATTTAAGGAACGGATTGCGGCCCTGTGCAGCCTCTGCCCTTCTTGGTTCTGCTGTTCGGCACGCGTGCCTGTGCCGCCATTACAGTCTGAAACATCGTCTGGTGATACCAGCTGCTGCACCTGTACGGCAGGTGCATGTCTACCAGTGCTCCTCCTACGAGCAGCACCAGCCACATGCCTGTGTGGCACATCACCAGTCATTACACTGGCAACATGGTGTGTACCGCACCTTCTGCAGCCACCACACATTCCTGCTCGGTGCCAACAGACGGTGACTGTCCTTCCTCTATGGGTAACGGTGATGTGGTATGTGTCGGCATCTGAACCGTGTGCGGAGATGAAGGGGACATAGGTGGGATGTTATCCAATGGCACAGCTTCTGCCCGTGACGACCCTGCCTGTGCCTCATGCACATGGTCATCACCGCTAGTATCTGTGGGGACACTAGCATCAGATGGACCGCAGGAAGGGAACGCACCTACAGCACCTGTGAATACAAAGACATACCGTAAGTTACATTACACACACGCAGACACACACACACACACAGACACACACACACACACACATGCGGACACACACACGCTGACATACACACGCAGACACACACATGCAGACACATCATGCATGTGATATTGCAGGTGGCATGCAGCATTCCCACACCACAGCCCAGTGAATGCAGCCCAGACATTGATAGTGGTAGTATGCATACTGCCCTGGAGTGCACACTACATCAAGCAGGTGTCTTTTAGTAGGCTTGCAGTACACACATTCATGGTAGTTTGCATGCATCACCGTGATACACCGTGTGGCCACGGGCGGGATAACAGTACACATGGCTGACGTCACTATGTCATGTAAACCACAAACATGTGCGGTATCATGTGGACATGTGACAATGGTGTCCCACCACATGCACCACATCATAACGGATGTCACAGTGCAGTGTTATGTGTACAGGCTACAGATAGAATGCATGTGTAACAAGGATGTCTGTGCAGGTGTGGTTGGTGTGAGCTGTGTACATAGCTGTACAGTGGGGAGTACGGGCACTGTGCCACTGCGGCAGCAGGACACAGGTATGTTTCTGTGCGATGCGTAACCTGGACGCATTGCATTGCCATGTCTGCAACTCAGTCATGCTGTTCCACAGCACGTATATGGTAGACATTGGTGGCACCTCTAATGGCTGCAGACAGGCATTCCATTTGTCTGGTGTACCACATCAGATGTCCAGGGGGTCCACTACAGCTATGAACGCACTATGTGTGGACAGGGTTCAACGGTGACTACCCACTGCGGATGTACTGTGTGGCAACATGCCTGTAGGTATCACCCATGGCCATGTTTGTCTGGTTCATGGACAATTGTGTGTGATGGGCATCATGTACACATCCCTGTGGTGGCCCATGTGTCATACACCCGTACTAGTCTGAGGTGTCACATTCCCGAAGGCTATGCAGACATTGTGGATGTCTGCTATGTCGTGCGTAGGTCATGTCATGGTGTGACAATGTTGCGGACAGACCACCACGTGCATGGGACATGTCATGTGCCATGTCACAACGTGTGCACCCAATGCAGGGGCATAGGTCACAGTGGTAACACCTGTGTGCTGGCCAGATCACAGCTCACTATGTGGTACTGTGTGCATAACGCAAAGGCATACCGATGCATACTACACATGCAGCCATTGTGGAACACCTCCACCATTGTATGCATAGCTGACTGCACATATCACACCGATGGGTTATGTGGTGTCATGCCGGTCTATACTAATGGTTGTATCTACTGTACATGGGTGGCATGTGTGTCGGGTGGTGCAACCTGTATACCGTGACTGGGGCAGACCCAGGTGTGCATGTCATACCTGGACACATGGGGAATATCTATACACCGTATCATGCCTATTACTAGCAACAGTCTCACCTGCGACAGACCCATGTCTGTGCGACACGCCAGAGGTACCTGTATAGGGGCGACACAACAGTATACACATTATCCATTACTATAGCCACGGTAAGCACTGTGCATGTCACATCATGCACCTGTGTGTTAGCATGTGCTATGCACATGTCTGCAAACACAACGTAGCATATTGTAGTATGCAGCTTGTGTGGCCATATACCTGGCATGTGTTGCTACATTATGTGGTGTACTATGACACCCACACCTACGTCAGTTATCATACAAACATGCAAGACTGACTTACCAGGCAGCTCCAGGCTCGTTGGTTGGGAGACACCCACCTCCACGATGGCAGCGAGGGTTTCTGCATGTTGTTCCCTGGGTGTCCCCAGACTGGCCAGGAGCTCCTCCGTGTGTGTGAGTGGGGGCTGGGTTGGTGGCCCACCACCTGTCCTACCTTCTTGTCTGGCGATTGCGGCAGCACGCTGTTTCGCATGCCGAATTAGGTCTGTGCAGTGTCTGCGGATCTGCTGGTAGGTGCGGTTGTGGCCACCCACGTTGTTCACCCTTCTGCACAAATCCTGCCACACGTCATCACGCTGCTGTGCCTGTAGTGGCACATGGCTGAAGAGTATGTCGTAGTTGTCATGGAGCAACGGTATAATCACTTCATCCTCCTGTCGGCTGAAGGCAGGCAGCCGGGAACGTGGCATTATCTGTAAGACATAATGATGTTGACAGGTCACATTTACACTGCTGTACTGGCATACTGCTGGACATACATTGCTATGACATGTACAACATCTGCACAGTAATCTCTGTGATGCATCATGGCAGTGACACAGCCGACGTGTTGCCGTCGCACCATTGAGCAGTGGGTCTCATATCATATCTGTGTGTCACCTCATCACACTGTACACGCATCATGTTGATGTTAGCCTGCTGTGGACATGTGTACCTGCCTGCACCTGTGTCCATATCAGTTGGCACAGGTCCCCATGTGACAACAGTTCTACTGTTCACCTGGATGCTGTGTATATGTCACTAGGCATCCAGTACACGGCCATTATGAATGTCAGCGGTGGCACTGCACACATACACATGGACACCTGTACATGCATGTGTTGTGCCATGTACATCCACACAGCACTGTACGGGTGTTGGGCAACCTGCCACGGCTCACCTGTGTTGCACATGTGATACACATGGGACAATGTGTAACCATGTGACATTAGCAGGAAAGGTCATGCATAGCATGTGCGCACGCACATTGTCCACAGCAACACACAGCACCTGTAACACCACAGGGTGCATCACTGCCACATTACTGCTGTGGACGGTTGATAGTGAAAGTGCCTTTTGTCCATCGCACCATGTAGGACTGTGATAGCACCTGCAGCCTTGCTGGGCAGGGCTGCATGGTATGGCAGGGTATGTCACATACATGGCACTGGGATGTGACCCACCTGGGGGGTACTGATATTGGCAGGGTGGCTGTCCATTCCATATGTCATTGCTATGTGTATATGGACATTACACATGTCTATCATCATGGTGTGGACACTGGCCTTCTGCAAGGTAGGCTGCACGCTGCTTGGTGGGGGTGTGTCTGGTGCATGCAGGTATCGCACATCCATGCATACACATTAACCCTGACAGGTGCTATGTGCTGCGATATTGTTCAACACAGTGCTGTATGTGCCCACACACTGCTATCCCGTGCACATGGATGGTTGCCTGGACTGACATGGGTACCACATATGTCTACATCCAGTGCCTGCTGACACCCCCATGTCTGCTGGTGCACTGCACAGCGCCATCCCTCCCACGGGGAACGTGGTGTTGGGCACAGCATAGGTATCTATGTATGGGGACAGGGATGTTCACATAGCAGGGGCACTGATGGTATCGTCGATCTGACCATACACGTATGACGCACCCCTCACACATACAACCCATTCAGTATGTTGTTCTCAACACTGACACAGCTATACTGCTATGCCGGAGACATTCCCAGACGTACATACACAGATGCGTGCACATCTGTCTGTGGCATGGGCTGAACTATTGGTGTGGTTCGGCACATAACGTGTTTAAGTGTGGCTGGTGCAGACCTACTGTGCACATGTCTACACAGTAAGCCTGTTGTACAGTAGCCATCGGTGATGTGCTGTGCACATATCAAATCTGCACATTGTGTTGGTGTCTGTCTGTCCACGGGCCAGTGGTGGGACACACAGGGGTATTGGTGAACATATATGCATGCAACCCTGTACTGCTGTACCGCTAGCTTCTCGGGTGCTAATGTGTCATAGACATGCACACCGTACCCGAACAGGTGGTAGTGGGTTGCCACCCGTACCCATCTCCTCTTGTGAGTTGCTATCATCCAACACCCTCTTTGTATTGTATGTTCAGGCTATGCACCTGTGTGGGGCATGTGGGCATGCAATGCAGTACTGCGTGCCTTTGCACCCATCGCAGAACATGTCACACAGGTACACTGGCAGCCGTACACTTCACAGCTTGATGATGGCACAACACATGTTGTACACACGTAACACATATCCTGTGGGACATGGTCAAATGTACAGGCATGTCCAACAGTCACGTACCACTGCTACCCCTACATGGCGGCTATGCAGGACATGTGGCGGTACAGCAACTGTCACATGTACCGCAATGCCCCCTACCTACATCGCGTGGTACTGCCTGTGGGGCATGTGCGTCTGCATCCATGCTATGGCCATAGATGACAGTTGTACATCGATATGTGCAACATACCTCATTGGGTGTTCTCATGTGTGCATGTTCAACATGTCTACGCATTGTTTGTGTCTGTCACACAGTCATTGTTGTACATGGTTTACATGGCAGCCATGGCGTACTGTGTGTGATTCCAGGTACTTCATTGGGATACCAGCATTGTACATTATCACGGCGTATTCCAGCCATCACGTAGCCATCCTAGCTTACACTGTTATCCAGCCAGTGGGAGGTGTTCTGCCATCTGCACATACGTCACACAGTACGAGGGTGGCTGACACCCATTCTGGGGACAGGGTTCTGACCGCTGTGGATGTGTGTGATACTGTCAACGACCATGTCTGTGCCAGATGGTCACATCTGGATGTGTAACATTCACAACACACACCTACCTTCACGTAGCAACACATCATCCACAACAATGGACATTCCTGCCAGAACACTGTGTGCAGTATGTCTGTATGACCACTGCAGGCACCACTGGTGGCCACCAGCATGGCTGCCAACAGCACCAGTGTGTATCCCGTGTGACCATGGGTTACACCATTCACAACACACCTGTCTCAGATGACTCTGTTGTGGATCACAGTGCAGTTCCACACATCATGTTACACTATACATCATGCACCGATATGTTGCAGACGTGTGAACGGCTGTGCAACTCAACATATGCACACATGACACATCACCTGGTACAACGTGTCTGTCTTACCACACGTTATTGTGACCACCCTGTGATGGCATTGTAAAGGCTACGTGAACTGGGACATGTGATGGCTCAAAGGTATATTCACCCTCCGGGTGTGTGTCTAGCCAGGTGTACAGTAGGCAGTGGTCTGCACACGGGGATACTGTACATTGGCCTACTCTGTCACTGCGACTGTTGACTATGCTCATACTGTACTTATGCAGGCATGTGGTATCTGACCAGTATGACAGTCGTGGTCGACCACACTACTGTGGCACACATGACCTGCGGACATCTGCTAGAGCCCACATGTACATCTTCACATGCTATGCTGCCTCTGCGGCGGTGTCACATGTCTGTCTCCAGCAAGGCTGTAACAGGCAGGCATGGCATGCAGTAATGTGGGACAATGCTTGCACCTTCCACTGTGCTGCACACAAGCAAGGCACGCACACTAGTGCACGCCTGACATTTATCTGCGGTGCCTGGGACCTGCCTCCATGCTCTGCACAGCACACCTGCCAGTCCAGATTGTACACGGATCATACCTCCCAGGCACATACCTGGACTGCAACACACACAGGTGAGGGGATCCCACATCACACAATGTTTTACACACATACTGTATATTTTCCAAACACAATGCATCGTAGGTACTCCATGTTCGGATACCCATGTTTGTGACTGCTAGACACATTGTAACACACAACAGAGAGTACACTGTACACCACAGGTTACATGCTGGCTGTGTTGTCATACTGTACATTGCACCTCGGACAGCTGCTACTGCCATGTGCTGACAGCAACCCACACTTCCCTAGTATGGACTCCCATGTACCCACACATGCTTGGCCATGCACTCCACCTAGCTGGGTGACACATTACACAACACATACCATACCTACACTACCCTCGGCATGCACCATACCTCCATGTGTCTGCTGTGTTAAACCTAGGGATATCCCCCCTCTGGTAGATGAACATATATGCTTCACGGCCCTGCTAGCCACACCCTGGACACACACCCATCGCAGCATACATGGTACATGTGCTCTACAGCCAGTACTACTGACGTCTGCTGACGGGGGTGGTTAATGGCATGGCACCCCGGCAGATGGACAGTGTACGTGACTATGCTGACACATATCACAGTGCACTTCTGCAACATGTACGCAATGGTAGGGACCATGCTATTCCACACAGAGACATGGCGGTACTGGCCTTTTCACAGACGCCACGGTGGTAGTCATGTTCCATGCACATCTGCTGTATGGGCACATGTGCAGGCTGTTGCATGGTGAGTATATTCACATGTGTGGGGTGCATCACTTGATAGTCATGGTGGGTCCTCGTGGTCCATCACATGCTCCAAGGCTAGCTACCTACACATGACTGCCGCACATTGCAGTGTGGGCCCTCAGGTAGTGTGGTGGTATGTCTGTGTTGTTTGGCTACATCCACATTCGATGTAGCGTACAACAGTCACCCAGGCATTGCCGACTGAGATGTTGTTGGCAACATGCCAGGCAATGGTGTACCTACCAACAATACACACTCTCACTCACTACATGGTTGCAATCCATACATGGACATCACAGTGTCCTTGTGGACACATACATGGTACTGCCATGCACACGTTATGTCCTAAGACACTGTCCCAATGTCACCTTCCAATCTCCCTAGCTGTTATGTCCCGCCAACCTGTTTGGTATGTGTCTCCACAGCAGCCCACTGAATTAACTGCTAGCCTGTTCTTGGACATTGTGTACCTTGACCACCACACTACCGCATCTATCGCACTACACATGGGTGGTACTGCATTGCACGTGTGGGACTGCATTCATACACCCTTGACTGGACCATTCAGTATGGCACTGGGGCACGTCCTCACATCCGTGCTTCACACACTCATTGATGACCTCCATGCCTTTACTGGCACACTTGTTGGGCCTCTGTGTGCCACAGCATGCCACATACACATGCTGGTCCCCTGTCATACCATTGCATGGGTGGCTGGTGTGATACAGAGGGTAACAGATCAGACATTGTCCCCACATTGCCCTTCAGCACCATTCCACATTCTGGTATTGGCAATGTACACATCCACCGTCACATCATACCCTGTGTCTCAGGATGTTAGGCTATATGAATCCTGGACAGGACACACAGTGGTGCAAGCATATCATGCTACCTACTACATGTCAGGTACATGTGGCATTACACAGTCCTCAGTCATGTGGCTCCTCATGTTCACTATTTGCTTACATACACAACATGCTGTCACAGAGTACTGTCCATGCCTAGATATCCCACATCTACATACCTGGCACCATTGTAGCTCCACCAGCTCATACTGATAACAACCGTACAGGTGTCGGTGTGGCAGATACATAGTGTGGATGTCATTGCGTCAGGATACATCACACATGGTGCATGCACATCACCTTTGCATAGCAACAGTCATCCACTGGGTATCACATGGATACTGTCCCCATACATGCATATCACATTGTACATGGTTGCTGTACACACACATGCCCCACATGGTGCTGTGGTTGCCATATTCCACTGTGGCATGGGTACACATCTGCAGGGCCACACATATCTGTACTGTGTGTGTTGCTGGCACATAGGTAGCCTTTGTACCTGTGCCATACACACATCTACACACGGGCAGGCTTACAATAACACATTTGTGGTTTACCTTCCACAGCAGCTACGACTTTACATGGCACGGCATTATCATGCCGTGATGTATACCAGGCTCAGACAGTTTACATATGCGGATGACAGACGGGGAACACATCTGTACTCATCTGCGTACCACATACACAGGGGTGTCATCTACTCTGACATGGGCCATGTCCTCCGCATTAGTGATGCATGTAGTACTCATACATGGCAATTGCAGTGGGCGGGGTGAATGGAGCACTCCTGCATATGTGCACACATGCCACATTGCATGGCCTGGGCTTCTGTGTTACTTCCGCAGACACAACACACACCATGCTGTGGAACGTAGGTCCTGTGCACATCCCACAGGGACACACTGTGGCACTGTTCATGTGATAGCTCCCTTGTTGATAGGGTGACACATAGTCATGATACCACCACAGCAGCAGTACTGTGTAGACATGCAGTTGACATCCACCTCTGCTGTTCAGTGGACACTACCATGGGGAGGTGACACTACTGTGTACACTGCACATGTGTTTACACATGGACCTGCCGGACTTCAATGTTGCACACATTGCACCTGCTACAGATTGTTTGGACATGGTTACTTGGTGTTCCTTCCATTTCGGGTGGCTATTCTGCTACTACTCTGTCACATATGTACAGGCCATACATATCCTGTTAGTGTACATAACACTAGGCCATACCTCTATTATGCATGCTATGCCTGCGATACTGTGTATGATGTCTGTCATATCCACCATGACAGCTTTACATTACACATACTTGACATAGTAACCCCTACTGCGAGGCATACGTGCACGTCGTGCGCACATTACGTATGACATCGACGGTATATGCCCATACACATGTGTGCTGTGACAGTATACATACATGTCCTATCCCCTGCTGTGGCACTTCCTTGTTGGACATCCACTGCCAGCATCAGCGTGGGTGGTGGCATTGTTCTGTGTTATGCCCCCCTGTGGCAGCCCTTGGGTTATCCCGGCTGTGTACATGATGTCCCACTGCTGTGCACACGGTGTCCACAGTCGTTGGTATGCTCAGCGGGATAGCACTACATAACCACCTTTCACCACTCTCTGCTTTATGGACAGGTATCCTTACTTACAAACACCGTTCACATACAGTGCAGCTTCGTCATACACATCATGTGTTACACACCAGTACATCTCGTGGGTTCTACATACCTTTCCTGTGTTTCCTTCCATTTTCCGTTGCGAGTCTCGCTATAGCGTTGTCTCTCACTCGATCCGTTTTTTATTTGTGGTTCGGTATGAGCATACAGTTTGAATATCCTAGGAGTCATCCTTATATCCGTCGTCACCTGCGACATGTGGGTTCATCACACCAATAGCTGTTCCTCGGTGTGTACTTGTGCGCATATCACCTGTGCATCTACTCCATTCGTACAGTACGCGTCATAACTAGGGCATGGTTCATTCCTCGCCTGGGCGTTGGTTATTTGCGCTACCTTCGTGGAGATGGTCTGTATTGTGTTATGTTATGTGTGACTGCAGCCGCTATATGTGGTGTCAGGTACATTTCGCAGTGGTGTTAGCCGTGGATTGTGTGTGTTGGGTATGGTATTATGTTCGACATGTGGGTGTCCCTGTCCTGGCGGTGTCTGTCGATGGCGTTTTGCATTCGGATGTGTTCATAGCTCTTGTATTCCTTTAAACAACGGATGCAGGTATGCATCCGCTGCTGATAGTGTTTCCCACGCGAGATGTTGCGGTTATGCCGCTGTCATTGACTGCCTGTATGTTTGTGCTGCTATTGCGGCTTGTATCCCTTTGATATGTGCGATGGGGTATATCGGCGGTTGTGGGTGACGGTGCGGGTTGTGGGCCTTGCATTTCTACATACACGGTATGCTTGTGTGTGTGCTCCATCCCTGCCTGGGGAGCTGGCAGTTACCTGTCTGTTGTTCTGGGAGTGTAGGTTGTGTTGATGTCGTCTGGTGTCGGTATCGCCTGCATGTGTGCTTCCTGCATGTATTCCTCCATCACATCGGTAGTATATCTACGGTTATTCGTACGTGCCGACTATCCCTTGGCATTTTGTCCCGGATATTTACAGTCATTGTGGTCCTGTACTTGGGACGGCCTGTATGCTACCGGTTGCCACCTATTCGGGTGGCGATTGCTTGTTTGACACTCGTAGAACACACAGCGTTGTTTACGGGCTGATACGTAGCCATGATCGGTGCCGGGGTAGCACATGCGTATTTCCGCGGTACATGACAATTGCTGTGTATCGTTGCCGACGTATCATTTTGCAATTAACATATCGGTGTCATACATACGGTCATGGTTTGTACATATGTCCTTTGCATTTCATGTTGGCTATATTCCTGTGGTACATTCTGGGACATTTTCGCTTTGCATCGTTTTACGTCGCCACGCGCCTAGCCAGGGAGGGGTTCTCAGTACTACTTTGGGGGTACTGCTGCACATACGCCTGTGGTTCCTATACTGTATGCCTACACATGTTATTCCACTCCGCCTGTCACATGGCACCTACATACACATTTTACAGTGGCACACACATTACACTCGCACAGCGGAACACACGACACCCTCACCGCACACATACACATACTGCCGCTGTCACAGGGACGGTTGCACACAGTACCTGCATTGCCCGCATCACCGGCGGCGGTGTGTCTACCTCCACCCTCATATCCTCATAATATTACCCGCACATGTACTGTTACTGTACCGTGGCCTGGCGATCATCCCGACTCGCGATTATGCATTTAGGTAGGTTGACCTTTCCATGGGTGGCGTTTCCTGTTCTGTCAACCCTCCCAGATACTCAGGTTGTCGTTCACTATGTTTACTATGTACAGATATCGCGTCTTACTTCCCTGTCACCTTGCATCCCTCTGATTCCCTGTCTTACCTGTTGTACTTTATATATGTGTATGTGTACATATATTTCTATGTGTGTAATGATATCTATCTCCATATCTGTGTATGCACATATGTACATATGTATACACCTTGCGGTGAACGTGGCAGCATACAGCAACGCCGTCTACTGTAGGACCCACGTACGGTTAAGGTGTTGGCGTTCCATGCTCCGCTGGCTGTTGGGTGTGCAGTGTTTGGGTGCTGCCTATGTTGGAGTCACACATGGGACCACCCATATGGTACACATTACGGGTGGCCATGTTTGTGTGACGTCCATTTCACTGTGTGTGCAGGTAGGGAGGTGTCAGTCCATGGGGCCTACGCTGTCAGAGTATGTGCTATACGTTCCCTCTTTGCCAGGGCATAGGCATATTGGGTACGCCTCCGTCTGCCTACTGGGGCTGGCACAGTGTGTTCATGGCACTGAACCCTCTGTGCCTGTGCTTGCCTTGGCAGTTGTGGTGGGCTTTGTGGCCCTTCACCATTATGTCCCTGCAGCAGCTGTTTCCTCAGGATCATATTATGTAGCATGGCACACACTATGAATATGTGGGCACATGTGCCTGGAGAGTACTGCAGGGCTCCACCGGATGTATCCAAGCACCGGAACCGTGATTTCAGAATCCCAAACACACACTCTATGATTATTCTGGTTTGTGCGTGTGCCTCATTATGGCGTTCTTGCATGTGTGTATGTGCATTTCTGATGGGTGTCATCATCCACGGCTCCAGTGCATAGCCAGCATCCCCCACAAGGTGGCCTTGTGTGATGTCCCCCCTGGCAAATACCTGATACAGCTGTGAGGCATGCCAGATATGGGAGTCGTGGTAGCTTCCAGGGCTGCCAGCACACACATCCATGATAATGCCCTGCGCATTGCACACGACCTGGCAATTGATGGAGGGGAATCCCTTGCGGTTTATGTAGCGTCTACCCTGCTCCCCAGGTGGTGACTTGATTTGTATATGCGTACAGTCTATCGCACCCAGTACCTCCTGGTATTGTGCCACACGGTGGAAGTGGTGCATATTGCTAGCCAACTCCTCCTGAGATCTGGGGAAGTATATATACTCATGGGCATGTCGTAACATGGCATCCAGAAACTGGTGTAGTACCCTGGATGCTGATGCCTGTGAGATGCCCATTATATCCCCGGTTGGCCTTTGAAAGGTACCTGTAGCCAGTATTCGCATGCTTACACATACCTTTGTGTCCACTGGGATGGGCTCCCCTCTGTTGTTTCTTGTTCTCAGGCGTGGCCGGCACAGCTCCGCTATTTGTTGTAACGTGTCCCTGTCCACCCTGTAACGCTCTACTATCTCCAGGTCTTGTAGCCCCTGGTAGGTTACCCTTGGTCTGAACACTCTCCTTCTCCTCTGAGGCCTACGGTAGTTGTCGGCACCCTCCTCCACAACTCCGTCTGTCTCTGACACATGCTGATGTATTACGGCCACGGCAGCACCCAACATATACATTTTAAAAGTTCCCCGTGTCTTTACACCTAAAGTGCGGCGTTTGGGAATACGTGCTGTGTGTTGTGTGCATTCACACTTTATACTGTTGTGCTGTACACCCGGTGATGTCATTGGGTGTGTCTGTGCGGCCGTATCTGTGGATTATCTTCCGTGTTTTACCGTTGGCACTGCAACGCTGTTGCCTTTGGTGTTACATTACACTTGCCTGCATTGGTTTAGCTTTAGACCTTACCTTACTGTTTCTGCATGTTGCGCATACTATTTCCTGGATTGCATCCTGCAGAGCCCTGTCATGTGTCGTTTCTGGGACATGGCATATCATGCATTTTGTCTGCCGCCGCCGTTATGCTACCTCTCTACTTGGCTGTGCTGTATCGGTTCTTCACTCTTTTTCAATTCTGCTACATCCCCTACTTTCTTGGCATTCATATGCCTCCCCTATCCCGTTTTGCGGGTTTCTGCATGCAGAGTTGTCAGCTGCCGCCAATTGCCCTTCGTGGGTTGATTGGTGTTGATTGCTCATTACGACTCCAATTACACTGCTTCCGCATTTCCTCATATTCTCCGCATCACCTTCCTGTATCCGTTGTTGTTGACGGGGCGGCCGTCACATGACTGGGTTAGGGGAACGTAGTCATCCTCGTGCGCATGCATCTCTGCGCGCATTGTGTGCTCTCAGCACAACTATTTCCCCACACGCCGGTCCTGCTGCTGTGATGTGCATTGTACAGCCCATGTTTGCTGGGCTCCAATGTGCTTCCTCCTACAGTGGCACACCCCTCTGCGGTTGACATGTATTCCCTCTGGGCCACTCCTCGGTGTATTACCGCTGCGCCGTTTGGTGCAGCCTTACGCCGGCGGGGGTTTTGTGATTCAGTATTATCTGCCTCATTTGCATGGCATTGACTACTAATACATAGTTACGGCGCCGAACACTGCCGCCACTCCTTGGCAACCCTTGCGCCGTGGTTGTGGCTTTCCATGCATACTATGGTGTATTGTGGCTGTGAAGCTGATGTGTATTATACTGCTCTTTTATGACATTGTCATATTATTTCATTGTTTCGCACCTTCCGTGGACATGTCCTGGGGTTCTGCTGTGGTTTCTGCGGACATACCATTTATGTCATTATTTACATTTTGTGCATGTTTTCTTTTGACATTCTCGGTGTCTTTCGCCATTGGCATATTGCAACAGTATGATACCTGACGTTGACAGCCTTCCGTTACTCCTATGTCATGTTTGGATATATGTAAACCGTTTTTTTTTGGTTTACATTGCCGTGCCCTTATGCTACGCCTGCGCCACTTCGTGGATCGCTATATGCCTTTATTTGCATGGTGCAACACCGCACATGGGGTGTTTAACATACCTACGCCGGAGGCGGCGCAACTCAGGTGCACGCCTGTAGTGCACGTGGAATTGGATCGTACCTGAATCGCTCGGCGGCCATATCTGGCGTTGTGGCGCCTACGCTATGTGTGCGCCTGGTGCAAGGTTCATGAATCCCGGGGCATGTTTAAATAAAGTAACAGTATCACATGACAACAATTAATTAACTAGTTAAGGACTAAAAGAAACATTCAGTCACTATGATACGTACTTACTGTTTCAAAAATACTTAAATTGCCATACTTAAATAAAAATTCTAGTATATAAAGATGTGAATAACCCACTAAAAGTCCATCCACCTAACAGATATTACTCTAGGAAACAATACATAAGTTGAATTAAAAATGATGAAAACTTATTGTAAATACATGTATCCAAAAAGTTTAAAAAACAAGTTATCATTAAAAGCATGTTATGATTAAAATCATGTACTTTTTAAAAGGCATGTACTATTTTTAAAGGCATGTACTATTTTTAAAAAGATTGTCATAAAATGTAAGGAAAATGCAAGGAAAATGCAAGGAAAATAAGGGGAATGATAAAGTGAAAAATTAATATATAAAAACAATAATACACAAACAGTAATGTAATGTATTATATACTAAAACAGTGCTGTGTTAAACTTTACTTAAAATAGGGGATACTTCCAAAGCATCATATTGGAAGTATCCCCTATTGTAAGTGAAGTTTAACACAGCACTGTTTTAGTATATTCGTTTTCGTATTCATCCTGCTCCCTCATGGTCTTCATTTTATTTGACGTTTTTGCCTTTTCGCCAGTTTGTCAACTTGTTTGTATTCTCAACTAACGTTCTCATAGTATGTGTAATTTGGTATAATTATTTAAACTGTGGTCATTTTTTGTATCATTTTAAAGTATGTAAATTATTGTTCTTAAAATGTTTTGTAATACTTTGGAGCTTTTCTCCTCTGGCCTCCACTGAAAATGGGCTCCTACCCAGTCGGACTATCCCAGCAACCAAATGTCAATAAATAAATAAAATCTTCTCCACCTCTGCATTTGCATAATGTCTGGCACCAGGCAAAATTGCAACTAAGGCTAAATGGAAGCACACAACTTATGGGAGTATCTCGTTATTTTATTGCCTTCATCCACATTACTCTGTCACCCTTGACACTGCTGTGTTACATTATGTTTAGTTATTTTAATGTATTTTCAATAAGCTGAAGTGTTGAAGTACAAATTATAGTGTCATTAGGGTACTGAAAATAAAAATACACATTCACATATACTGAACTGTCTTGTCAAATTATGGCATCTTACATGCTGTGCTTAGATAATCCTCAGGCATACATGCTTTTCTTGGCAGACTATAAATGTTTGATACAGATGGATGAAAAAATGTGTCAGGATGTGTTGTCTGACTCCTGTGGATGCAAAAATTGGCTGCAGCTTTAATTAATGCATCATTATCCTGTTGCTAAATTAATAAAGTGCCTGCTACCTATAGTGAAACCTGTGTTGCACAGATCTTGTGGCAAAGTTGGCACAGAGCAATACAGAGTACTGCTAATTCCATTTCTAAGTCCAACACAGAAGGCCTCTGGCTAATGAAGTTCACAGATGACTGCAAACTAGGAGCCATAGTCAAGTCCCCAAATGATGTGGACATCCTACAGAAGGGCCTCACTGAGACAGATGCCTGGTGTCAGAGCCATGGCCTTAGGCTCAATGCCAAAAAGTGCAGTGTCATCCTCTTTGGTAAAAACTCTGTACCCATGAACTACCACATAGGCAGCAATCTACTTAACACCGAATGCATGATAAGAGACCTTGGGACCCAGGTGGACAGTAGTCTCTCCTTTGATAGTCACATTGCCACAGTAGTCAGGAAGTCTTTCTGTGTGGCACACCTCATCATAAAAGGGTTCTCATCCAGGAAAAAAGAGGCCATTGTTCCCCTCTACTCGACACTCATTAGACCCATTATAGAGTACAATGCCCCTTTTGGAATGTACCTCAAAAGACATCTGCAGAAGCTGGAAAAGCCACAGAAGTACCTCACAAAGAGGATTACTGGCCTCAAACAAATGCCCTACACTGACTGCCTCAAACAACTCCAGCTTTACTTCATAGCATATCGCCTACTCTGAGGTGATCTCTGCCTAACAGATAAAGCTATGTCAAACCCAGAGCTGCTGGACATGCTACACCTAAAGAAATCCCAATCCCTCCGAGCTACATGCTCTAGGGACCTAAACCTTGTCACCACAATAAACAGGACATGCTGGAGGGATAGATTCCTGTCCCAGAGACTTCCCATACTCTGGAACAGGCTACCCATCTATGTCAAGCAAAGTTCTTCATTAGCACTCTTCAAGAAAAATCTTCATGAGTGGATGGGAAATAGGAAATACACCCCGAGGATCACTTCTGTGTGTCTGTTCGACAGTGGCACAGGAAAATAACTTTCTTGGGTGGCGTAAGCCAGGGAACCTTGTTGTCTAGGCTTATGTAGGCCCTTGGGGCGATAGCCTAGTACCTACCTATGAACCTATGAACACTTCAGGATATGATTACATATGTGCTAAAACTTTGCCATCAGCCAAACAATTCAGTTTAGCTTCACTGTGCTCAAGGACTATAATAAAAAGAGAAAAAGAATTTATTATAGTTTTATGTTGCACAAAGTTTGTAGGTCAGTTTTACTTTTGTCAGTGAGTGATCTTGCCTTCAGAATGATGTTGACTCACTTAAGTAATTCCTTTAAAGTATGTCTTCTCTACAGTGTGTACACTTGCACTGTCTTACCTGCTTGGTTAATCTATTCACACAAAATCCATCACTGTTATTTGTCAGTGGACTGTCCTATGTGCATGTTTGTCTTGCCAATGCTCATAGTGCAAGTATGAGACAATGCAAGTGTGCAATCACCCCGACATGAAATCACAGGAATGTTTGATGGATAATCCACTGGTGTACAACAGCCAATATGTATGTCATCTCATTTTGGGGAACATGTCAGTGTCCTTCACTGTAACAGAATGTACATTAAGGACAGCATCTACTTTTCAGTAGAGAAGTGTGTCATTACATGTGACAATCATAGTGATGTTACATTGCCCTGTGCATCCACATGCATTTGTTGTACAACCTATGATGCACAGTAACATCTCTTCCAAACAGTGGAATTTACAAATCTTGAAATGTCCTGTTTAACATTGTTAATTTCAGTCTTCTCCTTTGGCCTTTCTGACTAATAGTGTGCCCTCTAGTTTGTGTAACTAGATAGGTTGGAGGTTTGATGCTCAACATAGAAAACATGCATGTGTGTGTGTGTGTGTGTGTGTATGTGTGTGCGTGTGTGTGTGTGTGTGTGTGTGTGTGTGTGTGTGTTTATGTATGTATGTGAGACTGTGTCTAACATATATTGCTGTATCCGCTTCCCCTAATAAGAATCCATTTAGCTATTTTCACAGTTCCCTTATCACAATTTTTAAATGCACATCCTCTATGAGACACAGTGATGAGGTCATTCTGACAAAAGTGCACTGTCTACCCTTAAAGGTCAGACTTCTCCTGTGGTACTTGCAACTAATACAGTGCTCTCTAGATTGTGTAACTAGATAGGTAGGAGTTTTGCTGCATAACATGGAAAACATGTGCATGTATGTAATGCTTATTGCTGTATCCACTTTCCCTGAAGAAATGCATTCAGATGTGCACACAGCTCTGTAACCCCAATTTTTATGGAAACATTCAGTATGAAAAAAAAAGATGAGGTCATCCTGTCAAAAGTGCACTTTCTTCCATAACTGCCAGACTTTTCTTGTGGTGCCTACAATTAATACAGTGCTGTAGATTGCTTAACTAAATAAGTAGAAGATTCTGTGCCCAATATGGAAGATTTGTGTGTGAGTGCATATGTGTAATGTAATGCTTGTTGCTGTATCCATTCACCCAAAGCAAATGCATTTAAATGTGTATGTAGCTCTGTTATCCCAGATTTTACAGAAACATCATGCATGAACTACAATGATGAGGTCATCCTGGCAAAGTGCACTCTCTCCCCTCCACAGGCAGACTTCTCCTGTGGCACTTATGACTCTTACATTGTATTCTAGATTATGTAATTAGATAGGTAGGAGGTTCAGTGTCCAGTATGGAATACTTCTAAGTGTGTTTGTATATGTTTCTTGTTGCTGTCTCCACTTCCACTGAATAGAATACATTTAAATGTGCACACATCTCCCTTATCCCACATATTACTGAAACATTCTCCAGTTAACAGACTGATGAGGTCATCATGACAAAAGTGCACTTTCTTCCCTTACCAGTTAGACTTCTCCTGTGATGATTGCAAATAATGCATTGTTTTCTAGACTGTGTAACTAGAGAGGTAGGTGGTTGAGTGCCCAGTATGGAAGACTTGTATGTCTGAGTGAATGAGAATGTTACAGTTAGGCAAGCATGTGTTCAGTCAACCTCTATTTGAGATAAATGCTTAAACTCCTAGATGACTTCAACATCAACTAAGCCCACACTTCATGTCCACAACTTCTTTGCAACACAAGGGTGTAGCTATGCGTACCATTGGTACTCTAGTGAGTACAATTTTCTAGACCTTACATAAAGAAAACATTGCTTTTTTAGGCAATACTCTGTCCACATATATGTACATTAATGCTTCAGATAAGAGTGTATGTAATGGATTGAAAGAATGTTCATTTAATGCTTTTAGAGGAAAAAGTGATGTAAACATTTAAGTGGGGTCAAGGAGAATGTTTCATTTTTCAAATGGCAGGTGTTTTGTGTGCTGCCAACAAGAGCTCATGATTAAAAAATTATAGTTTCTGCCTACACCCCTGGTTCAACACATTGATGAGGTCATTTTTTGGATGAGAAATGTCACTATTTAAATGTCAGACTTCTCCTGTGGCATTTGCATGTCTTACATGATTCTCTAAAATGTGTAAATATATAGGTAGTATGTTGGAATATGGCAGTGCTTAACTTCTACAAGTATGACTGACAGTGAATTCATGATTGTTTTATACTCATTTGCAGTGTAAACTTTTACAACCCCAAATGACTGTAAAACAAATGTTACCAGACACATATCCTTAAGAATACACTGCTGATGTCATTCCTTCATAGATGCTTTTGTCTCAATTGCACTCATTATGCTCCTGTGGCAAAGGCTGCTGATAATGTGCTGTATAGATGGTGTAAGTGATAGGTAAATGGTTTTATTCCATCACTGCTTCAATAGTGTGACTGTGATTACCATCATATGCCATTGGTCAACTCACAACCACCTTTGTGTGAACTTCTAGTTACGATATTGAATTACATTGGCACTCTGTGCAACTACCTATCAAATACTATCATCCCCAGGAAAAAATAACTGTTTAGCCACACAATGATTACATAATATAACATCCTTGCATTATTATGTCGCATTTGGAGAGTGAATTCTCCTGTGTTGTGTAAATATATAATGTGCTTTGTACATAGGTTCATAAGTAGGTACTATGCTATCAGCCCTCGGGCCTATATAAGCCTAGCCAAAAACGTTTCCTGGCTTTCGCCACCCAGGAAAATTATTTTCCTGTGCCCCTGTTGAGCAGAGCCACAGAACTGATCCACAGGGTGAATTTCCTATTTCCCATCCAATTGTCAAGATTTTTCTTAAAGATGGCTAATGAGGAGCTTTGTTTGACATGAATGGGTAGTCTGTTCCAGAGCATGGGAAGTCTCTGGGATAGGAATCTATCCTTCCAGCATGTTCTGTTTATTGCGGTGACAAGGTTTAGGTCCCTGGAGCATGTGACTTGGAGAGATTGGGATTTCGTTAAATGTAGCATGTCCAACAGCTCTGGATTTGACATGGCTTTGTATGTCAGGCAGAGATCGTGTCTGAGTAGGCGATATGTGACTGAGTAGAGCTGGAGTTTTTTAAGACGGTCTGCATATGGCATCTGTTTGAGGCTGGTAATCTTCTTAGCGAGGTATTTCTGTGGCCTTTCTAGTTGTTGCAGATATCTTGTGAGGTACATGCCAAATGGGGCATTGTACTCTATAACAGGTCTGATGAGGGATGAGTAGAGAGGAATAATGACCTCCTTTTTTCTGGAAGAGAACCCCATTGTTATGAGGTGTGCTACGTAGAAGGATTTCCTGACTACTGTGACTATTGATTATCAAAGGAGAGACTACTGCCCACCTGTGCCCCAAGGTCTCTTATCACACTTTCGGTGTTTAGTAGGCTACCGGCTATGTGCTAGTTCATGGGTACAGTGTTTTTCCCAAAGGAGATGACAATGCACTTCTTGGCATTGAGCTGGAGGCCATGACTTTGGCACCAAGCATCAGTCTCAGTGAGACCCCTTTGCAGAATGTCCACATCATTAGGCGATTCTGTTATGGCTCCTAGTTTGCAGTCATCTACAAACTTCATTAGCCAAAGACTTACTGTGTTAGCTTGGATTTCTCAGAAGTAGATGCCAAGCAGGACAGGACCCATGATGGAACCCTGTGATATTCCACTTGTCACTGGTCTGAAGTCAGATTTGGAGTCGGCTACTGTCACTGTGTGGGTTCTGTCAGTGAACAAGTTGGTCACCCATCTTGTGACATAGGGATTTATGCCCAGTTTAGTGAGTTTATCTATAATTCCCGAGTGGGGGATGGTGTTGAAAGTCTTGGTGAGGTCAAGATAGGCTGTGTGCACCACCTTACCCTTGTGCATAACTCTGATGACTGCTTCAAAGAAGTCAGTCAGGTTTAAGAGACATGATCTACCTTTTACAAGCCCAAACTGAGTGGGGTCCAGAGTTTGGAGGTTACCTATGTCTTTGTTTATAAGCTCCAAGATGATACATCCCATGGCCTTGCAGACCAGGCTCATTAGGCTAATGGTGGGTAGTTCCTGGGATCCGTGGTGGCACCCTCTTTGTGGAGTGCGATAACTGTCACTGTGTGCCATTCAGTAGGCAAAAGCCTGAAGTGAGGCTATGATTGAACATGGTACTTGGGGGGGGGGGGTGCCACATTTCTATTACTAACTAATTAACATTACTAACTAACCAGTAATGTTTTTTACTATCAAAATCAGTGTTTTTGGCAAACCAAAGGGACTGCAATGGGTGCATCTTTTGCACCCATCTATACGGACCTTTTTATGGCATACATTGAGGAGGTCATGATTTATGACCCCAACCACAACATTTATATGTGTGAGATGGACATTTGGCGTCGCTATTTGGATGATTGTTGGTTGGTGTGGAAGGCTGATGAATATTATCTTAATGAGTTTCTTGACTATCTTAATGACAACATATGGGGAATTGAATTTAAAATGACTTTTCACAGAACCAGGATGTTTTTTCTGGATGTGGAGATTAATATAAATGTGGATGATACATTGTCCACCACAATTTTTAGGAAATTCCCTGAATATAACTCTTTACTACATGCTTCCAGCTTCCACCCACAACATATCATCCAAAATATACCCAAATCCCAATTTTTAAGAGCCAGAAGGATCTGTTCCAGCCAACAGTCCTATGCCAAGACACGAGATGACCTTGCCCGTAGATTTATAGAGAGAGGTTATCGTCCAGGTACTGTTAATCAGGCTAAACAATGGGCCTCGAATTTAAACAGGCAGGATTTATTGTGTTACAAACATAAAAATAATGATGTGGTCCAACAGCCTTTACGCTTGGTTACCACTTATGGACGCAATACTAAGGGTTTCATTAACATTATTCAGAGACATTGGAATGTTTTGATGACTGAAGAGAAACTTCATCCCTTTCTTAGGGACAGATGTTCTTTCTCTTTTAAAAGGGGACGAACTATAGGTTCTAGGCTCAGTCATTATAAAAAACCTTTTGGTAACCTCACAGCTCTTACACAAACATCTTTGACAGGGGGTCCGGTTTCAGGGTGTATTCCATGTGGTCATTGTGTATATTGTACCCGGGTTTCACATACCCGTGAATTTACTAGTAAAAACACCTCTGAGATTTTTGATATCAAATTTTGGGCTAACTGTAGTACCAAGTGGGTCATCTATTTGGTGACCTGCACTTGCTCTGCCTTTTATGTGGGGCAGACTTCTAGATCTTTTTGTTTGAGAATCTGTGAACATCTCAGTGATATCAAGAATAAACTTCTTAACAATGCCCTATATAAACATAGTTTAAAACACAAAACAGCTTCTTTTAAGTTTGTGACCATTGACCATATAAAGGGTATTTGCAGAGTCCAAGAGAATTGGCATGAATTGCTTAATTTTAAAAAAAGGTAATGGATAGTCAAACTTGGAGCCCTGTTTCCACCTGGTCTTAATGACCAATTTTGATTCATTGTTTAATGGTTTTGATTGGTTCTTGTGTTATTCACCAGTTATATATATCTATATACTGGGTTGTATCTGTCTTTATTGTTTGTATCCACTGAAGAAGGCTCTGCTGAGCCGAAACCGGTTTGGACATTTGATGTTTTTACTTATGCCATTCAGGGGATTTTTCTTCTGGGCTGAATAAACAGTTTTTCACTTTCCACACTTGCTGGCTCCGTTTTGTGTAGTTGAAATCACCCATTATTAAGGTATTGGGGTGTATCTTAATATTTTCCAGTATATCAAGAAATGTGGAGTGGGCATCCTGGAGCATGGTGGGGGATCTGTAGCAGGCTACAACCTGGATTGCAGTCTTGCCCAGTGTTAGTTGCACTTGGATAATTTCAGATGCATTATGTTGAGCAACCAGCCTGGAGGTGTGGATATCCTTAATGAATATGGACACGCCTCCTCCTTTATTATTTTGGTCCAGGTTAGACGGCCGAAAGGTGTGGTATGAATTATAGCCTGGCAATGCAGGGGGTGCTCTCTGGAGCCTTGAACCACGCCTCTGTCACTACACAGATGTCGATGCTCTCCATTTTAAGGAGTGCCTTGAATTAATGCATTTTTGAGATTTAGACTTCTAGCATTGAGTAGCATTGCCCTCAGATTTTTCTTGCTTGTACCTGCTATGGTGGTGAATTTGGCATTTGAACCTTGCCTAAAAAAGGCACTATAGGGGTGGCAAGAGCCTTAGCCAGTATCCAGAATCCCAGGCGCGACAGGTGCAGGCCATCTCTGGCAGAGTATTGTGGTCTGTCAATCATGTTGTTTCAGGCAGACAGATATTGGATCCACTTAGAATGACACCAGAAGCTTAGCCAATTGTTGAAGTTAATCATTTTGTCCTTGTACTATGGCATCATTCTGGGTGATGGCAGGGTGCTACTCAAGGCTTGAGTCATACCTGCCTGGGCTACATAATCCGAGAGCTCCTCCATGTCTCTTTTCATGTAGTCCAGGGAGGTATGTCTCAGGTCATTCACACCAACATGGACAATGACAGAGTCATATCTGTACTTGTTGTGGAGTGACCTGAGTGCGTGCATTATGTGGTGGATCCTGACACCTGACAGGCAGCTGACAGTATCTTTCTCCTTGTTTAGCCTGGTGAGTGGGGCATCAGTGTGCTTGACTATAGAGTCACCTATGACTAGTGTGTTGGGTATGTTGTTTTGCCTTATGGGCTGAGGTTGAGTGGCACATTGATTTTGTGGGCTAAGTGTCATTTGGGTGCTGTTGGGGGGTGGTGGTTGCTTGCATTTCAGCTTTGGAGGTCTGTGTTGCTTGGGCAAATTTTTATTGAGATCCTCCATGAATGTAGATGTGTAATTTGTGTTTCTATGTGTGAGTTTAGGAGGTGTAGGTTTTGAAGGACCATGTGTTTAGTGTGGTGTGGTGCAGGTGTTTACCTTCTCCTCTTGACTGTCTAGTCCAGTCTTGGCTGGAGAGAGCTTGGCTTCCAGTGTGGCTATATAAGTGAATCTCTCACAGGTTGTAGTGTTGGGTGGTAGGAGGAGAGGATTGTCATTGTACATGAGGCAATTGCTACATTGCCTCAAGATGCCCAGATTCATCAGGTGGACAGGAGAAAACACTGGGAGCTGACCCTTAGATATTCCTGGATAGGTACTTATTAATTTAAGTACTAAAAACTGTTTTCCTCTTGACAAGTGAGGAAAGTTGAGTGCTGTAGTAATTTGTATGTTATTTCGTGCTTGCAATGAGTGTTGATCAAGTGCTGAGCACAAAGAAACAGTTTTGAGTGCTGAAACTAGAAAACTACATTGTGTAACTACCCTCATATTGTGTAAACTATTCACTATAGACATATGTGATGTGTATTTGTACACTGGTACTGCACACTTCAAAAACTTTTTAGCATAAACATTCAGTTAATAAACAGTGGTGATGTCACCAAGGTATAAACTGTATGCCACAGAATAGATAACACTAGACTCACACAACAAAGAACCTTGTCAGTAACAGATTCATTGATGGAAAAGTCAGAAACCACCGACTGAAGCAATAATCCACCAGTGTAATTAAGACAATTTATTCGTACACTTTTAAGAACAAATTCCAAACAGAACAGTCGGACAAGCGCTTTCGCCTGGTATATTCCAGGCTTTATCAAGTCAAAACAATGAGCTGGTTGCACCAGTATGTTTAAATAGGGTAGATTAATTGATCATTAAAATACAAATTGATGTTACGTGTTTTCTTTTGTATTTAACCCTAAATGGGCCAGAGATTAAACACATGCATAGGTTCACAAAACAAAAACTTACATACCCATAACTAAATAAATTTTGTTAAATAATTTACAATTAATGCATTTTTAAAAAAAGAAGGTGTGACTTAAAAAATGTATACACATTACATTGAAATAGTTTAAAAAATATACAAATGCTGCGTTCAAATATTGAAAACAGCCAAATCTGTATTTTAAAAAATACAATGACAAATCAAGACCTGTTAAAAAACCTTCCACTTTTAGGCTAATAAAAACTGTGCCCAAGTGAGTTTGAAAGTCAGAAAAAAGGGGTGCAAAATGAGAATAATAACAAATCTTCCATAATCAAGAGTTTGGGATAATGTTTAGTTATAATTATTCATAGTCTGGCCCTTCTAAGCCTGAGCACTGAGCCTATACTAAGTAAACCATTAAGCCCTGGTGATTTTCCTGCATCAAGCTTGAGCTGCCAGATTAACTCCCTAAACTCAAGTGTGGATTCCCAGTCTCCCCCTCTAATATGTGGGTTAACCTGTTCAAGCACCATGAAGGATAATTTGAAATTGGGGCATTCAAGAGAGTGTTTGTAAAAGGCATTACTTTCCTTTTTGCTGTCAATTTCATATGCATGCTCATATAACCTCTTCCTGAATTCACGCTCTGTTTTACCTACGTAAAAACATCCGCAGGTGGAGCATAATCCGATGTAAACAACCCCTTTGGTGGCACAGGAAAAATGCCCAATTGGCTTAATATTGATGTGGCGTGCCCTTAAGTACATGTGATTATCATTGATGACTAAAGAACACTGTTTACAGGCACCACATCTATAAGTGCCATTGCCTTTTCGTTGTTTCCCAGTTTTGGCATTACATCTTTTCTCAAAAATAGCCTTTAAATTCTGCCCCCTTTTTCTAACAAAACTGGGTTTACTTGGTATACTCTGTTTAAATTCTTCATTGTTTTGTAGCACAAACCAACATTTTTTGATTGTGTTTTCAATTTGCAAGAAATCATTTGAAAAGGTGTACACAAAATTTTGGCCTTTGACAATCAAGTGTATGTCTGTGCCCCTAGTTTGAGAAAGGTTAGTTTCTGCCATTCCAAGTAGAGGGGGATATAAAGTATCCCTTTTTGTAACCACTTCATTGGTAATGGACACAATAAGCTCCCTAGGATAAGCCCTTTCTGTGAACATGTTATGAAGCGTTTCAACTTCTTTCGAAAACTCATCCAACCTACTGCACATTCTCGAGGCTCTGATCAATTGCCCCTTGAGAATGCCTTTCTTTTGATGGAAAGGGTGTTGGCTTTCAAAATGCAGTAGAGAGTTCGAAAAAGTTGGTTTCCTAAAAATCTTAGAGTGTAATTCCTCAGTTTTCAAATCTTTAAAAATGGTTACATCTAAATAATGTAATTCATTTTCACTGATGTTGTGAGTGAAAGTAAGAAAGTCAGTTGTTGAATTAATGTACTGCAAAAATACTATCAGTTGTTCTTTAGTACCATTCCATATGATGCAAATGTCATCCAAATATCTACTGTAAGAAGTAACATATTGTCCCCAATTGGTTTGGAAAATATAAACCTGTTCCCACCTATGCAAAACAATGTTTGCATAAATGGTGGCGCAAGCAGCGCCCATCGCTACACCTTTAAGCTGCTTGAACAATTCACCATTAAACAACATAAAATTGTTCTCCAAAACTATACCCATCATCTCAGTAATTAGATTGGCAAAATTGTTACTTAACTTAGTTTCCAACCTAAGAAAATCAGAAAACCATTCTAGGCCTGTAGTGTGGGGAATACTGGGAAAGAGATCCTTCACGTCGACGGTTAACATCAATGCCGAAGCATTACATTTGTCTCTGGGAAAATTTTTTAGAAATTCCCAGGAATCTTTACATACGTGGGTCAGAAGATTGGTGTATTTTTTCAAAATGTAATCAATAAATTTAGCAATTGGTTCTGTTGTTCCACCTGCCCCCGCTACAATGGGCCTGAACAGTACAGGGTCAATACCCTTGTGAATTTTGGGTATCCCAAAGATGACAGGAGTTTTGGGTTTGCTCACTTTGAGGAAGTTAAATAGTTTCTCATTGATAAAACCCTGCATTAGGTAGTCATAGAGAGTGTAGTTAATTTTTGCAATGGCAATATTGTGCTCATTACGGGAAGTTAACCCGTATTGGCTGGCATCATGCAACAAATTGTGCATGTTTGATTCATAATTGGAATCGTACATGAGCACAATGCCACCCCCTTTGTCTGGCTTCATTACCCTAATACCTTCCTTCCTTAACCTGGTAATGAAATTCAACTCGTTGGTGCTCATGTTGGCCTGTTTAGGTCCATTTGTGATGTGATAAGTGTTACGTAGTTCATTCTCTACTAATTCTTCATATAACTTAATAAATGGGTGCATGGGAGGATTAAAAATACTTTTCCTCTGCAGGCCTTGGGTTTGTTCTTCCTTCCCTTTGAAAAAATGTCTCAGGTTTAAACCCCTAGTGAATAACTTGAGCTCCACCAACAAGTTGGCCAAATCAATGTTTGAGAATGTTAGAGAATGTTAGAGAATGAACTACGTAACACTTATCAAAAATCAAAAATTGATGTTAACCGTCGACGTGAAGGATCTCTTTCCCAGTATTCTCCACACTACAGGCCTAGAATGGTTTTCTGATTTTCTTAGGTTGGAAACTAAGTTAAGTAACAATTTTGCCAATCTAATTACCGAGATGATGGGTATAGTTTTGGAGAACAATTTTATGTTGTTTAATGGTGAATTGTTCAAGCAGCTTAAAGGTGTAGCGATGGGCGCTGCTTGCGCCACCATTTATGCAAACATTGTTTTGCATAGGTGGGAACAGGTTTATATTTTCCAAACCAATTGGGGACAATATGTTACTTCTTACAGTAGATATTTGGATGACATTTGCATCATATGGAATGGTACTAAAGAACAACTGATAGTATTTTTGCAGTACATTAATTCAACAACTGACTTTCTTACTTTCACTCACAACATCAGTGAAAATGAATTACATTATTTAGATGTAACCATTTTTAAAGATTTGAAAACTGAGGAATTACACTCTAAGATTTTTAGGAAACCAACTTTTTTGAACTCTCTACTGCATTTTGAAAGCCGACACCCTTTCCATCAAAAGAAAGGCATTCTCAAGGGGCAATTGATCAGAGCCTCGAGAATGTGCAGTAGGTTGGATGAGTTTTCAAAAGAAGTTGAAACGCTTCATAACATGTTCACAGAAAGGGCTTATCCTAGGGAGCTTATTGAGTCCATTACCAATGAGGTGGTTACAAAAAGGGATACTTTATATCCCCCTCTACTTGGAATGGCAGAAACTAACCTTTCTCAAACTAGGGGCACAGACATACACTCGATTGTCAAAGGCCAAAATTTTGTGTACACCTTTTCAAATGATTTCTTGCAAATTGAAAACACAATCAAAAAATGTTGGTTTGTGCTACAAAACAATGAAGAATTTAAACAGAGTATACCAAGTAAACCCAGTTTTGTTAGAAAAAGGGGGCAGAATTTAAAGGCTATTTTTGAGAAAAGATGTAATGCCAAAACTGGGAAACAATGAAAAGTCAATGGCACTTATAGATGTGGTGCATGTAAACAGTGTTCTTTAGTCATCAATGATAATCACATGTACTTAAGGGCACGCCACATCAATATTAAGCCAATTGGGCATTTTTCCTGTGCCACCAAAGGGGTTGTTTACATCGGATTATGCTCCACCTGCGGATGTTTTTACGTAGGTAAAACGGAGCGTGAATTCAGGAAGAGGTTATATGAGCATGCATATGAAATTGACAGCAAAAAGGAAAGTAATGCCTTTTACAAACACTCTCTTGAATGCCCCAATTTCAAATTATCCTTCATGGTGCTTGAACAGGTTAACCCACATATTAGAGGGGGAGACTGGGAATCCACCCTTGAGTTTAGGGAGTTAATCTGGCAGCTCAAGCTTGATGCAGGAAAATCACCAGGGCTTAATGGTTTACTTAGTATAGGCTCAGTGCTCAGGCTTAGAAGGGCCAGACTATGAATAATTATAACTAAACATTATCCCAAACTCTTGATTATGGAAGATTTGTTATTATTTTCATTTTGCACCCCTTTTTTCTGACTTTCAAACTCACTTGGGCACAGTTTTTATTAGCCTAAAAGCGGAAGGTTTTTTAACAGGTCTTGATTTGTCATTGTATTTTTTAAAATACAGATTTGGCTGTTTTCAATATTTGAACGCAGCATTTGTATATTTTTTAAACTATTTCAATGTAATGTGTATACATTTTTTAAGTTACACTTCTTCTTTTTTTAAAAATGTTTTAATTGTAAATTATTTAACAAAATTTATTTAGTTATGGGTATGTAAGTTTTTGTTTTCTGAACCTATGCATGTGTTTAATCTCTGGCCCATTTAGGGTTAAATACAAAAGAAAACCCGTAACATCAATTTGTATTTTAATGATCAATTAATCTACCCTATTTAAACATACTGGTGCAACCAGCTCATTGTTTTGACTTGATAAAGCCTGGAATATACCAGGCAAAAGCGCTTGTCCTACTGTTCTGTTTGGAATTTGTTCTTAAAAGTGTACGAATAAATTGTCTTAATTACGCTGGTGGATTATTGCTTCAGTCGGTGGTTTCTGACTTTTCCATTACTGGTTTCATTCTGTTTCTAATTTACGTTAACAGATTCATTGATGCCTTTATTCATTTCTGATGGAAGAGCAATAGTTACAGTGACACTGTGACATCAGACTGTGCAAACCCCAGAAACACACCACCATTTTGGAACCATTATATCACCAAGCTTTACAACAAAAGGAAGAGAATTTTGACCATGAAAGTAATTCTCAAAACGAAAGAGCCCTCAACAATTTAGGAGCTTAATTAATTCCGCCAAAGCAATGTTTGAGGGTCAAACATAATTCCAACACTTTATTTTAGTCATATTTGCATTCTCAAAAAATCAGTACAGCAGTATGCAGATCTGATTCATTAACTGGAATAAGGATGAAGGTATAGTGAACCTACAGGCCCATAAATTCAGCTCAAACTATACCCTTTCTCCCCTCTGTCTATCCCACAAAATATGCCTGTAAGTGACTTTACTTGAAGTATCACACAAGACAAATTCCTAAAATGGCTATGAAATGCTATAAATACTGCATTGATAAGTCCTGCCAATATCACTGGATGCATCTTAAATAGCATGAAGCATGATTTTAGCCAGTCCCTAATAACACTGCTCAACCTTAGCCTCCATCCAGGTTTTGTACCAAGCAAATAGAGAACAGTTGCAGTCATTCCCTTGTATAAGGGAGGACTTTCCACAGACCAGCCTAATATGCAAAGCCATATAAAGCACTTAAAGAAATCCCAATCCCTCTGAGCTACATGCCCTAGGGACCTAAACCTTGTCACCGCAATAAATAGAACATGCCAGAGGGATAGATTCCTGTCCCAGAGACTTCCCGTACTCTGGAATAAACTACCTATCTATATCAAGCAATGCTCTTCATTAGCACTCTTCAAGAAAAATCTTGATCTAGAAGAAGGAAGTTACTGCATGATAATGCAAAATCCCAAAAAGGGAAGGCATCTCTGATCAGTATTCGCAAAAAACTACGGGCACTCATAAAATCATCTAAGGCCAGCTTCGAGAGAAAAATTGCACTGGACACTAAAGATAATCACAAAGCTTTCTTTAGTTATGTTAGGAGCCTGGGTGGGAATTCCCATATATGCTCAGAATTAGTCCAAAATGACAAAAAATACATGACTGAACCCACAGACATTGCCAACATCCTGGCTGACAGGTTCAGTGCAAACTCCCACACCCCCACCAAAAGAGCAAATATCTATTCCAGCAGAGTGTTGCCCCCCTGACATGTCAGATGCTCAGGTAAGAACTGCCCTCTCCAAAGCAAAAAACACAGCATCAATGGGACCAGACGGTGTCACGGGCTGCGTCCTACATGAACTCCAAGATGAGCTGAACCCAAACATAAAGCTACTGTTCAATCTTAGCCTTACTACAGGATATGTACCCAAAGAGTGGCGTACAGCAACAGTCGTCCCTCTCCACAAAGGTTGGGCCTCAACGGATCCTGGAATCTATCGCCCCATAAGCCTGACTAGCTTGGTCTGCAAAGCTATGGAAAGGATCATTATGGAACTCATAAATAAAGATATTGGGGACCTACAGACACTGGATCCTACCCAGTTTGGCTTTGTTAAGGGCAGATCCTGCCTCTTAAACCTGGTCGATTTTTTTGAAACAGTCACCAAGGCCATTGACGAGGGGAAGGTGGTCCACACAGCCTACCTGGACCTCGCAAAAGCCTTCGATACAATACCCCACTCGGGCATCATAGATAAGCTATCCAGCTTAAATATAAACCCCTATGTCATTAGATGGGTTGCAAACTGGCTCAAGGACAGAACCCACATGGTTAGAATTGCTGGAGCCACGTCAGACTCCAAACCAGTTACAAGTGGCATCCCACAAGGCTCAGTCCTGGGACCTCTCTTGTTCGGTATATATTTCTCGGAGGTACAGGCCAACACGGAAGGACTGTGGCTGACCAAGTTCACAGATGACTGCAAACTGGGTGCCATAATCAACTCTCCAGCTGACACAAGCATCCTTCAAAAGGGTCTCATAGAAACAGACAACTGGTGCCAGAGCCATGGCCTCAAGCTAAATGCAAAAAAGTGTATAGTCATCCCCTTTGGCAAAAACAAAGTGCCCACAAATTACCACATAGGTGGTATTCCATTAAGTACGGAAGAAGTAATTAGGGACCTGGGGACCCAAGTTGATAGCAATCTCTCATTTGACAGCCACATGGCCAAAGTGGTCAGAAAAACATTCTATATAACCCACCTAATCATGAAGGGATTCACATCTGGATCAGGGGAGGTCATTGTGCCTCTTTACTCATCCCTCATCAGGCCCATAATTGAGTACAATGCCCCTTTTGGGATGTACCTTACCAGACACCTGCAGCAACTAGAAAGACCCCAAAAGTACCTCACCAAGAGGATCAAAGGGCTCAAACAGATGCCATATGCTGCCCGGTTAAAGAAACTCCAGCTCTACTCGGTTGCATACCGCCTGCTTAGAGGCGATATGTGCCTGACGTATAAAGCCATGTCCAACCCAGAATTAATGGACTTGCTGCACCTCAGAAAATCCAAATCCCATCGAGCTACGTGCTCAAGGGACTTGAACCTCAGCACAGAAATAAATAGGACATGCTGGAGGGGCAGATTCATAACCCAGAGGCTCCCTTCACTCTGGAATAAAATCCCAGTCCAGGTTAGGCAGAGTCTCTCACTGACTCTCTTCAAGAGGAATCTTGATGAGTGGATGAGAGATAGTAGGTTTACCCCGGGTATCACTTCTGTGTCACTGTTAGACAGAGGCACAGTAAACTAAACCTCGAAAAGAGCATAGTAAAATTAATTTAAATGGGTGGCGAAAGCCAAACACACTCTGGCTAGGCTTACAAATACCCTAGGGCAGATAGCCTAGTATGAACCTATGAACCTATGATTGGATGTGAAATAGGAAATTCACCCCGGGGATCAACTCTGTGGCTCTGCTCGACAGTGGCACAGGAAAATAATTTTCTTTGGGTGGCAAAAGCCAGGGTACCTTTTTGGCTGTGCTTGTATTGGCCCCAGGGCCAATAGCCTAGTACCTACGTATGAACCTATGAACCTATGGAAAGACTTCTCATGGTACTAATCAAGTAAGGACACAGGGAACCTCCAAACACTCAACCAGTCTCAGATTGAAGTTGTCAAGGGCAGATTGTGCTTACTCATACTTGTGGACTATTGTCAAAAGGTAAGCAAAGCAGTGAATGAAGGTAAAATAGTACACATCGCTTACCTCAACTTGGCTAAGGCTTTTGATGCAGCATGCCACTCAGACATATTAGAAAAGCTAAGTAAATTATAACTATACCCTATATCGTTTGGTGGACTGCTGACTGGCTCATAGGTAGGATTCAGGAGATAAAAATATGGAAAGCTCCCTCCACAAAGAGACCAGTCATCAGTGGAGTCACCCAGGGTTTGGTTATAGGAACTCTCCTGTGTAGCATCTACTTCACTGAAGTAAAATCACTAGTAAAGGGTTCTGGTTGAGTGTGTTTACAGAAGACTGCAAGCTTGGAGCAGTCATTGAATCCTTAAATGACTTATGCCAGAACCATGGACTGAACTGAATGTCAAAAAATGCATTACTGTTTCCTTTGGGAAGTCATGTACTATGAGTGACTAACTAATTGACAATTCACACTATGAGTTGACCCAGCTGTCTGGGATTTGGGAACCTATGTGGTCAGTGACCTACCTTTTGACCAACATGTGTCAATTATTATAAGAAAGTGCTTTTATATTGCACCGCTTATAAACAAAGGTACTGTATCTGGATTTAGAGATGCCACTGTCCCCTTTACTCAGCCATCATTAGGCTGGTCTTTGACTATAATGCTCCATTTGGAATAAACCTGTCCTAACACATGCAACAAGTGGAACTTGCAGAGATGTACTGTGCTAAAAGGATACACAATCTAAACAATATGTCTTACATGGACTGATTCAAAACCCTATCACTATACATGGTATCTTATAGACTACTAAGAAGTGACCTATGTCTGACACACAAGGCATCATCAGACCCAATACCGATGGTCCTACCAGAAAGCAAAAATTTGAATGGCATTAGAAATATTCAGTTGAGGGATCAAAAACCTCTTTTGCAACATCAACAGAATGGTATGGATGTAAATGTATATCTCACAGAGACTATCACTGCACTGGAACAAACTTTCCATTGGGGTAAAACAAAGCTCATTCACATCCACGTTGTAGCACAACTTGGATGTATGAATGGGAAATAGAAAATTTACCCCAGCACCATCTCTTGTACTACTAATGGACACAGGCACTTCCTAAATGCTTCATCCTACACATGGGTCATCTCAGGTTATCTGTGGTATTATCCCATTTATTCTCACTAAGGATGACATACAATTATTGACCATACGATGGGTAAGGTCAGTCTAACACTAAATGGTATAGGTTAATTCAAGTACTAAAAAAGGAAATTGGCTAGACTTAAAATGACCTACAAGGACAAGTAGCCTAGGACTTACCTATGAACCAATTAACCCACTTTCCATTGTCATCATTATTATTAAAAGCACATGACCTACTGGCACCAGGCCTGTGCTATCCCCTTGTGCTGGACCTTCCAAATGTGGCTTCTGTGAAAGCATACAAACAAGACGTGTATAGCAACACTGTAACAAATGGAATTACCATACGCCTAGCATGGCGTACTGCTATATCTCTGAATCTGTAAAAAAATATATCTATATATATATATATATATATATATATATATATATATATATATATATATATATATATATATATGAATATACATATGTATCTTATTGTACTGGACACCACAGTTGCATTGTAGAGGTACTTGGAAAACAAATATGTAGAAGCCTCTTACTGACTAGGTACTGCCTCATGTGCAATAGATTGTACAATATGGCAATGCAAAAACTATTATTAACCTGGCGCATCCACTATGAATACTTCTGCAGTCATAGGCAGCTCAATCTCCACATCCAGGCCACCACTGGTTTTGAAGGTCTAGTCCCTGTTCCTTAACATAGACATCTGGATTCCCTCTACCTCTGTGTGCGTCTCATAGGGTGGTGGTCACTCCTGTGGTGGACATGTCCTTCTTAATGCCCCATTGCTTGTTTTTTGCATTCAATATAATATCAATTACATTTTTCTGAACCTGATGTATACTCCTCATCAGGTCTCCCAAAGCACAGCTGTCCTGTACAACTCCATGACATATATGCTCTTGAAAAGACTTGTCTCCATTACATTTCCTAAGGTGCATGTGCCATGTGAGGGCCTGATGCAACACCTCAGTCTCTGGGGGGATGAATTTTTCCAGTTATTGCCCCCTCTCATGTACCAATGACAAGGTAAGTACCACATGGTTGTCTGTGTATGTCCCATGTGAATGTCTTTTGACCCTCAACCCCATAAGGTGTTCCTTTACCTATTCCTTGCTGTGACACTTAAACTTTCTCTTATACACAATGCAGCCATGTTTTATTGTCATAACACCCCTTCTTGCATCAGAGTTTTAAATCTATATAATACACCGCACACCTCCTCCAAAATGTGCATTATCATGTCTCACCCAATGTACAGGGGCCATCTCATCCTTCAAGGCATGTCCTGCTCTCTGTGTGGGTTGCCACTGGTGTGCCCCTCCACCCACAGCCTGACAAGATAGTATCATAATATTGTAGTGTTGCACAATATGTATTCTATGTTCATGTATAATATTTTGTATTGCACTGAAGACTAAGATGCATGTGCCATGTGAGGGCCTGATGCAACACCTCAGTCTCTGGGGGATGAAATTTTCCAGGTTTTGCCCCCTCTCATGTACCAATGACAAGGTAAATACCACATGGTTGTCTGTGTATGTCCCATATGAATGTCTTTTGGCCCTCAACCCCATAAGATATTCCTTTACCTATTCCTTGCTGTGACACTTAAACTTTCTCTTATACACAATGCAGCCATGTTTTATTGTCATAACACCCCTTCTTGCATCAGAGTTTTAAATCTATATAATACACCACACACCTCCTCCAAAATGTGCATTATCATGTCTCACCCAATGTACAGGGGCCATCTCATCCTTCAAGGCATGTCCTGCTCTCTGTGTGGGTTGCCACTGGTGTGCCACTCCACCCACAGCCTGACAAGATAGTATCATAATATTGTAGTGTTGCACAATATGTATTCTATGTTCATGTATAATATTTTGTATTGCACTGAAGACTGCTATTGTAATCTGATATGGAATGTATATCAAGGTGCTCTATTAGTCATTACTCTAAGTTTTCATTAGGAAGATGTTATATCCATGACATTGCTATACGTAGAGCACTTCCTCTCTGTCTCTTACACTGCCATCCAGGTATTCAGCATAACTGGTTACATTACCAGGTGCCTAATTTTCCTTACATATGTTTACTTTGCCTGTTTCAAAAATCCAGTGTCTTAATGCAGTAAACTGATTCCACAGTTGCTCATATGAACATGGTATCTCACAATATGGGGACAACATTGTTTACTGTGCTAATTCAAGCCTCATAGCACAGAGACTATGCTGATGAGAGCTTTAGTTGCAGATGCTCCTAAATTAATACTGTAATACATCACTCTGTCAACATAAGAGGCACTACCTTGCTCATTCCTGCCTATTCCATGGCTGTGCACTCTACATTCATATATGATATTTATGAAGACTCAGCCACCACAGGTCAGCACTATGATCCTTGGCATCTGATGTCTGAAGGAAGGTGTATCTGTAGACTTCAAGTAGATCTTCCTAAGTGACTACGACTGTTTCAGATGCTGGGAGAAGCAGGACGCTGTTGTAATGCATGGTGTCTGAGGAAAAGCAAGATTTTCCATTCTGTGAAGGCCCATTGTACAAACTGTGTGTCTGACTTGGACTTCCCAAAATAGTGAGCAGTGTAGCCATTTCTAATAATGATCTACAGCAGCATCAGTCTTAGCTGCTGCTAGTAAGAAGCAGAGGTTAGTGACATCTAGACTTTTACTGTAAACATCTTTCTTTCTTTCTTTCTTTCTTTCTTTCTTTCTTTCTTTCTTTCTTTCTTTCTTTCTTTCTTTCACTCAACTCAGTTAGGTCCTTCATTGTACCAAGTTCTTCCTGTTTTGTCATACAGCAGCTAAAGAGTAGAAACAGGACATGGAAAGATGCTTCAGGAGGGAGGATTGGCTTTGTCAATGGCAGGATGTGTATGTCATGTGGTCATTTGCATTGTATAATGTTCACAGTAGATGTAACATTTATGTGTACTAAAATGTCATCTTTTTGTTTTAACTTCCTCCTGCAGGTCCAGTTGTAAAAGTGACAGTAGACCATCAGCAGTCATATGCTGGTCAATGCCTCTGATGCTGGCTTACCAATGGGCCGAAGCTCTACCTTCCAAGACAGAGCGAGAGAGCACTCGGTGAAGGGGACTTGAATGACTTACTGGTATCCTCTCTAGTAGTGGAGCAGAGGCTTCTTATATGATAATGTCCAAGATGGAACCCTGTGGTCACTTGGTGAGTTTTGTAGGTTGGCAAAGTTTGAGATGTGCTGTCAACTGAATTCCTTCCTCACAATTACATTGTACCTTTTGGTACAACTGGTTGAGTCTTATAAGTCCTGACTATTTGACCTCTGGAGATACTCCCTCAGATAATGCCAGCCATGAAGGTGATTGATGTATGTGTAGGTTGTCCGCTGTGAAGGTATGGCATCTGCCATGTACCATACCCTCTTCTCCATTCATATGTTCTTCAACTTTATGTGTCAAACCCTTCTTATCACCAACTGTACACTCTTTGTGTCCATCTATCTTTTCTCCACATTTTGCACCAGTGCCATCCCTGTCTATCTTTGGCTGTATTTTATGTTTGTTTTTGTGTCTTTAAAACCTTTCATTTGATCTCTGTCCATCAAACATTCCTCACTACCTTCTCCAGCTTCAGACCTCTTTCTTTTCTATGAAAATGTGAGTCTATCCCTCAAAAAAATGCCATTTCCCATCTAGTTATTCCTATTGAACACTCTTATATGTTTTCCTCTATCTCTGATCCCCTGTTTACCTACACTGTTATTTATATCCTTTCTTCCCCTTTATATAATGACCTGGGCTGGCACTTTGCTGTGGTGACCTTCCTCCTTGACTACTCTGTCACTGTGCATGTAATAGTGATGAGGCATTTCATTCCACATTTTTGTGAGCTGTCTGGTGTGCTTTTGTCAATTATTAACACATTTTGCCTAATGGTTAAGGTGTTTGCCTTACAAACACAAGGTGCAAGGTTTGAGTCTCACAAGGGATAATTGGCTAAGCTTAAAATGGCTCGCTAGGGCAGTTAGCTTAGTATGAACCTATGAACCTATATCAACCACTGCAATCATACACAAATCTTTATTTATTTATCCTTTGTTAACTGCATTAGTACCTACTAGTCTTTTCAGAGGAGATGATTGTGAGTGGTACCAATTTTATTGGACCACTTCCTGTTTCCATTCCAGGTGCAGAGGTGGCCTGGAGAAACAGGGAAGCAAATGGAAGGAGAATGAGATGATGGAGTGATGGGAGAAACAGAGGAGAAAGCAAATATCAAGACCAAGGGAATGTGTGCAGGATTCTGAGGTGTCATAAAGTACTGAGTACTGAGGACAACCCAAAACATGTTTATTTGTGTGTGTGTGCGAGTGTGTGTGTGTGTGTGTGTGTGTGTGTGTGTTTGTGGAAAAGAAGGACATTTGATAAGTAATTGTGACAGAAGAAAATATTATATTTGGGAAATGGGACATGATGCAAAAATGTGCATTAAAATGTAATAAATGTAAGAAAATTGGACATTTATGGATGGATTGCAAAAATGAGAATAACAGTAAGGAAATAAAAAATAAATTAATAAAGTGAAGTTAATGAAAAAATAGAAACAATTTTAGAAGTAGTGGAAATTTAAGAAAAGTTAGATTAGGCAAAAAATAATAAAGAGGACATAGAAGAAGGTTCTGAAATAAGTGATGAAGAAGATGTACATTCGGAGGTCCTAAAAGAAAAAAGCTTACATTGTTCAGGCTGTGGATTGCATTGCATTACTGAAACTACGTGGAAATTTCTTAAAATTCCAAGAGCAGGATAAGTTATTTCTTACACTTATTTCACTGAACTGCACTTCTGAAACGCTTATAATTGTACTATATAGTTGATCTACTACATTTTGCACTGTTAAAAAGCTTTTTTATTATTTCACTGCATTTATGTACTGTTTTATACTGTTTTAACTGTATTTGTCATTGCTAGATACTGTTTCATTACTCTAATTGCATGTTTACTGAATTACTTAACTGTAAACTGCTTTTTCATACTGAGAGTTGTATTTTCTGTTTGTGAGTGCTCTATCAGAGCTTTTCTGTGCATTTTTGATTTTTTGAGGTTCCTGTGTTCTACAGCTAGGAACTGTAATAGTGTGCATTACTATAATTGTCTATTTACAGTTAAAAGCATTCTCTAGAGTCTGCTTGCTCCTTGATCTGTTTAAAGTTTCATTTAGTGGCTACAGCTAGGAACTGTAATTTTTCCCACCAAGCCACCCTCCCTAGTGTTGTGGTGTTCTTATACTTGGTGGCTTTGCAGTTGCCCACTCATACTATATATTTGATCTGTGACACCCCTCCCAGTCTAGTGTCATTAGTTCATTCAATCTAATAGAGAACATTTGTGAAGGCCAACCCACTCAGATTCGTAACGTTGAATTAACTTCAGTTCCAGCTTTCTCCATTTCCACTTTTACTGAAAAAAAAATTCTAAGCTTGCTTCCCCCTTTCTTGTGGCAGGTCTTGTCCAGTTACGGATTTGCTGTGTCCAGGACTGTTTGTGAGCTCCTGAGCACCCCTTCCCACTTAACTAGGGATAAACGATTCCTGGAGCCATAAAGTCTGTTCTTCAAATTTTCCCTTGCATCTAGCCAGCTTTTAAGTTTTAGCACTCAAATCTGTTTCTTTGAGCTCAGCACTTGTTCAGAACTCATTGTAAGCACTAAATAAGTTACAAATTACTACAGCACTCAACTTTCCTCACTTGTCTAGAGGCAAACAGTTTTTAGTACTTAATAAATAAGCACCTATTCAGGCATGTCTAAAGGTCAGCTCCTGGTGTTTTCTCCTGTCTACCTGATGAATCTGGGCATCTTTGGACAATGCAGCAATTGCCTCATGTACGCAGACAACCCTCTCCTCCTACCACCCAACACTATAACCTGTGAGAGATGCACTTATATAGCCAAACTGGAAGCAAAGCTCTCTTCACCCAAGACTGGACTAGACAGTCAAGAGGAGAAGGTAATCACTTGCACCGCACCACACTCATCACATAGTCCCTCAAAACCTACACCACCAAAACACACACATAGAAACACAAAACACACACTTACATTCATGGAGGCTCTCAGTAATAACCTGCCCAAACAACAGAGATGTCCAAAGCAGAAATGCAAGCAACCTCCACCTCACCAACACAACCCAAATGACACATAGCCCACATACTCAGTGTGCCCCTCAACTACAGCCCATAAGGCATAATGTACCCAACACTCTAGTCGTAGGTGACTCTATAGTCAGGCACACTGATGTTCCACTCACCAGGCTAAAGAAGGAAAACGTTACTGTCAGCTGCCTGTCAGGTGCCAGGATCCGCCAAATAATGCACACACTCAGGTCACTCCACAACAAGTACAAATATGACTCTGTCATTGTCCATGTTGGCATGAATGACCTGAGATGCACCTCCCTGGACTACATGAAAAGAGACATGGAGGAGCTCTCCGATCTTGTAGCCTAGGCAGGTATGACCCTAGCCCTGAGTAGCATCCTGCCATCACCCATAATGATACCACAGTATAAGGACAAAATCATTGACTTTAAGAATTGGCTAAGCTTCTGGTGTCATTCTAAGGGAATCCAGTATCTGTCTGCCTGGGATGACATGATCGGCAGACCACGCCGCTTTGCCAGAGATGGCCTGCACCTGTCACCTTTGGGATTCCGGATACTGGCAAAGGCTCTTGCCACCCCTATAGTGCCTTTTTTAGGAAAGGTTCAAATGACAAATTCACCACTATAACACGTACAAGCAAGCAAAATCTGAGGGTAATGCTATTCAATGCTAGAAGTCTAAAGCTCAAAATGCACTCACTCGAGGCACTACTGAAAATGGAGAACACTGAAATCTGTGCAGTGACAGATACCTGGTTCAAAGCTCCAGAGAGCACCCCAGCATTACCAGGCTATAATTCATACCACACCTTTCAGCCACTAAACCAGGACCGAAATACTAAAGGTGGAGGCGTGTCCATATTCATTAAGGATAGCCACACCTCCAAGCTAGTTTCTCAGCATAATGCATCTGAGATTAACCAAGTTCAACTAACTCTGGGCAAAACCGCAATCCAGATTGTAGCTTGCTACAGACCCCCCCCCACCATGCCCCAGGATTCCCACTCCTCTTTTCTTGATACACTGGAAAATATTAAGGTACAACCCAACACTCTAATAATGGGTGATTTCAATACCCTACCATTAACTGGGAAAACTACTTATGTACCAACTCTTTTGCTCAACGTTTTCTGGAAATCATCAATCCCAACACCTTGGATCAACTTATCCACACCGCCACCAGGGGCAGCAATAGACCTGGTCATCACCAACATGGGTGACCGGTGTTCCACACCAGAGGTCAGCTCCTCATTGGTCAGATCCGACCACAAGCTAATCACCCTAGACATTCACATCCCGCTCCCACCCCCCATTAGGAAAACAACCATAACAAATTTCTCCAAAGCCAACTTCACACTTCTTAAGACAGAAGTGGCAAACTTCACGTCACCCATGCAGATGGACAATAGAGGTATGACTGCTGAATCCTACACAAATGCACTTTATAAGCACTTACATGAGTGCATGGATCATGCTATCCCTAACAGAACCAAGATGCTATCCTCCAAAAAAAAAATAAGCCAATCTGGTGGTCTTCTGCCATAAAGAAACTCTACAACAGAAGAAAGAAACTGTTGCAAAAAAAGAGTAAAATCCCACGATTGGAGGAACTCCCTGGTCAGCCTCAGTAAGAAGCTGAGATCCCTCATAAAATCCTCCAAAGCTAGTTATGAAAACAAAATCACCACTCATTCTAAAGATAACCACAAAGCATTCTATAGCTATGTCAAAAATCTCAATGGCAACACTCAGATCTGCTCTGAATTACAGCAAAATGACACTAAATACACAGAATCAACTGATATTGCCAACATCCTGGCAGATAGGTTCAGTGCTAACTTTACCCCCCTCTCACCCCCTAAAGGACCCATCTTTATACAGGAAGAATGCAAAGTTCCTGTAATCATGGCTCACAGGTAAAAACCTCACTCTCCAAAGTCAAGAACACAGCATCCATGGGATATGACAACATCCCAGGCTGCCATCTACATGAACTACAGAATGAACTGGCACCCCACCTAAGTACCATGTTCAATCATAGCCCCACCTCAGGATTTGTGCCCATTGAATGGCGCACTGCGACTGTTATTCCACTCCACAAAGGGGGGGGGGGCACAGCAGACCCCGGGAACTACTGCCCCATTAGCCTGACAAGCCTGGTCTGCAAGGCCATGGAACGTATCATCATGGAACTCATAAACAAAGACATTGGAGATCTCCAAACTCTGGAACCCACACAGTTCGGGTTTGTAAAAGGCAGATCATGTCTCCTAAACCTGATAGATTTCTTTGAAGTAGTCACCAATGCCATAGATGAGGGTAAGTTAGTTCACACAGCCTATCTAGAACTCGTTAAGGCATTCAACACCATCCCCCACTCTGGAATTATAGATAAACTCACTAAACTAGGTATACATCCCTATGTCACAAGATGGGTTGCCAGCTGGCTTACTGACAGAACTTACACTGTGAAAGTAGCAGACTCCAAGTCAGACTTCAGACCAGTGACAAGTGGAGTACCACAGGGTTCAGTCCTGGGTCCTCTCCTATTTGGTATCTACTTCTCTGAAGTACAGGCTAACACAGAAGGTCTTTGGCTAACTAAATTTGCAGATGACTGCAAACTAGGAGCAATAATCGAAACTCCTAATTATGTGGACATCCTACAAAAGGGCCTCACTGAGACAGGTGCCTGGTGTCAAAGCCATGGTCTCAAGCTCAATGCCAAAAAGTGCATTGCATCCTCTTTGTACCCATGAACTACCACATGGGCGGTAGTCTACCTAACACCAAAAGTGTGATAAGAGACCTTGGGACACAGGTGGACAGTAGTCTCTCCTTTGATAATCACATCGCCACAGTGGTCAGGAAATCCTTCTACGTGGCACACCTCATCACAAAAGGTTTCTCATCTAGAAAAAAAGAGGTAATTGTTTGCCTCTACTCATCACTCATTCGACCCATTATAGAGTACAACACCCCTTTTGGTATGTACCTCACAAGACTTCTGCAACAACTGAAAAGGCCACAAAAATACCTCACAAAGAAGATTACTTGCTTCAGACAGATGCCTTATGCAGACCGTCTCAAAAAACTCCAGCTTTACTCCATCGCATATCGCCTACTCAGAGGCGATCTCTGCCTAACATACAAAGCTATGTCAAACCCGGAGCTATTGGACATGCTCCACTTAAAGAAATCCCAATCCCTCCGAGCTTCATGCTCTAGGGACCTAAACCCTGTCACCACAATAAACAGAACATGCTGGAGGGATAGATTCCTGTCCCAGAGACTTCCCATACTCTGGAACAGACTACCTATCTATGTCAAACAGAGCTCCTATTAGCACTCTTCCAGAAAAATCTTGATGATTGGGTGGGTAATAGGAAATTCACCCTGGGGATCACTTCTGTGGTTCTGCTTGACAGGAGTACAGAAAAATAATTTTCTTGGGTGGTGAAAGCCAGGGTACCTTTTTGGCTAGGCTTTTATAGACCCTAGGGCCAATATCCTAGTACCTACCTATAAACCTATGAACCTATAAAAGGATAAAAGACAAACAAAGAAAATTCAAAGGGGTAAGTACAACAAATAAGAAAGGGAATGGATGAAAAAGAATAGATACATCTAATATTTGTGGGTTGGAATAATGGTTAACGTGTTTCACTCACAGACACAAGATGCAGTATTTGATTTTTCACCTTTGGGAGTGTAATTTGCTAGACTTAAAATGGTTTCTTAAGAAAGCTAGCCAAGTAATTAATTATAAACTTATGAAACCATAGGAAAATGAAAATTTTAGAGTTATTTTTGTAAATAAGTATTAAAAATATAGTAAGACATATTCGGATTTTGGAGTGGTGTATACATGTGATATACATGTATTATATAAGAAAACACAAGATTTTTAACAAATAAAGAAAGACTGCATATTAACAAACTATGGGGAGGAAATGAGAGATGTTCTGGAATAGTCATATTCTGCAGAAATACAGTTACGTTATTAGATGTAACTATAATCTGGAGTTTGGGAAATTAGAGATGTTATGGAATAGTCATATTTTGCATAAATACAACTAAGATACTAGCTGTAACTTAAGACAATATTGGAATATTAACTGTTATAGATTTAAAATGGAAAAAAACAAGTATATAGAATTATAACATGATATGCTTATACTAACTGTAAAAAGAAGGGAAGGGCTATTTCATCAAATTTTAGACTTCTTCTTCTTCTTCTTTCAGCTGCTCCCATTAGGGGTCGCCACAGTGGATCATCTGTTTCCATTTCTTTGTATTCTCTGCATCTTGCTCTGTCATACCAACCACCTGCATGTCTTCTCTCACCTCATCCATAAACCTTATCTTAGGCCTTCCTTTTTTCCTGTTACCTGGCAGCTTTTTCCTTAACATTTTTTTCAGGTCTACTTTAATTAAACGAAAGCGGAATCCGTCAACACATAAACAGTGAAACGCGGAATCGTTGAACGCACGAAACAGAGAAATCAGAAATGTTGAATTGTCATAGTTGGCCCATCTGCGGTATAGCTCTGTAAGGTAAGTGTGCGATAGTTACGGACCTTAGGGTTAGGGTGCGGGTTAAGGTAAGTGCATAGATAGGTAATGTATGTAAGGTTTAGTGTAGGGTTTTGTTAAGTGTATGTGTGTGGAATATTTACTTTGTGTGGGTATAGTTCTGTAGGGTTAAGTGTGCGGTAGTTATGGACCTTAGGGTTAGGGAGGTGTTAAGGGTAGTACATAGATAGTTGTGTATGTGGGGTTTAGTGTAGGGTTACAAGTGGGGTTTTGGTGCTTTAATTTATGGTTAGTAGTAGGGTTTTGGTTAGTGTATGTATGTGTTTTTTGTTGTTGTGTTTGCATAGGTAGTATGTTACAGGCGGTGGGGTTGGCCGACTATTACGGTTTTGATGTTTAAATTTCACAGTTTTGCATGTTCGACGTTATCGCGTTTCGCTGTTTATGTGTTGACGGATTCGTATGCGACGGATTCCGCTTTTAATTAAAGTAGACCCTCTTTTTCCCAATATAGCCAGCATCCCAACTCAGCATATGTCCAATCCAATGTAATCTTGCCTCTCTGGCTTTGTATCCAAACCTTCCCAACCTGGGCTGACCCTCTAATATACTTATTCCTAGTCCTGTCCACCCTCGTCACACCCAGTGCAAATCTTAACATCTTTAACTCTGCCATGTCCAGCTCTGACTCCCGCCTTTTGGGTTATTTCATCAGATTTTAGACCATGTAGTAATAAATATGAATATTATAATGACAGGAGACTTTAACTGTGATTTAAGAGGCAAGCGTAAAAAGAAAGGAAATGATATAAACAAAATTTTAGAAGTTATAAAATGTGGTAAGTTAAAATTTTGGGACACAAAATGATGGACTTACAAAACAGATATGTATAGAAAGGTTTAGTTATAAGAAAAGGGGAGGTAGCTGAAACATGATATTCTGATCATCTTGCAATATGGCTAGAGATAAAGGAAAACAAGGAATATATCAAAATTAGCAAATGAATAAAAAGGCTAAATGAGAAAGCATGTAATAAAGAAGGTAAGACATTAGTAATAGAGTTATGAAAAGATCATATTACTATGAGAACATTTTATAATAATTGGTCTGAATGGTGGATATTTAAAGAAAAATATAAAAAAAATGTTTATGATGGCAATATGATGTTTTAAAAGTCAATAAAGAAAAATAGATAAGAACATACATCCATTGGAATATTTAGAACATTATGAGAGAAAGTACTTTGACAAAGAAAACAAGTTAAATGAAATAAATCAAGAAGATATACAAGAATTGTTATATAAGCAAATATATTTTTACAAGGAAAAGAGAAAAAGTATTGAGTTACTTAAGCAGATTAATAAAGGAATATGGTAGTGTAATTAGATAAATTAAAAAAAAATGCAAAGGGAGAAATAAAAAGAACTAAGGAAATATTATGAATAGTGTAGTAGAATATGTACAAGAAATGATTAAAGAAAAAAAGATCATGCATAAAACACAGAAAATAAAAAGTTAACAGAAAAAGAGAATAAAGTATTGGAAAACAACATTTCTTCAAATAAACTAGATAAAGTATTTGGACAAGTAAATATAGAGTTGGCTGCAGGACCAGATGAAATATAGTAAAAATGTATAAAAATGTAATGGATTGGCAAAAAAAGAGATTTTGAATGAGTGGTTAAATGAAGGTATTATTTATAAAGAATTATGCAGTGGAATTCTTAAATTCATATGTAAGAAAGAAGATTGAAAATTAAAAAAAAATGAAGAATAGTATTGAATAATAACGATTATAAGATCTTTATGAAAATACTATAAAAGATATTTCAAAATAAAATGGAAAATATTGTGGAAGATTTTATATATATATATATATATATATATATATATATATATATATATATATATATATATATATGGTTTCATTTCAGAATCTCAAACTACTGAAATATCGAAATTCAGTAGCTCAAGACCGAAGTGTCGAAAATCACTTGCACGAAAGTGCAGAATCCCTAATACAGAAATGCTGAATGTGGAAATGTTGAATCTGCAGTTGTGGAGATACATACGAGCCGTGGGATTCCCTGTGTTTATGATGTACAGTGTGGTATGTGGAAGTAGCTGGAGATTCAGGTAAGTGATGTTTTACTAGGGTTTTTGGCTAGGGATTTTAGTGTGTGTGTGTGTTTGGAATTTTGAGGTGTGGGTTAGGGAAGGTAGGTAAGATTGTGAGTATGTAAGTGTTGAGAGTGGTGGTATTTGTACGTATGTGATGTGTGTTTGTGCAAGGGTAGTGCGGAATGTGTAGTGGTGGTTTTTGTGTGTTTGTGTTTTAGTGCAACCTCGGAGTTAGTATACATAAGTAGCAGGGATGTTGAGGGTGCAGCCCCTCACATGGTGGGTGCAGGGGAGGTTTGCCCCCTGCTTATATGTAGGGTCCGTATGTCTGTTTGTTTTCTTGTGTTTGTGTGCGTTTTGTTGGTTGTAGTGTAGGGAGGAAGGTGTACGTGTGATTGTTTGTGTGTGGAGTGTGTATGTGGGCAGTCGTGATTTTTAATTTTACGCTTTTGGGGTTTCGGGTTTTTCAGTGTTCAGCTTTATAGTCTCGAAATACTGAATTTTGATATTTCAGTATTTCAGGATTGTAAAGTGAAACTATATTTATTTTATTATTTATTTTATTTCCAGTTTGATTACCGAGGAAGTCCACTGGGCCCAAATGACCCATTTTCAGTGGAGGCTAGGGGAGAAAAGCTCCAAAATATACAATGCAGTACAGATTCAAAAGATACAAAAGTAAAAAAGATACATTGTATAGAACAGTTTACAGATATGTACATTCAGTGTCATGCATAGTCAACAAGGGTTGTTGTGGTTGAGGTGAAGGATTATACAGATTAATTTGTGCAAACACGCTTATGTAGTAGGTGTAGAGACACTTGACATACACCCTTTTGAGGTGTGTGTGGAAACACTTTACATACCCATTAAAAGTAAGATGCTATTTACAATATTTACACAACTGAGTCATTTATACAGTTAAGTAGCTATAGGCGTTGCAGAGAGTTTAGATACATTTGAAGGAAAATAGCTTTGGGAGTTTTAGAGGGCTTAAGAACCTGGGAGAATCCTCCTGGAGGTATACGCTTAGATATATTTAGGTAGGGTGAAGGCAGGTGCCTTTCCATTTAGTAAACAAGTGTTTGGAAAGTTGGGTTTTGAAGTTTTCTGAGTTAAGTATAGTTCTTAGAGTGGAAGGGAGGCAATTCCATTTCTTGCCTGGTGAGAAGGAGAGTAGAAGTTGGCCAGCAGGACATTTGGGCTTGTGGATAGCAATTAAGTTTTGATGTTCGGATCTGAGAGTTCTGTTAGTGGTGTAAGGAGGAAGGATATTTGTTAGAGCTGGATATTTTGTAGGGTGAAATACAAGTCTGTGGGCAGTGGTGAGTTGGAGGTAATCTAGGTAGTTTGGAAGTTCTAGCCAATTCAGGGATTGCAGGGTACAGCAATGATGGGTGGAATTTTTGGATTTGGTGCAAATTTGTTGACTTTATTGTAGCAGTTTTCTAGTTTGGAGGTGAGAGAGGAGGACAGGTTGGTTAGGAGGGGGACTTCATATGATAAGTAAGGGAGAAGGTAAGTAGTGGCCAGAGTATGCCTAGTAGAGTTGGAGAGAAAGTGATTGTTTCTGTATAGCATTCCTAGCTTTTGGTGGGTTTTCTTAATATTTTGTTGAATATGGATATCAAACTTGAGGTGTTTGTCAATCGTAAGGCCAAGTAGTTTAGCAGAGGGAACCACTTCTATAGGTTAGTTGGATTGACTGAGGACTTTGAAAGCATTTTTGCCATAGGAGTAAGTCTTTGAGGGGGGAATAGTAGAATTTTTTTATTTATTTGCATTGAGAGAGAGGTGATTTTGGCACATTCAATTTTTGGTAGCTGAAAAAGCAGTTTGGATTATGGTCAGCAATTCAGAGAGGTTTGGGGCAGAGCAGACTAAGGTTGAATCATCAGTGTATTGAATGATTTTGGCATCAGGAATAGCAGTGTGAAAGTTATTGATGAAGATGTTAAAAAGCATAGGCCCAAGGATGGATCCCTGGGGTATGCCAGTTGGGGTAGGTAGGAAGGAAGAGGTGGAGTTCTTCCATTTGACTGCATGTGATCTGTCGGATAGGTAGCTGGAGAACCAGGATAAAGTGTTAGGAGAGAGATGAAGATTTGAGAGATGAAAGAGAAGGTGTTTGTGGGAAACAGTATCAAATGATTTAGACAGATCAAGCAAAACATGAGAAACCAGGTGTCCTGAATCTCAGGCTTGATTGACAGTTTCTAGGAAAGAGAGTAGAACAGTTAAATTGCTATGGCCTGGGCAGAAGCCATGTTGGGTAGGTGTAAGAAGATGGTTTTGGGTCAGGAAAGGCATAAGTTGGAGGTGGATGCACTTTTCTAGGATTTTGGAGACTGGCAAGAGCAAAGCAATAGGGTGGAAGTTTGAGATGCTGGTGTTTTTGCCTCCTTTGTGAAGAGGAAGAATATAAGCTGAGTGCCAGAGTTTGGGGACGTAAGATTCCTTTATAGATCTGTTAATAATGATGGTTATAGGGAGGGCTAAACCATCAGCTGCACATTTTAGGAAGGAGAAGGGAATATTGTCAGGTGCATTAGAGCAAGATTTAAGTTTAGACAGAAGTTTTTTTTATCAAATTAGTGGAAACCAGTTTGAGCTCAAACATAAGGGGAAAGTTATTAGAGGAGTTAGAAGGAGAAGAGTGAGGGGCTGGAGGGTTTTTGTTGGGGAAAGTCTTGGTTAGGCTGGAAATAGTTTCTATGAAAAATGAGTTAAATTCAGAGCCTAGTTCAAGGTTGGATTTACTTGAGTCAGGACAGGGGGTATTCTTGGAGCCTTGATTGAGAAGTGAGTTTATTGATTTCCAGAATTGCTTGTGTTTTTTTATTGTTATTGGACTGGAGTTTGATATAATAGGATTTTTTTCTCCTTAGTAATTAGCTGCTTTGCAAGGTTATGGAGCTGTTCGTATTGGAACAAGGTTTTGGGCAGTTTATTGTTTTGGTAAAGCTTCCATAATTTGTCCCTTTGGTGCATAATTTGTTTTGTGTCTTTGGATAACCTAGGAGCTGTATTAGTTTTTATTTTGTTTCGTAGTGGGGCTAGAGAGTTTAGAGTGCCCAGGAAGACAGACTTGAAGTAGTCTATAGCATTGTCAAGCAGAAGAGTGTTTAGGATTTACCAGTTCATTTGTTTGAAAATGTTTGAGAAAGTTATAGGGTTGAAGCTACTGAGGTTGTGAGTGAGAATGTATTGGTGCTGGTGTGGGGTAGAGCTAGTTGAGTGAAGAATGAAAGCTGGGAGATGGTTGCTAATAGAGTCAGGAATAGTGCCAGCGTTGGTTATTTTATTTGGGTCAGCGACTAGGATCCAGTCAATAGTGGATCCAGGGGGATTTGTTCTATTAGGCTGGGTGATGGAGAGCATTATTTGAGTAAAGTTATAGAGGTTAATGGATAGGGAGGGAGAGGGACTATTGACTTTATTCCAGTCAATATTTACATCCCCTAGGATGTATGTTTCATAGTTAATTTCAGATGCTCATAGGAGAATATCTTCAAGGGTAGAGATATTGTTACCGGGTCAGATATATAGGGCAATGATGCAGATATTTTTGTATTCATTCATTTTTAGTAGTCCAGCTGTAAGTTCAGTGTTTTTAAATTGAGGAATTGGAATTTGGAGGGGAACTAAGGTGAGAAGGTTAGAGTAGACTAAGGCAGTGCTGCCACCTTTTTCATTTAATCTGTCATTTCTAAGAGTATGGAATCCTGGGGGAAAGGACTCAGAGTTGGAGATATAGGGATTGAGCCAAGTTTCAGAGATGGCTAAGATGTCTGGTTTGTTATGGCTTAGCCAAGCTTGAATTTGGTGGACTTTGTTGTTAAGACTCTGGGCATTGATAGTAAAGATTTTTAGATAGTTGTGGAGGGGGGTAGATGTTGTTAATAATGAAACTGGGACTAGGGTTGGGATGAATATCTCCAGCTAAGACTAGGTTGTTAAATGAATTAACCTTTAGCCATTTAGGTTTGCAGAATAAGGGTTTAGTTAGATCTAAGCTTGGTTTAGATGTTAGTATCTTAGCTGTGGTGGAGAAGAGTTTAGAGTGGAATAGGTACAGAGAATAGGGCTGAAATAACAAAAAGGAGATATAGTGGAAATGAGAGTAAGATAGAGAGTGAAGGTAGGTTTGCGTGATGGTTATTTTAGTAGGTAATATTGGACAAGCACTGGAAGAGTATGACTTGGCATTGCATAAGGGAATTAGGAGCACAAGGAGGAAGCAAGGAGCCTGGAGGGTTCAGAGAATTAAAGAAAGCATATTGGTGCAAAGGGAGAATGATAGGTATGGATTTGCAGCAATGAGAAGGCTGTACTGAAAAGAAAGTTTAGAAAGAGGTAAGGTTTTCTTAGAATTGTAAGAAAAGGGAGGGGACTATAATTGCTAGAGAGTAAGATAGAGTGATGCGTTTGAGTGAGATGGATGTACGTAGGTGGAGTAATGAGGGAAGAGCTTCTATTGGGTAATTAGGCTAGCTGGGTGGGCAAAGGGAAAAATAAAGGTAGGTGTGCTGGGGCGGGTGGAAATTGGAGGCAAGGTAGGGGAGTGTAGTGAGCCCGCAGGGCAAACAGAGTGGGCAGAAACACCCAGGGAGTTTTACTGGCTGAAAACAATCAGTCAGGTTGGTTACTTGCAGGTCTGACAGCAAGTGGTAATAGCTCATACTTTGAAGATTAGCTGCCTAGTGTTTTTGTTGGGACCCGAATTAGAAACTGCAGAAGGGGGTTAGCAGTGGGTTGCAGTTTAAGCTTTACAAGAATATGACTATTACAGGTGGGAAGGGCAGTAGGTAAGCTGAAGTGAGGGAGTCTTATTAGTGACCCTTGGGATTTGCAAGTACCCGTGATGAAGGAGTTAGGATGGAAAGCATTAGTGAGTTATTAAACATACATTGGTTGTTAGGAGTCCAGGCAAAGCAGAGTTCAGAGTCCTTGCTTAGGAAGGTGAACACTGGGAGTTGATCAATTACTGTGGATCCTCAGCTGCTGTTCCTTCACCAGGGCTTTCTAACCTATTGGTTGTTAGGAGTCCAGGCAAAGCAGGGTTCAGAGTCCTTGCTTAGGTAGGTGGACACTGGGAGATGACCAATTACTTTGGGTCCTCAGCTGGTGTTCCTTCACCAGGGCTTTCTAACCTATTGGTTGTTAGGAGTCCAGGCAAAGCAGGGTTTAGAGTCCTTGCTTAGGTAGGTGGACACTGGGAGATGACCAATTACTGTGGGTCCTCAGCTGTTGTTCCTTTACCAGGGCTTTCTAACCTCTGAAAAATGGTTATTGCACATCCACAATGGGCGTTAGGAAGCAGGATTTATTTATTTATTTGCAGTTGGTTTACCAGGATAGTCCATTGTGCCAATAAGAACCCGTTTTCAATGGAGTCCTGGGGAGAAAAGCTCCAAAACAAATGTTACAAAAAGATTGCAGCAGTTTACAATTTCAATCATTTGTAGGTTAAAGACAAAGCTTTAAAACAACGGTAACAAAAAGATTACAGCAGTTTACAATTTCAGTCATTTGTGGGTTCAAGACAAAACAAAGATTAATCATTTACAATGCAATTTTAGGTTTCATTTTGTAGAAAACCAAGATTTAAGCAGGTGCAATAAAAAATTTAGGTTAAATTATGTAGAAAAATAAAGCATTGCTGTAGTAAATATATAGTTTCTTGAGTGGAATAGTAGGATTAGTGAATTATAAGATGTCATTACAGTTGGCTTATTATCTGGTGTCTGGTAATATATGATATAGTTGCCTGTAGGAAGTGGAGAATAGGCTATAAGGGGTGGGAGCAGGAGCATTCCCATGAGGATGTTAGATGTGAGTGCAGTGATTTTTTAAAAGCAGGGAGGTTGGTGGTGATACGGATGGAGGGAGGAAGGGAGTTCCATAGGTGTGCCAGCGCAAAGGACAGGAGGTTTTGTCCTGGAGAGTGAAGGGGTTTGTACAGCTCTATTAGGTTTTGGTTATTAGATCTTAGTAGTCTTTGTGGCAGGTGCATTTTAAAGGTAGAGCTGAGAGAGGGACAGAGGGAGGGATGAAAAATTAGTTTGTGAGCAAAAGTGAGCTGAGTATAGGAGAGATAGTTGGGAAGCTCTAGCCAGTTAAGTTTGCGGAGAGTTGCACAGTGATGGGTAGATGATTTGTGGCTAGTGGCAAATTTGGCAATTTTATTATAACAAGAGGACAGTTTTGTTTTGAGAGATGATTGTAGGTTTGTTAGGAGAGGGGCACCATAAAGGAGGGAAGGGATGAGAAATGTAGTAGCGAGAGTGAGCTTAGTAGATGTAGTGAGGAATCGATTGTGTCGGTAGAGCATGACAAGTTTTTCGTGTTTTTTTTATGTTTAGTTGTAGGTGGCTAATGAATTTAAGCTGGTCATCAATCTGGACTCCTAGTAGTTTGGTTTCAGATACCAGTTCAAGAGGTGTGTTATTCTGGCTAGTGATGGAGAATAGTTTTCTATCAATGGTGTTGGTTTTTGATGAGTGATGGAAGACATTGATACCCAATCAGCTGTGTATTTTTTGCATTAGTTATGAATGTGATAATATGTGAAAATAATGCAAGATGAAGGAGGGAGGTTATATAACACCTGGAGGGTTAAAAATTCTATTTCTGATAAGATATGCAGATGACATAACTACAAAAAATGGATAAAAGAAGTAATAATTTGCACAAATGAGTGTCTAGAGTTAATGGGATGGCTTTAAATAAAGAGAAAAGTAAAGGTTTAAGTGATGTAATAAATATTGTAGGTATATATTTTACAATGAATGATATTTTAGTGGGTATATATTATACGATGAATAAAATTTATGTATTAGATATAAAATTTGGGAATGAAGATGTAAGTAGAATTCAATGAGAAAGCAGTAGAGGAAATAAAATAAACCTGTCTTTTCTGGAGAACATAGACATTATCATTCAGATAAAAAGGCTTAGTTGATAAATTCAGTACTGATGGGAAAAATGGCATACTTACCAAGTGCATTTATATTACCAACAGTATTGAAAATGAATTACTGCAGATATGTTTTGATTTATATGGGGTCCCAGATTAAACTTAGTAAAAAGAGGAGTTTTGTATGTAAATAAAGAGGAAGGAAGTTTAGAGTTAATTAACTCAGTGGTATATGCTACGTCACTGAATTTGTGCAAAGTGTTAAAGTGGATAAATGAAAAAAGTAAGAGAGTTTAGCAGTAAAACTGATCAAATATAAGTATGGTACATTTTTGGGGTATGGTAAAAAGAGTAAAAGAGAAAAAGAGTGTATAAATGAAGAAATAAAATGTTACCAAGAAAAATATTTTGTGTAAAATAAAAATTGAGGCTATAGAAAAAGATAAATGCTGAAAGATATGCTGGGGGGATAGATTCCTGTCCCAGAGACTTCCTACACTATGGAACAGGCTACCCATCTATGTCAAGCAAAGTTCTTCAATAGCACTATTCAAGAAAAATCTTGATGAGTGGATGGGAAATAGGAAATACACCGCGGGGATTACTTCTGTATCTCTGCTCGACAGTGGCACAGGAAAATAACTTTCTTGGGTGGTGTAAGCCAGGGAACCTTGTTGGCTAGGCTTACATAGGCCCTTGGGCCGATAGCCTAGTACCTACCTATGAACCTATGAATCTATAGAAAAGTGCGGTATAAGAATGTAATGATTACTATGTAAAACTGTGGGAAATTCTAACAAATGAAAAGAATTAAAACTATAAAAATAAGAAGCAAATGGTGTAATCAGAAAATAGAATGTCCAGATTTTATGTGGAGACTGGTAATATATAAAATGTCAATTAAAGGAAATATGTCACATATAAAGAAAATTGATATAGTATGTTTATATTGTCAAGAAGAAGAAATAATGTAACATGTTTTTGAAATGTAAAAGAGTAAAAAAATTATGGGGAAAACTATGTAAAGAAGATTTTTTTTCAAAGATGCAAAAGAAGTGGATAAAATAAGCATGTCTATGATTAAATATGGCTATTATAACAATAGAAGTATGCAATATGTTAAAAGAATAGATAAAAAGTTATTTTATGTTATATGGGTTTTATGAAATGAAAGAATAAACAAAATTATGTTTAATGGCAAAAGGAATCTAGTAACAATAAACTCAAAACCTCAAAACCAAGGAGGAAAAATTACCTTAAAAGTCACAATAACCAAAAAACACCAAAGCACTCAGGAGTCCAGTAACCACAGCTCCACGAAGTGGGTAAGATAGCAAAATGTAATCTTATTTTAACTGTTCAAACAAAACAACTGCTTTTTCATCCACCTACATACAGGACTTCATCAGAAATATTATAAGAACCAAATTCCCTCCTTATACACTACTTCCTATGACATTTAATCACTAAAAAGCCCTTAAATATAAATAAATTAATTAGTAACTAAGCAACCATGTTTGTTTGTGTCTTTCGGCTTTTCCCGGTTTGGGGTCGCCACAACGGAACTCCGGTCCGCTAATGATTGGCAGTTGACTTTTCCATACCGGCTTGCCAGGCCTGATGCACAACCTTCGACGAAGGTACGCCCATTCACGCATGTCTCCACGCAGAAGACGCTCTAGCTGAGAATCAAACTGGACAGCATCTTACTGTGAGGCGACAATGCTACCGCAACCATAATTATCTAAAATTCAAGATACAAGCAAACTTTAATATTAAATATTAATATAAAAATGTAATATAAAATCGCAATACCACATACATGATATCAAAAAGAAATGCATTTTCCAACCCTTTTGAAAATACTAATGTGCAAAACAATATTAAAATTCTAACTATATACATACAATAAGTTGAAAATAAACATATGAGCTACTATAAATGTAATGGATATAGTATGCAAAACCAAACAATACTGCCACCTCCTGGTTTTGTAAGCACAATACAACTAAACACATTTTAACCAAATATTATCGTAGCAGGAGCAACATTTTTTAAAAAGGACCCAGTTAAAGTTTAGCAGACCTGAGTTTAAGAACTGGGGCCAATGAGACATGATCATTGAGTCCCGGTAGCCTATTGGCTTCTAATTTAAGTTGCCAATAAAGCTCCCTAAACTCAGTAGTTGTCTCCCATTGACCCCCCCCCCCCCCGAGGGTCCAATTCCACTTTTTCAATGATAAAAAAAACATAAACTGCTTCAGTGCGATATGTACTCTGTTTGTAGAGGGCATTATTGATGTCCTGCTTCTTAATATCATTAAGGTGTTCATATATACGCCTCTTGAATTTCCTGTTTGTCTTTCCTGTATAGAAACACCCGCATATTTTACAAATAGCAGTATATACGACTCCAATAGTGTCACAGTTACAGTGTGTGTTAGTCTCTCATTCCTATCTTTTAAACTCACACTGTCTTCCTGAAGTACATAAGGACATTGTTTGCAAGAACCACACTTGTATGTGCCCTTCCTTTTCCTGCTCTGTTTTGTTTTATGATTTTCCAGCATTTCCTTAATATTCTTACCTTTCCTCTAAGTAAATTTCAGGGGGTCCTTAAATAATTGCTCTAAATCTGAATAGTTACCAACTCTCCACCAATTCTTAGAAACACTGTCCCTAATATAATGAACATTGCTACTAAAATTCAAGACAAAATTACTGTTCTAATTAATTTCAGTAGGCACATTGTTAGTTTCCTGACCCACTACCAACTCAGGAACCCCTAAGACAGGGCTAAATCTATCTCTCTTCTCCTTTTTAATTTCATTCTCAATTTCTTCCAATAACCCAAAGGATACTTCCTTTCTAAAAACGTCTTTCTCAGTTTTTTACTTTCTACAGTATAGTCCTCATCTAGAGAGGTCATTCTGCAACTTCTAATGAATTGCCCTTTTATAATTCCCCTCTTTTGACTAAAAGGGTGGGTACTGGTAAAAAACAAATATTACATCTAAATACTGCAGTTTCTCATGGGAAATAACATGAGTAAGCTTTAACAATTCTGTAGTGTTGTTCATATACTCAATAAATTCATGAAGTATCACTTCGGGTCCAACCCAAAAGATGCAGATATCATCTAGGTAACATCTATAATAACTCCAATACTGTGAGTATTCTGAATGAAATATATATTTCTCCTCCCATGTAGACAAGACTAGGTTGGCATGCTTGGGGGCACAACTGGTCCTCATAGCTACCCCACTTACCTGCTTAAAGAACTCACCTTCAAAAAATAGGAAATTATGTCTAAGCCCTATATCCATAAGTTCTATTAGAACCACCGTGGTATCGTTATCTATACTACCCTTTATTCTGAGCAATTCCTCAAACCATTCTCGTCCTACCTTATGGGGTATAATGTTAAACAAATCCTGAATGTCTAATGTGACAAATATTAAATCATCCTGATATAAATTTTTACCAATGCTTCTCAAAAAATCCCCAGAGTCCTTAAGGATGCCCACCTTCCTAGACCAAACCTTTTTTAGCCTCAAATCCAAATATTTGGCTAGTGGATAGGTTTTAGATTCTGTAGCTGCCACAATTGGTCTGAGAGGTGGGTTGTCCACATCCTTATGGACCTTGGGTATACCAAAAATTGAAGGAACTTCAGGTTTATCAGTCACTAGGTATTGATATACTTCTTGACTAATCATGTCATCTTTAACCATTTATTTTAGCATAAAGTCAATTTTCCTATGAGATATATTGACTTTGTTGCAAGACACTCTAGTATATCTATCCATGTTATTTAACATATCCAACATTTTGGCTAAGTAATACTATCCATAGTAACCACCCCTCCCCCTTGTCAGGCTTCATAACCCTGACATTCTCATTCTTCCTCAAAGAATTCAACAAATCATATTCCTCTTTACTCAGGTTGCAATGCCTACATGGACTGCTTAGACTCTGTCTAAGCTCCATTTCAACCTGGATCTCAAAATTCTTGAGCTGGGGGTGGAGGGGTGGATTATACTTACTCTTTTTCTTAATCAAATGGACATTGGGTCCGTTATTTTGTATAATAAGTTCTAAATTATTTTTCCTCAAAAATAATTTCAAGTCGATTAAGACATTGGAAATATTACTCACAGTACTTGGTACAATTTTGAGTCCTTTACTAAACAATCTGAAGTACACATGGTCCATATCCAAATAACTATAATTTGATATGCTGAAATCCTGATACATATGTCTGTAACCTTCCACTACCATATGTCTGTCTCCAAGCATATCCTGTACCATGCTACAATTCTGTACATTTAAACTTAGTACCTCCTCCCTTTCTGTTGTCCCCCCTTGGAGTAGTGATAATTCACTGGTGTCTGTTGTTTGATTATCTTCGACCTCCTCAGTGGGGGAATTCTAAAGGGTCATTTAGAACATACCCCCCTGACCTTCTGCACCTTGAAAATTGTTTAATCACCATCTATATTCCATTCCATGTTATCCACTCTCTCCCAGTGTTCCTCCCCCCAACATGATTAATATTATTCTAGTATTGTCGCCTGGTATTGGTCTTGGGTTTAGGGTAAGAGCATTGTTCTCTATATTCCATTAAGTCCCTGTCCAGTTTTTTACATTTTCTGTCATAAACATGCTTACATTTTTCTTCAGTTTTATCCTTCGCTTTAAAATATTTTGTTTTTTCCGCCTCCACTGTAAACAAGAGGTCTGTTACTATGGCATAATTAATTTTGTCAATATTTTTATACAATGTATCCATTTCTTTTACATTGTTATTAATAATAGCTCTCATAATATGTAACCCACTATTGTTAAAAATCTTAAGAAGCTCTTTGTGAAATTCGTTACACTTTCTCACATTGTTGGAATATTTAAAAAGACGTAATCCCTTTGGCACAATCTCCCTCCCAATGCATTCCTTTAAATAACAGTTGTCTATATGCAAAATTTTATATCTTAACATCAAATCATATAGTAAATTAACATTCGTATTATAACTGTTCACTTTCTGATTATTCAGTGTCCTGACCTTGTGCAAGTAACTGTCAGCAAAATTGCAGTTACTTTTGAGCCATTGAGAAAAGGCAATGAGAGAATGTTTCCAGTTTAAGGCTTACTCCACTTACTCTTAGACAGCAATTTCTTCCTGTTATTGTAAACCCTGTTAATCGCAGTTGTCCACCATGAAGGTTTGCTCTTCCTTGTGGAGCTTATTTTGGTCCTTTCAGGTATGGCTGAGTCAATGTAATAAATTATTTACAGAAAATATTTCAAGATAGAAAGAAAAGTTAAAAAATAAAGAATGTCATATTAAAAAATTAACAGAACAAGAAAATAAAGACTTGGAAAATGGTACTTCTAACAAGTTAATTTACAGTCAGTTTTAGGGAAAAAGGATGACAAAAATGAAATTGAAAATTGCTATAGTATTGAATAATGCAGATTCTAAAATTTTTATGAAAATAATTCAGAAGAGAATGAAAAGTAAAAAGCAATGTATCATGGAAGACAACATATATAGTTTAAAGGGAAAGAATGTAAGGAAAATTGTGGATGATATTAGAAACAGGACTGATGAAACCAAGATCATGATAGAAGATTTAAATAAAGCATTCAGTAAGTATAACATTAACGTCTGTGGATAATTATAGAAGACTATAACATTAGTGAGAAAAATTAAGAATGTGTGTTATGCTGCATATAATAAAAATAAAGTAGGAATTTTGATGACTAGATACTTAAGCAAAACAACAGATATAAAGAATGGTATACATAGGGGTTGCTATGAGTAGTATATTATTTGCATTAGTTATGAATGTATTAGTAAGAGATGTAAATTTGCACATGAAAAGATGAAAATTCCAGTTGTGTTTACTTGTGCAGATGATATTATATTGACTATGAGAAACAAAGTCTAGATGAATGAAATTATATGTTATGCACATCAATGTTTAAACATAATGTCCATGACTTTAAATAAAGAAAAAAAGGACTGGGTGATATAGTAAAGATATGAGAAGTATCTTTTTTTGATGAAATAAATCTCTTTGTTAGGAATAAGATTTGGGGATCACAATGGAATAGGATACTAGATGAAACAAAAAAGCCTTGATGCTTTGGGAAAACATACAAGCTGTGGTTTAATAAAAATATTTATTTGATTGATTCAGTTATAATGGGAAAGACTGCATATATATTTAGTGTCTGTATGTTGCCAATAATCTATGAAAAATAATATTACAATAATTTTATCTTGTATATGGGGCTCAAGACTGAATTCAGTGAAGAGAGGAGTCTTATACATGGATAAGGAAGATGGAGGTTTAGGATTAATAACCCTATTGTTTATGCTGCTTCTTTGAATTTGTATAAAGTTTTGCTTTAGATAAATGATAAAAATGAGAAGTTAGTAGTAAATTTACTAAAGTACAAATATGAGAATCATTGGAATATGTTAAAAAATGAAAGATGAAAATAATATTTAAATGAAGAAATAAAATGTTATCAAGAAATTAAAAATCGATAAAATAGAAAATGAGAGGAAAGTGTGGCATAAAATATCATGATACAATATTATTATATAAATCCTTGGGCTGAACTAGTGAATGAAAAAGTTAAAGCTATAAAAGTATGAAAAGCATTGTGTAGTAATCAGGTAGAATGTCAATATTTTTATGGAGATTAGTGATTATTATACAATTCCTCCCCTAAAACGTGCACGCTGATTGGCCAGCCCAACCAGTGTGCCCGTTGTAAATCCCTCAATATACTAACGGAAAAAGGTCCGGTCGCCCGGACTTTTTCCGTTAGTATAAAACACTGTCTCGCTATGTTAAAAGAGTTTAACATAGCGACACAGGTTTAAAAAAAGCAACGGAGATCTCCGTTGCTTTTTTTAAAGCTGTCTCGCTATGTTAAACTCCTTTAACATAGCGACACAGTGTGTAAAAAGCAACGGAGATCTTGCGATCTCTGTTGCTTTTTTTTTTTAAAAACTGTCTCGCTATGTTAAATGGGTTTAACATAGCGAGACAGCTTTAAAATAAGCAACGGATATCTATGTTGCTTATTTTAAAGCTGTCTCGCTATGTTAAACCCATTTAATATAGCGAGACAGCTTTAAAAAAAAAGCAACGGAGATCGCAAGATCTCCGTTGCTTTTTACTGTTTCGCTATGTTAAATGGGTTTAACATAGCGAGACAGCTTTACAATAAGCAATGGAGATCTCCGTTGCTTATTTTAAAGCTGTCTCGCTATGTTAAACCCATTTAACATAGCGAAACAGTGCTTTTGCCCACAGCTCTGATGTACTGTGTAGGCATGCGCAGTACATCAGAACTGCCGCAGAATACCAGACAGCTGTGGAAGGGCAGTAAAGAGGCATTATACAATGCCATTATTTAAGAAAAGTAATTATTTCTTTTCTTAAATAATATCATTGTATAATAGCAATAACCCACTTCTGGGTGTGGGTAATGCTTATTTACCCACGGTTGGCTTTGTTTGGTCCCTCGGGCTTCGCCCTCGGGACCAAACCACGCCAACCATGGGTAAATCCAGCATTACCCACACCCAGGCGTGGGTTATTGCTATAATAAATTACCAGTAAAATGAAATATGTCATATAAAAAAGAGTGAAACAGTTTTCATATATTGTGGTAAAGAAGAAACTAAAAACATGTTTTCTTACAATGTATAAGAGTTGCAAAATAGTGTGAAAAATTAAGAGAAGAAAAGTTATTTGAAAATATAAAGGAAGTAAATGAAATATATATGTTTATGGTTATGCATGGATATTATGGCTATAAAATAATGAATATCTTAATAAAATGGATAGAATATTATTTTATGTTGTGTGGACCATTATTTCTGTCTGCCATTATCATAGAAAATCAGTGTTCTTGTTTGCAATCAGCTGAATATGAGACATAGGTGTTATAGGTCCATAGGTTCATAGATTCATATGTTCATAGGTAGGTACTAGGCTATCTGCTGGAAGGTATTTATAACCCTAGCCAGAATGTGTTGGCTTTCACCACCCCCTTAGATTACTTCCCTGTGCATCTGTCCAGCAGAGCCACAGAAGTGATCCCGGGGTAAACTTTCTGTTTCTCATCCACTCGTCAAGGTTTCTTTTGAAGACTTTTAGTGAGGAGCTCTGCCTAATGTAGATTGGAATCTTGTTCCAAAGCATGAGAAGTCTCTGGGACAGGAATCTATCCCTCCAGCATGCCCTATTTATTGTTGCAGTGAGGTTTAGATCCCTAGAGCGTGTGGCTCGAGCGGATAAGTTTTTCTTTAGGTGGAGCATGTCCATCAATTCTGGGTTGGACATGGCCTTGTATGTCAGGCAGAGATCATCACTGAGTAGGTGGTATGCAACCGAGTACAGCTGGAGTTTCTTCAGTCAAGCTGCATAGGGCATCTGTTTGAGGCCAGTGATCCTCTTGGTGAGGTACTTCTGTGGTCTTTCCAGCTGTTTCAGGTGTCTTGTAAGGTACATCCCAAATGGGGTGTTGCACTCTATGATGGGTCTGAGGAGTGATGAGTAGAGGGGCACAATGACCTCTTTTGATCTGGATGCGAACCCTTTTGTGATTAGGTGGGCCATATAGAAGGATTTTCTAACCATTTTGGCAATGTGATTGTCAAAGGTGAGATTACTATCTACTTGGGTCCCCAGATCCCTTATTATGTTTTCCGTATTTAGGGGACTACCACCTATGTGGTAGTTTGTGGATACTTTTTTTCCAAAGGGGATGACTATGCACTTTTTGGCATTTAGCTTGAAGCCATGATTTTGACACCAGGTATCCATCTCAGTGAAACCCTTTGGAGAATGTCTGTGCCAGCCAGAGAGTCAATTATAGCCCCTAGATTGCAGTCATCTGTGTACTTGGTCAGCCATAGTCCTCCTGTGCTTGCATGTTCCTCTGAGAAGTATATGTCGAACAGGAAGGGTCCTGAGACTGACCCCTGGGGAATGCCACTTGCTACCAGTTTAGAGATGGACCTAGCTCCTGCAACTCTCACCATGTGGGTTCTGTCCATGAGCCAGTTGGCAATCCATCTTGTGATGTAGGGGTTTATGTTTAGGCTGGTGAGCTTGTCTATAATACCAGAATGGGGAATGGTGTTGAAAGCCTTTGCAAGGTCTAGGTAGGCTGTGTATACCACCTTTCCCTCATCTATAACCTTAATAACTGTCTCAAAGAAGTCCACCCAGTTTAGTAGGCATGATCTGCCCTTGCCAAAGCCAAACCGAGTAGGGTCCAGTGTTTGGAGGTTCCCAATGTCTCTGTTAATGAGTTCCATGATGATGCACTCCATAGCCTTGCAGACCAAGCTAGTCAGGCTTATAGGATGATAGTTCTCAGGGTCTGTTGTGGCTCCACCTTTGTGGAGCAGAATAACCATTGCTGTGCACCATTCTATGGGTACATAGCCTGTGGAGAGGTGTGTTTAGATGAGGGGTTAGTTCATCTTTGAGCTCATGTAGGACGCAGCCTGCGACACCATCCCGTCCCATTGATGCTGTGTTTTTGGCTTTGGAGTGGGCTGTTTTAACCTGAGTGTCTGTGATTTCAGGGACTCTACCTTCTTCTGGTATGCTTATGGGCCCTTTTGGGGGTGAGAGGGGGGTGAAGTTTGCGCTAAACCTTTCTGCCAGGATGTTTGCAATATTGGTTGGTTCAGTGTATTTTGTGCCATTCTGCAATAACTCTGAGAAGATCTGAGCATTGCCACTTAGATTCTTGATATAGCTAAAGAATGCCTTGTGGTTATCTTTGAAGTCCTTGGCAATTTTTCTTTCGAAGCTCGCATTGGATGATTTTATGAGGGATCATAGTTTCTTGCTGATACTGATCAGGGATGTCTTCCCTTCTTGGGATTTTACTCTTTTCTGTACTAGTTTCCTCCTTCTATTGTATAGCTTGTTTATGGGAAGGAGTCCACCAGACTCGTTTCCTTTTCTTGGAGGAGTGAGTCTTGGTTTTGCTTGGGATGGCACAATCCATACATTCTTGTAGGTGCCCGTAGAATGCATTAGTAAAGAATTTTGCTGCTTGGACAGCGTTATCCTTCAGCATGGAGGCTTTGAAACTTTCCACCTTGGTCTTAAGTAACATGAAGTTTGCTTTTGAAATACTTTTCACAGTGGTTTCTTTGTCCAGGGGTGGGGGCGGAATGTGAATATCCAAAGTTATTTGTTTATGGTCAAATCTAACCAGCGAGGGGTTGACCTCCAGTGTGGAACACCGGTCACCCATGTTGTTGATGACCAGGTCCAATATGTTGTTACCTATGGTGGGAGTGTTGACCAGTTGAACCAGGGCGTTTGAGTTTATAAATTCGAGGAAATGTTGGACAAGGGAGTTAGTACTTGAGTAGTTCTCCCAGTTAATGTTTGGGTAATTGAAATTACCTAATATTAGGATGTTTGGTAGGACCTATATGTTTCCCAGTGTTTCCAGAAATGCAGAATGGGGGTCCTGGGACATGGTGGGTGATCTGTACCAAGCTACAATTTGAATTGCAGTTTTGCCGATTGTTAGTTGCACGTGGATAATCTCTGAAGCATCTCTGAAGTAAGGAACATGTCTTAGCACAGAGGTCTGCAGCCTACTGTGGCTCAGGAGGGAAACCTACAATTTGCTGTGCCCTGCCATGCTCAGAATGTTGTAGTGGGAAGATCATTGTTATTGTGTGTTTTGTAAGAGAATGTTGTTGCTGACTTGAGCACACATTGAGTGCTGTGTTGCACTCACAAAGGGGAAGGTGGTGTCTGAAATTATTTCAACCTTTTCCTCTTTTCATGGAGTTAGCACCTCCTTGGAGTTGGTAGATATAGAGACTGAGGGTGTTAAGGCTTACTCTCACACTGTGTGTGTGTGTGTGTGTGTGTGTGTGTGTGTGTGTGTGTGTGTGTGTGTGGAGTGCAAAAAGGTTTAAATGTTTTATGACTCTTAGTGTGTTGCTTGATTAACGTTGTGACTTTTCAGTTTTAGAGGCCACGATACCAGTTTTTGATTTATTGACTTTGTGGAAGATGCTCCCCAGGATTCATGAAGCTCGGTGCAAGGATGATTTTAGCCTTGCACTGATCGTCCTCCTTAGAGATGGTGCAGCATCACCATATGAATATTTATGAGGGCATGCTGCCGCACCCTCGACGTGCACAGGAAATGCGTGCGTGTGCAAGGGGCATGTTTAAGTGCTCTACGGAGGCTTAAACATGCCCCCACAGTTGCACAACCTACAATGCTTACTACTAGAGCCCGCCTCTAATAGCCAGCAATTAATTCAGTGTCCGTGGATACTGAAATGTATGCTAAGCATACAAGAGTGTCCACGAATACTGAAATAAAATCAAAGTAGTAAACACACAAGCATGTAGTGGAATGTTGAGCCCCGTCCCCAGAACTATCACAATTAGATTCCCCATGTCCCTATTTTACATCTGTATTGCTTCATTATTGAAAGTGTAAGCGAAGCGCAGCATGTTAGTGCGTCGATGCCCTCTGCTTAGCATAGCTTACACATCAAAATCATCCAAATAGAAAAAAACATACAACATCAACAGTAGCATCAATAGTGCAGTGGTTAGAGCATTCACCTAATGAGCATGTGTTCATGGCTTGAGTCCCACTGTAGCACGTATCATTTTCCATGTGGAATGTGTATATGAACATATTTATACATCTTTTTGCTGTATAACCTGCATAATAACATGTAAATGTGATCTGGAGTACTGCATGAAATGTTTAACTAATGTAATTTAATCAAAGTGGTAGTATCATAATGAATAAGGCACTAGTAAGCAGGTGTAAGCACAAATAAGCAGCAGTAAACATATATAAGTACCAGTAAACAAGTCTAAGTGCATTTGCGTGGGTGTAAGCAGTGCCCACACACATTAATCATAGAAAAGCTAACTAAATTTAAGAAATTGTAATCGGAAGATAGCACAGCCTACCGCCACGTAAACACGCACACATATGCTCACAACTGCTTAAAAGTGCTTTAATCACTCTGTATCCAATGGCCCTTGTTCTGGCCAGCAACAAAATAAATGGTCTCTGCAAAGGTCAAACCCAAGACCCTGCATACCACAGCCAATGTGATTTACAACTAAGCCGTGGCAGATATACATAAATCTGATGTTATCACAAACATATCGTCCAGCACAGTCATGCAACAGCATAAGAAATGTATATAATTATGTAGATGTATGTTCATGTGTATGTACAGATATATAATACATATATATATATATATATATATATATATATATATATATGGGTCTATATGACTTGGTCGACAGTTCATATGGTCGACTGTTATTTGGTCGACAGTTCATTTGATCGACAAGCATTTTAGGTGGGGGCTTCACCCCCTGCACCCCCCAATGTGGGGGGCTGTGCCCCCCACAACCCCCCTACTATATATATCAACTCCAGGGTCACACAACATTGGGGAAGGGGGCAAATGCTTGTCGATCAAATGAACTGTCGACCAAATAACCGAAACAGTCGACCATATGAACTGTCGACCAAGTCATATAGACCCATATATATATCTATATATATATATATATATATATATATATATATATATATATATATATATATATATACATACATATGAACATCGTGACGATAAAGCATACAAAAAGAATGAGAAGGAAATTAACAGCAACTCCAGTATTATTTAGTACTGTAAGCTTATGTCATATCAAGCTGGGCAGGGGTGAGCAAATCACTGCTACTCAAACCACAGGCAGGATACTACCACTGGGAGTAACATTGTCGATCTGCTAAGTCTACTTTACAAACAATTACAGGGTAGTCCCTGGTGGGACTTCCCAAAAATTGCTTGGCTGTGTGGACTTCTGATCATTACACAAGCAAGGGCAGGTATGTTCAAGGACTAAATGGTGGGAGAGCCTGATGATACATGGGTTGGGACAACATACATGTAGGGTCTCTAATGCTGGGGAGAGGGCAATGTGCGGAGGTGTGTTATGGCTGTAATAGCAACCGGAAAATGGATGTTTTGCATGTATGCTGAACTCAGGTGGGGTGGAGGAACCATGGGTATAAAATTATGGATCCAGGTGTGTCAGGATTGGATGGCCTGGTTCTAATTGGACTGCCTTGTGAAGGCCAGTGAGTTTGTTATGAGTAAATATGCATACACACATGCATACATCTATATGTAGAAGTACATTCCCTGTAACACATTCATCCCTTTTGCAGACATAAATAACATGAAAGTGCCCCTACAAACCTCAACAGTAGATAGAATAATAGGGTGTGTATACGAGGGAAGGGATGAATCTGCAAAAATGTATAAGTGTGTACATTGTCCGAAGTCAGTGCTGTTCTCAAAAAATAAAATGTTAGGACTTTCTCACTATGAAATAGTGGAATCATCCCGGTGATCTGCCTGCTACGGCAACGCCTATCACTAAACCGGTCCTATTTGTAATATAATTTCACCGAACTCATACATTATTAGCTTTAATGTGTAATGTGTGTGTTACCACATAGTCACAGTTATTAATTTATTGTAGTGTCTTGTTAACGGGAGTAACGATGTAATGAAGTATAGAGTCTAATCTTGAAATAAAGACATGTGTGTCCCAGGTGGGACAACCCAAAAATTGTGAATAGTGTCCTATTGGTCACTCATTTCACCAATGTTTGCGGACTAAAAGGTTGGGATGTCTGAGGATACGTGGAGTGAGTCAACCCATGGGATGGGTCTACAGGAGTAGGGAGTAGCCAATGTGCAGTGGTGTGTATACACCGTGTATCCACCTGGAGAATAGATGACTGCTGTGTCAGTGAAGTGTTGAGGTGGGTGTTTGGGGAACTAGGATCCATGGGTATATGGGTATATATGCAAAGAAAGCAGCACAGCAATAGTGTAGTGGTTACAGCATCCACTTAACGAACAGACATTCCCAGTTTGAATCCCAGTGCAGCACATACCATTTAACATTGGTAATCTGTATATGAACATATTTTGATATCTGTCTGCTGTATAACCTGCATAATAACAATTAAAAGTGAACTGGAGTGAAGTGTCAGTGTCATAATGAATAAGGCACTAGTAAGCAGGTTTAAGCATAAATAAGCAGTAGCAAGCATATATAAGCACCAGTAAGCATGTTTAAGTGTGTTTGCGTGGGGGTATGCATTGCCTACACAGATTAAGCAAAGCAGAAGCTAACTGAGTGTAAGAAACTGTAACGGGAGGTTAGCATTGCTTAGCTCCATGCAAACCTGCGCCCAATCACAACTGCTTTAAAGTGCTTTAATCACTCTGTATCCAACAGCTCGTGTTCTGCCCAGCAACAAAATAAACAGCTTCTGTAAGGCTAGAACTCAGGACATGGTACTTCACAGTCACAGCAGTTAACCACTACAGCATGATTGCAACACATATAAAGGAGGTATCAGTAAACTAATCCGCACCACAGGGAAATCAAATCAAACATGTGAACTGAATCTATGTACAGTGTAATGTTCTATAACCCGCAACAGTCCATAAATATGTGAATTGGAGTACTGCAGTAAACATAGAGTTGAGGTGTCAATGTAATAATGTTTTGAAATCCCCAGGACCCCATACAGTGTATGTACACATGAATCACGGATACCAGACACATATATAACCTGTAATGAGTAAGACATCATTGACAAAAGGCAAATATAATGCTAGATGACCATTAAGCAATGTTAACTGCAGCACAGCCCAACTAAGTAATTGTAAGCAATGTGTAGGGAAGCCAATACAATATGCCCACAGGTACACTTCTTTAAGCAGTGCCAACCTGAAGTAAGCAGGTGTACCCATAGCTTAGCCTTTTTGAAACCGGACAATTACGGAAAAGTGCAGGAATCTGCCCCTACTTAAATCAAAGAGGTGGGAATATTGCTCATAACTGGTTGTAGCATCTCCCTGCAGGCAGAATGACTGTAGTGGGAGAAGGCACTCGCTTTAGAGTGCAGTGCTGGGGCATCCAGGAGTTCAAATTCATGGTATGGCTCCTGGTAAAGCACCATGACAGGAGACTACTGCAGGGCCAGTACCAGGGCTAGCAGTACAAAATGGAGACCTGGGACAGTCTCACTCGTGACCTCACTAGTGCCACAGGCATCCCCCAGACTGGTGAGCAGGTCAGGCATCACCATGCATACCTGAAGCAGCTGAGGAGGGATGTCCTGGAAGAGTGGATCCAGGAAGCAAGGCAGATGCAGAATGCCCCAGAACTAAGTACTCCTTCCACTACATAGTTAATAATTGCCTAGCTTGTATATACCATGGATAGGTATGGCTAAATATCACTGCACTTCTCTGACAGCTGCAGATGAGCGTGCTGTGAACCAGCAAGCCTATGATGCTAGGCTGCAAAGGATGCATCGCGAGGCAGGTTAGTAAATAGCCTGCATGTACTGTAATAACAAATAAATGTAAGAGCCTCAGAAAGTGTTGTACCAGTATACAGAATTGTGTAATATGCTGTGAACAAAGGTGTAACCCCTCCATTGCTTCTGTTTACTTTGCAGTCATATGTTGTTGTGCTATTGCAGTTATTAAATAGTACTGTTGTAGTAAGCAGTGTTACCCACACTGTGGTATTCAGATAGAATGTGTATGAAGTGCTGTATAACAATGTTGGAAGTGCAGACAGGTCAGTCATATTAGACAAAATACATTGCAAAGCCTCACAACAATTGCCTGATAGTATAGTGTACAGTGATCTTAACTGTAATGCTTTTGTTACACACAGCAGGGCTTTGGATCCCAGGAGCGCTAGTAAGTTATATGCATAATCATTCCACACAACTGCACATAGTTTGTTACAATGTTCAGAGAGAAAGCTGTATGCATATTTACACTTAACAACTGTACAGATTATGCTAGAATGCACAAATAGAGAGTGGTATGCATATTCATACCCTTCAACTGTTCCAATCTGCCCAGTATGTCCTGATAAATGGCCCACATCACCTGCCTTTTGCCTTGTACCCCTAACAAATTAGTGTGATGATCCCAGAAATGTAGGCAGCTATTAATGATATATAACTGATAGTCCGACTTGTACATAGTCAGAGAATGTACATTCAAACATACCTGTCATCCCAGCATTTCCCCCAAAGTGTATGAGAGCAGTCTCAAAACATGTTGCATTAACACCTGCATCTTGTCAAGCCTGTACATAAGACACAGGTCCCGTACATACTAATCTACAAACATACCATTGTACAATATAACGCCATTGGGTAGTGTAATAATACATGTAAGGGACAGACCATTGCAGTGACTATGAATGTTGTGAAAACTACAAGTATTTATTAGTTGTTCTCTCTCACCCCTACCATATGTGCAAAAATAAACAATTTACACAACTCATTTGGTATGTCTACACTCCTAACCTTTGTTGGGACATATGTCTTATTGGTTTATAAATATTCACATCTGTTTCTATGCATGTGCCATGTTAAAATACTCCCATAATTGTGGCCTGTTGCTATCAATGAAGCCTGCATGTTGTTGTAATGGCCACTGTTTACCCATATATGCATGTGTTCTGCCTGCTCTACAACTATTTTATATCTGGTGCCCTGGGTAACGGGAATACCTATGCATGCTGTTATAACTAATTATGAATGCTGTTGACTATTACTAACCCATATCTGCCTTAAACATGCTACAACATAGCTCGTATGGGAAGGCCAGTCCCAGCGGACCCACCTGTCCCACCACAGCTTGCCATGGCACCGGGCACCAGCACATCTGGGGCCCAGCCTAGGACCTTCTCGTCCATTGGCCCTGCACCACCTTCGGGTGGAACCACTGCAGAGGATGGGGCTCAGCCCCTCCCCCCCGGGAGCGGGAGCGAACAGGAACCTGTCACCCATGGTACGTTCCGGGCCGTGGTGCATAGGGAGCTTGACAGGGAGATTCGAGACCGCCAATGCCAGCTTGAGGGCCAAGTGGTGCCACTAGAGGGTGAGCCTGCCCCTCCTTCACAGCCCCCAGCACAGCCACCTTCTGGGATATGAAGGTGCAGTGGTGACTGCCCATGGGTGGGGACCTCAGTCCCACTGTATCCATTTGTGGGCTCATGGGCTTGCAACTTCCAAACACCCCTCCCCGTCCAAGGTGTTCCCCCCCACGTGTCATATACCACTCCTGTACGTGTCTTGTTTGTCTTGTCTGTCATCCTACCCAACCTATCCTCTCTGATCATTCCTACTCTCCTTCCCCAACATCCCACTCTCACCTAAAAATAAAAGAAAAAAAGGGAAATCTGTTCCCGCAAAAAAAGCACGCCCCATACATAGCTGTCCATTTCACACACATGTCCACTGGACACATGTAAACATTTCTAACTGGCATCACAACATACTATTGTTGTCCTCACCCCTCTCTCAGGGTTGAGAGTTTCCAAATGTACCACCAAATTTATTGCATATGCACAGCCATTGCTGTAGAAGAAATGGACAGCCATGGACCTTCCCTACACTCTTCCTGCATATCCCTAGCTACCTTGCCTACTGTCTTTCCCTCTTTGTGCCCCATTTTCACCACTTTCCTATCACCCCTTTTAACTTTTCTTTTAAAGAAATTAGCATGGGGGTAAGCGGGAGTAAGCACTTTTAAGCAGCATTGAGCGGGTTTCAGCCTGTTTGGGGAGGGGGGGTAAGCACTGCCTACACAGGTTAAGCAATCAAGAAGGTAACTGACTGTAAGTAACTGTAACCAAAAGTAACCACTGCTTACCGTTGTGCAAACCTATGCATACCCGCTCACAACTGCTTAAAAGTGCCTTAATGACTCCATATCCAACGGCCCTTATTCTGCCCAGCAACAAAATAAATGCGATCTACAAGGCTCAAAACCAGGACCCTGCACACCATAGCCAATGTGATTTACCACTAAGCCATGGCAGATATACAGACATCTGATGTTATCACAAACATCATCCAGCACAGTCATTCAACAGTATAGGAAATGTATTTCTTTATGTAGATGTATGTGTGTGTTTATGTCCATATATATATATATATATATATATATATATATATATATATATATATATATATATATATATATATATACACATACATACATAGATATAGATATATATAGATATATCAAGAACAAACCACATGACAACAAAGCATTAAAAAAGAATGAAAATGAAAACATCAGCAACCCCTGTATTATGTAGCAGTGTTGTCCTTTGTGATATCAAGACTCCCTCAGACAGACATGTGTCATTTATACACGCAGACATTTCTACATTGCCCAGATACATTACTTTTACATTAACAAAACAGTTCCTGTCCAATCATTATGTGAGAACAGTACTCTTACAAGGTGCTGTGTGCAACATCATCATCATTAAAAAGTTAAATGGGGTAACCATAGTGGGACTGGTAGTGTCATGTGTACACTGGGGTCATCTGCATCATGTGTACCTGGAACCTTTAGGAGTCATGTGCATACCAGGATCGTGTGCCTGAGAGAGGGGTGAGGACAACAGTAGTATGTTGTGATGCAAATTAAAAAGGTTACATGTGTCCAGTGGACACGTGTGAAATGGACAGCTATGTATCGGGCAAAAGTTGTTCTGGGAACAGATTGGCCTTTTGTTTCCATTTTTGTAAGGTGAGAGTGGGATGTTGGGGAAGGAGAGAAGTAGTGCTCGTAGAGGATAGGTTGGGTAGGATGACAGACAAGACAGACAAGATAGCATACAGTGGCAGTATATGACACATGTGGGGGGAAACACCTTGGATGGGAGGGGTGTTTGACAGTCACAAGCCCACGATCCCCCAAATGGAAACAGTGGTATGGAGGCCCCCACCCATGGGCAGCCACCACTGCACCTTCACAGCCCCAAAGGTGGCTGTGCTGGGGGCTGTCTAGGAGGGGCAGGCTCATCCTCTAATTGTGCCACTCTGTCCTTGAGCTGGTATAGCTGGCCTCAAAACCTCTTATTGGGTCCCCTACACACCACAACCTGGACTGTACAATGGCTGACAAGTTCCTGTCTGGACCTGCTCTCAGGGGGCCCATCCTCAGTGGCGGTTCCACCAAAACGGGGTGCAGAGCCAACAGAGGTGGAGGTCCAAGGCTGGGCCCCAGACGTGCTGGTGCCCAGTGCCATGGCCAGCCAAAGTGAGACAGGTGGTTCTGCCGGGACCACCAATCCCATACAGCCTATGGTGTTGCAGTTTTAACACAGATAATGCTTAGTCATAGTCAACAGCATTCAGGATTACTTATAAAAGCATGCATAGATATTACCATTAACCCAAGACAGTAGATGTCATACATTTGCAGAGGGAGTGCAACACATGCATATATACTGCATGACATCTGTCCAAAGTGTAGATGACTTGTGACTACAGCTATGAACAGTGGCCCATTATTGGCATGTCACTGTGATAACCTCAGACAGAGACTGTCATACCACTGTTTCATGTGATGTATGTCCAATCAGGGATGCAATGTCAGTAACTCTTATCACTGTCACTGTGTACTGACTGCAATCCTCACACTATGCTTCTGCAGTTCACAGATGTGTGTTCTCTGAGTAACACAAGAAACAAATGGTTCCACACACTGACCAGACAACAGATGACGCTACAGATGGGGGTTTCCTCACAGAGCACTGTGTTGTCAGTTATTAAAACATTCAGACTAGCCATTACCGCACACAACCTGTTAAACTGGGAATAATCTGAATGAAGCATAGTTACACTTACATGCTGTAGTCATGTCTGGCACATCACCCTTCTGTCTTTAGGCCATTTTCCACAGTGTATGTTGTTTGAGGAATATCCAGATTTCATCTGTGATGCTGTTTACCAAACACCAGATCCAGGTTCCACTCACAGCATGGGCAAACACCAACATGATGTTCCTAGATATTGTACTGTGTTTCCATACAATTGGCTATGGGAATGTCACCACAGCTGTTCCACATGCAATCAGCTAAAGGAGGACAGCAATAGGTGCAGAGGCCATCACCTAATCATGACCTTCACTTACAAAACACAAGCTGCTGCTGAGCAGGTGTACATCTCCACATCCACCAGAGAGTGTGTGGGAGGGACAGACAGAGGCAAAGTATCTCAGAGAAGGGCTGGGAGACTAAAACCTATACACCTTCTGTCACACACCTATCAATACAGGGGTTCAAACCCCTGACTGACTAGCCATTACTATTACAAGTGCATGCAGTTACTTCATGTGCCACATAGCTACCATGTTGGAGTGCTGTATGAACATATATGTGTGCTGGTGAGCAACATCTGCAACAGAGATATAGTATACATACATTAGGTGTGGCAGTCCACATGAACAGATGTCATTGTCAACACAGCCGCACTCTCTAAGGGACTCAGACACATTGGCACACTTTGGCAGGCTCACAAATACACTTCCTAACTGCTTAGTTTGCCACACTACAGTAATGCACAGGTATTACATGCACTACAGGGGTTATCCGGTGGTTATATAGGCTAGGGCATGTGAATGTGTCTGACATCAGTCAGTATGTCAGTGGGAATTATACTACTGGGTGTGACTGTGGTTGGGAACATCATACCCCACACAAAGACGCAAGGTGCCAGTACTGACATGCATGTGTGCATTGCTTCATGGGTGTGTAGTGGTTGGCTGTCCAAGATGGCTGTACAAGGCTGGGTGAGGGGTAATCCTTGGCATAAGGCCACCTAACAATGGTCTGCAGTGTGGTTCAGGGGTGTAATGTCTGCAATGTCCCACACAGATGGGTATTGTATTAACCGTCCTGTCATCCTGGATACTATTGTGTGTGGCCATTGCTTTGCAATGCATGCCATGTCTGTGTTTGATAGTCCTTGACATGGACATTGCCTAGGATGTGCACATCCCACATTAATGTACAGTGACATGTTTAAGTGTACTTGGTTTTCCTGGCACATGTTATGTACAAAGACTGTTATCATCAGATGTGCCAGTCCTGGCCTGGTTTGGCAGGACCTGGTAATATACAGCAGGTTGACCCTGCACATGCATTGATAGCATGATACAGGTATTCCCTGGTGTCAGTGGCATCTGTCCATACAGGGCATGTGTGTAAGGCATTGTATGTCCTTTGTGGATCACATTTGATGGCACCACATATGTTGCAGGCATCCAATGGTGAACATAGTGAAGGCGCATTGTCCGCAATTATGTGCCTATTGTACTGGTGTACGGGGAGCCATGCCCTCTGCAGCCCACTGCAATCACACCATGTTTACTATCTGTCAATAATGTGCAGGGTACTAGAAGGATTTTTCTAGGCAAGTGTGTTTGTGTATGACACATGAGTTCAGACCATATTTTGGGTAATAGTAGGGTTGCTTACTTTGTTCACCAGGCTTTTTGCCAGATGTAGGGGTATGGCTTGCCAACCCAGTCTCTTGGCTGATTTAAACCTGGCATCCTCATGAGGTGGACATTGTGGCCTATAATATGGCCACCATATAGGAAAACTAAAAAACCCACTCCTCAACATGTCCAGTGGCTAGACACTCACAGCCACCTCACACAAGATATGACTGATACACACACACACACAGACACACACCTACCATGTCTCAGGATAGAACTCCTACCTAACTAGTTTATCACACTATAGCATTATGCTGTTAGAGCACACGCTATGGAGGTTACTGGGCTACCCCCTCCCCAAAGGTGTATTTTACAAGGAATGACATCAGCAGGTTTGCCAAAGTAGGGCATTTCAAAATCACAAAACAAACAGTGAGACACACACACAAAATATCCACAACTGACATGTGTGGGTATAGAACCCATGACCAAGCCCAATATCACACTACTGCATGGAGATGTTATAGGATGCACCATGTGGTTACTAAGAAAATTGTTTCCCAAAGGTGTATTTGACAAGGAATGACATCAGCAGGATTACCAAAGTAGAACATTGTAAATGTCCTGCGAGTGAGTAGGCTATAATACATTGCTCCCTACACAGACATTGAAACACACACAAAATATACGTAACTGCCATGGTTGTGGATGGAACCCTACCACAGCTTTAACTCACACTCCACCGTACGCAGTTACCCGACGCGCTACAGAAATTATGGGTTACAGCATTCCCAGAGGTGTATTTCTAGGTGAGTGACATCAGCACCCTGCCAAAGTTGAGTATATGAATTGTAAGGAGTGTGAGTACTAAAAAGTATTGTCCTCATCTCAGGCAGACACACAGTTGGCAAGTCTGAGATTAAAACACCTACCAAGCTAGTTTATCACACTACAGCATTACGCAGTTATAGGATGCACTACAGTGATTACAGCTCTCCTAGAGGTGTATTTCTAGGTGGGTGACATCAGCAGCCTTGCCAAAGTTGAGTCTATGACTTGTAAGGAGTGTGAGTACTCAAAAAAGCATTGTTCCTTTCTCAGGCAGGCAGATAGACACACATATAGTTGGCAAGTCTGGGATTAGAACACCTACCAAGCAGGTTTATTACACTACAGCATTATGCAGATACAGGATGCGCTATGGAGATTACTGTATTACAGCAGTCCCAGAGGTGTATTTGTAGGTGGGTGACATCAGCAGGGCCAATGAATCATAGTGAGTGCGACTAGCCAAACATGCAGCACTCTCTACACAGGCACCAAAGAATCCACAACTCCCATGTGTGGGGCTAGAACCCATACCAAAGTTCGATATCACACTACAGCCTTACACTGTTATAGCATGCACCACAGGGATTGCTGGAGTACTCTTTTCCCCAAAGGTGTACTCCCCAGTGATTGACATCAGCAGGATTGCCAATGTAGGGCATTTGAATTGTATTAAGTGCGACTAACCTAATTTCCACAATTTGTCTTTATGCATTAATCACTGTCCTGGCTGGACAAAAATACCCCACCTTTACAGGTCATGAACCCAGAACACTGCACATTATAGTCACAGTAACTAACCACTAAGCCATCACAACAGTACATGAGACTGAGGTTTCACCACAGTAATCCCAGTACAGGATAATCAAAGTGAACATGTGAAAGAAATGTATATACAGTTGTCCATAAAAGACCTCCCCAAAGCCAGCTTCATGCTACACAAGGCAGAAGTGACAATGTCTGTGACACCCATGGAGATAGGAGCTGACAGTTCTACAAATTAATCCTGTACCAAGGTACTGTATGAGCACATCCACTTGTGCATGATTCATGACATCCCACATGGAACCACAATGCTCACCTCCCAAATAAGCAAGCCGCTCTGATGGTCTCCTGCCATTAACAGAATATGCAACAGATGGTAGACACTGTTGAAGCAAAAAGGATACTCCAAGGATGCAAACAACTCCCTTACCAGCCACAGTAGGATGTTGAGATCCCCCATGGAATCCTCCAAAGCTGGTTATGTAACTAAAATCACCACAGATTCCACAGACAACCACACACCATTCTATAGTTATGTCCTGAATCTAACAGGCAATGCTGAGGTATGCTCTGAGCTATGACAGAATGGCATTACATAGATTGCTCCCACGGATTGTGCCAGTATCCTGGCGGATTGGTTTAGTGCCACAGTCACCCCCTCTCACTCCCAAAAGAGCCAATGGCAATATGAACAGAGTTCCATTGGCCAGTAATCATGGCCACACAGGCAAAAACTGCATTATCCACAGCTAAGAATGCATCATCCATGGGACCAGACTGTCATGTGTAATCATAACCTCGCATCAGGCCTGGTGCCCACTAAGTGGCACACAGCACAGCTGCAGTTATCCCACTCCACAAGGGGAGATCCACCTTGGATCCCTGGAACTACTGTCACATCAGTGTGACGAGCCTGTTCTGCATGGCCATGGAGTGCATTATCAGGGAAGTTTGGAACACAGACATTGGCAACCCTCAACCACTGGACCCCACACAGATTGGGCTCATGGAGGGCCAGTCTTGCCTCTTGAAATGGATTGTCTGCTTTGACTCAGTCTGCATAGCTGTTGAAGAGGGTAAGGCAGTCCACAACACCTATGTGGACCTCCCCAAGCCCTTCAATACCATACACCAGTCTGGAAACATAGATTAACACACTAATCTAGCCATACATCCCAATGCCACTCGATGGTTTGCCACATGACTTACTGGCAGAACCCAAACTGTAGGTGTAACTGCCTCCAAATCCATCCCCAGACAAGTGACAGGTGGAGTACCTCAGGGTTCAGTCCTGGGACCACTGTTGTTTGAATTCTACATCTCTGTAGTACAGGCCAACAGTATAGGACTCTGGCTAACAAAGGTAACAGATGACTGCAAAATGGTCATTATGAGCCTGACTGTACTGCATGATATGTTACTAATACCAGCCTAACATCATACAGATGGGATGGGGTGCTGTTAAGATATTTTGGCCTTGTTGTGTAAGGTCCTGGTTATGGGATCTCCAACAGCTGGTAGTGTATTGCAGGTCAGACATGTTTTGCTGTAGGGGGGAATACCTATTCGTGCATGACGTATGTTGTTTGTGACTGTCAACCCCATTTATGGTACATGTGGACATATATGTTTCTGCTATGTTCCCACCTTATCTACAGATGTATGTCCATATATACCTATATAGATATAAATATCTGCTTACACATATGTGGATATATATATATATATATATATATATATATATATATATATATATATATATATATATCTCCCTCTCTCTCCCTCCCTCTCTCTCTGATATATATATATATATATATATATATATATATATATATATATATATATATAGATATATACATACATTTGTATCTGTGTAGACATTGATATATTTTCACACACACATACATCTGCATGTTTGAATACATATTCTGTACTGTTGAATGACTGGGCTGGATGATATGTTTGTGAATACAGCATGGTTATGCATATGCATATCAACAGTGGCTTAGAGGTAAACCACTTTGGCCATGGTGTGCATGGTCCTGGGCTCAAGCCTCGCAGAGATTGTTTATTTGGTTGCTAGGCAGAACAAGGGCTGATGGATACAGAGTGATTTAGGCACTGTAAAGCAGTTGTGAGCATGTTGTCAGGCATGGTATGTCCATTGTGAGTCACATGTGAAGGCAACATAGGTGGTGCAGGTGCCCATTGGGGAACATGGTGGAGGTGCACTGTGTGCATGTACGTGCATATTGGACAGATGGCCAGGGTGACATGCCCTCTGTAGCCCACTGCTATCACTGCATAGTTACTATCAGTGGCCAATATGCAGTGTACTACCCACATATTGGCTGTTGCCTAGGTATGTGTGTGTGTATGACACATGGGTGAGTGTGTGCTCTGGGTAATAGTAGGTTGCTAACTGTGATTGGCTGGCCTTGATGTCACATGTATGGGTATGGCTTTGCACCCCAGCCTCACAGCTTATGTACATCTGTTATCCCTGTATGGTTGACATTGTGATATAGAGTACGGCCAACATAAAATATATGCAAAACCTCCTCCACATTGCCCACAGGTGTTACACACTTAAAACCACCACTACAGAGGATACAAGTCACACACACACACACACCTGGCATATCTGGTATTTGAACCCCTACCTAACTAGTGTCTTACACTACAGTAGTACACAGTTATAGTACACACCACAGACATTACTGAAGTACTTCTTCCCCAAAGGTGTATGTCACAATGAATGACATCAGGAGGATTAACAAAGAAGGGCATTTCAAGCATACTGCGAGTTGTACATGTCTTTTAACTTTGCGTACCCGCTGCTTACTGTCGAGAAAACACATTTACACCCACTTAAAATTGCATTATTAAGTCCTAAATTACATTATTAACAACCCTTGCAGGTCTTGAACTCTGGGCCATGCACACCACAGTCACTGGATGTACCACTAAGCCATATGGGTTGCATATACGTGTTATGTTTTTTTATAATACACATTTTACTACAGGTATTCTACAGTACTGAAAACAAATGGGACAGTCACTTTGTGTACATATGTACAGTACCATTGAATGTACTGTACTATGTGAAACAACATAGACATGTCTACATATGTACAACTGTTATAAATAAATACTAAATACATATATGCACTTACGGGATGTGTATATACACACACACACACACACACACACACACACACACACACATATATATATATATATATATATATATATATATATATATATATATATATATATATATATATATATACAGCTAGATAGATATATATGCATATACACAGACACAGCTATAGCCATATATATAAACATGTCTGAACACCCTTTGTGACACAGAAGGGTTCCAATTGAATTGATGTGTACACAAACAGAGGCAACTCTTGTATTATAACATTTAAATCTTAATCAGTTCACCAGAGAAGGGATGGTTGTTGTGTATGTGGAGTTTGGGGTGGGGAATGATGGCTAAGGAAATATACCCTGGGGATTGTGGAGTTTGGGTGGGTGAATGATGGGTATGGAAATACACCCCGGGGACCACTTCTGTGTCACTGCTTGACAGTGGCACAGGCAAATAACATACCCAACAGTAGTCATTCTTGATTATCTTTTCTTTTCTATTCCTAACTGTGTAATAATTTGTAGACTCCACTCACCACAGATGACTACCATGGTGTGCAGCATGTTAAAAGACATAACACATGTGTATGCCTGGCTACAGGGTAGTCACACACACACAAACACACATGCACTTGCCAGTATTGTGCTTACAAGTCTTGCCTATGTAAAGGTAATTAGTAGAGTGGTATGCAGTTGGGGTATGTGCCACAGAACCCATACAATTACACTTAATCTGATTCTGCTCCTGAGCTGGGTGACATCACAGGACTGATTACTTACAGTGGGGAGGGGGAAAAGGGGGGTTTAGCATATGACAAGATAAAGGCCAGTGCAAAAGGTGGTTTCTCTTTGGAAAGCAGTAAAACCCACTGTCATGACAGGATGCAGACACAAACACACACACACTTGCCAGTGGTGGGATCAGAACTCCTGCCTATCTACATATCACTATTATAGTACTAGGCAGTTACAAGACACACCACAGAGATAACACATTTTAAGGCAGTCAGAATGCCCTTCTAAGACTGGGGACATCAACAGAGATACTGACAGTTAAGATGTACATAGCTGTAAACCTGTGTATTTAAAGTAGGAGTCCATTACAACCTGTATGCCCAAACAAGACACATCATCTGCAGGTAAGACATAGGTAGGCCTGAGAGGTATAGTTGTAGCATAACAAGCCCTGAACTGGAGTATGCCGATCTGTGGAATGGACAACTACTATCACTATACAGGGTTACAGTGGTCATGCTCATACACATAGAATCACAGGACTTGTTTGGATGCATTGACTCTAATTACACAAGGTGACAGTGGGCATGCTCATACACTTAGTAGCACAGGGCCATTTGGGAGGCACTCTGACTCCAAATACACAAGGTTATACTGAGCATGCTCATACACTTAGAAACAAAGGGCTTGTTTGGATGCACTAACTCAAATTAAACAAGGTGGCAGTGGGTACGCTCATACACTTAATAGCACAGGGCTGTTTGGGATGCACTCTGATTCTAACCACAGAAGGCCAGAGTGTGCATTCTTATACACTTAGATATACAGAACATGTTGTAATGGACTCTTATTGTAAACACACAGATTTACAGCTATGTACATCTTAACTGTCAATATATATGCACATCATACAGGTTTGCTACCAGATACCTGTATGCGGCCCATAAATTATATATCTGTGTCTGTGCTGTGTGATACACATACATACATGTACATGAAGTACTGCCATATATATGTGAAGTATACACAATCATGTATGTGTGGAAGTGACAGACAATTGGTTAACTGGGACACATTGGTGGATGCAAAGTACAGCATGTGTCACATACATTGCTGCCCTGAAAGGCATACATTGATATCAAGTTGTGGACAGTGGCATTATACTTGGAACAGTGGCATGTGCAAATGTAATATGTGAGCCCCATTGTCTAGTGGTACTGAGGTGCAGGTGTCAAGATGACCTCTCCTGGCTGTGTTAGTAGTTGTCATTATTAGCAGGACCGCTCCACTAATTATATCTGACATTGGTCATCTACACAACATCTGCTGCTGTCCATCACCTTAGATGTAGAATTTGATACCAAGCACAATACTGCCACTCACAGTGATGTCATGGTACGAGTGGCAACTGCTTGACCAAAACAATAAGCCAATGCCCTGCTGTAATTATGAGGTTGTCCAGTGTCTGTCATTCTGGGATGACATGACTGAAAGAAGACAAGCTTTTGTCACAGATCACATGCATCCATGATTCAAGGAAGTGTGGGTAATACCTAGGTCGCATTTACCCATATAGTACCATTCCAAGGCAAATGTCCTAGACACAGAAGTAACACCCTGACACCTACAAGACAATTGCATTGGATGCTTATGCTAACCAGTGCTAGATGTGTGGCTTTCGTAATCCATTTGCTCAATGTAGAACTTACAATGGGGAATAGTGACATCTGTACAGTGAGGAACACCTGGCTGGAGGCTCTGTAGTGCACAACAGCGCTAACACCATATAACCCAGATCCAGACATGTGGGCCATAACACTGGTACAGACCACTCCAGGTGGTGGTGTCCATAAAGGCTACTCACAAGTAAAGACCACTACTCCAACATACTTCTTCACAGATAAGTCAGGTACAGGTGAAAATGGCAAAAGATACACTCTAGGCTGTATCTTCATATACATTCACCACCATGTCCTCAGACTACCAGCACGTATCCATAAATGTGGTATGAAATATTATGGTACACCACCAAATAACCTTTGACTGGTGGATGTACCCAGCCCTAGATCAACTGTGCAAAGTATCCATGTACTAACGCAGTTGCATAATGTGTTATGCAATGCAATAATACCACTGTTTGTAATTAGGTCAGTGGTCCCACTCCACAAAGGTGGAGCCTCTACGGACCCTGGAAACTATCGCCCCATAAGCCTGACTAGCTTAGTCTGCAAGGCTATGGAGAGGATCATAATGGAGCTCATAAACAAAGACATTGGGGACCTACAGACACTAGATCCTACCCAGTTCGGCTTTGTCAAGGGCAGATCCTGCCTTTTGAACCTGGTTGACTTCTTTGAAACAGTCACCAAAGCCATAGATGAAGGGAAGGTAGTCCACACAGCCTATCTGGACCTTGCAAAGGCATTTGACACAATACCCCACTCGGGCATCATAGATAAGCTATCCACCTTAAATATAAAACCCTATGTCACAAGATGGGTCACAAACTGGCTCAAAGACAGAACCCACACAGTGAGAGTTGCTGGAGCCATGTCAGACTCGAAACCGGTCACAAGTGGCATCCCACAGGGTTCTGTCCTGGGACCACTCTTGTTCAGTATATACTTTTCTGAGGTACAGGCAAACGTGGGAGGACTATGGCTCACCAAGTTCATGAGCGACTGCAAACTGGGTGCCATAATCAACTCTCCAGCTGACACAAACATCCTTCAAAAAGGTCTCACAGAGACAGATAACTGGTGCCAGCACCATGGTTTAAAGCTAAATGCCAAAAAATGTATAGTCATACCCTTTGGCAAAATCAATGTGCCCACAAATTACCACATAGGCGGAAACCCATTAAGTACAGAGAAAGTTATTAGGGACCTGGGAACCCAAGTTGATAGCAATCTCTCCTTTGAAAACCACATTGCCAAAGTGGTTAGAAAGACCTTCTACATAGCCCAACTCATCATGAAGGGTTTCACATCTAGATCAAGAGAGGTAATCGTGCCCCTTTATTCATCCCTCATCAGGCCCATCATAGAATACAATGCCCCTTTTGGGATGTACCTTACCCGACACCTGCAGCAATTAGAAAGACCCCAAAAGTATCTCACCAAGAGGATCAAGGGTCTCAAACAGATGCCATATACTGCTCGGTTAAAAAAACTCCAGCTCTACTCAGTTGCATACCACCTACTTCGAGGCGATCTATGCCTGACATACAAAGCTATGTCAAATCCAGAATTAATGGACATGCTCCACCTCAGTAAATCTAAATCCCTTAGAGCCACACGCTCAAGGGACTTGAACCTCAGCACAGAAATAAATAGAACTTGCTGGAGGGACAGGTTCGTAACCCAGAGGCTCCCTTCGCTCTGGAATAGAATTCCAGTTCATGTGAGGCAAAGCACCTCACTGAATATCTTCAAGTAGAATCTCGATAAGTGGATGGGGGATCGTAGGTTTGTCCCAGGGATTACTCCCGTGTCACTATTAGACAGAGGCACAGTAAACTAAACCTTAAAAAAAGGGCACAGTATACTCAAATCAAGGGGTGGCGTAAGCCATACAGAATCGGGCTAGGCTTATAATTGCCCCAGGGCAGATAGCCTAGTATGAACCTATGAACCTATGGTACACATACCAGGGTCCCTCGGATGTTGCCAGTATTAACACAGTTGACTGTTACTGTACACCAGTAAACAACACCCTCATGGTTGGATATGACCTAGATGTACCTGCACTGGATATGTACATCCTACACTCATACAACATACATGAAAATACCATAGCTGTTGGTATCCTTTGTACATACAGGTGGCTACATTCATTATACACATGCACATGGAAGATAGGTCTATGGCTGCTGAATGCTAACAGTACACAAGGTTTGATATCTATGTTGACAGAGGTAATAGTCCCTCTCTACTAGTCACCCATGACACCTATCATATCATACAACAATCCATGTGGCATGTATGTCATTAGACATGTCCACCAAATGCAATGCCTACAAACATACCCAAATAACAGGATCATAGGACTTACACACATGGTTTGTAGTTGCTCTGCATGTTCCTGAGTAGTTACAGGTGATATGTCCATGACAGGTACAGCCATGTGTGACCCACATCTCCTACATATACCCCATGTCAACAATTGCAAGCCATTTATGCTGTGTGCTGTCTGGACATTAACTTTATTACCACAATAGCCAGAATGTGCTGGGGTGAGATGATTATAAGCCACAGACCTCGCACATGCTTGAACAAGTGTAATGCCTTGCTCAAACAGAGCACATTGCTGGCACTCTTCCAGTAATCATGAGGTGTGTGTGTGACAAATATGATGTGTGTGTGGCAAATATGATGTGCTCACTGTTCACCATTAAAGTGCCCTGGCTTCACAGTGGAACTGTCAACTAACAGTTTGTGGGATCATGACATGGAATGTTGCTGTGTGTGTGTCTTGCTGATATGTGCTGTTGGTATAAATGTACACTCAGCTACTCAGTGAAGGTGGTTATGTGTCCTACCAGTACATGAATACAACATCCATTATGGTGTAATGCTCAGTTAGGTTTCACACCTGGTGTGGGGAAGGTGTGGAATTTATCCTCTTCACCTACTAATCCACTTACTGATGGAGACTGCATATGTGTACATGTATTGATGTGTGTTTAGATTCTATATGTGTGCAGTGTCTGATGTATGAAGGTGACTGTTGTCTTAGTACATCATGCAGTTGCAATGCAGCCACAACATTGCCAAGAGTATATGGTGATATGCTCAAAGTACAGTAAGCTGTACTTTATTTATGGACAGACGTATAGTCATAACTACTAAGTGGTAGGGCTACTTTGCAGATGAATAATTACTGAGGACAGCTCAAAAGGGTATTACAACCATTCCTACAATAACCTGTGTAACTGCTAAGCTATGGTTTTGTTATTTAAAGAGGAAGACGTTGAATGCAGTAAAGATGACACTGAAGACAAACCTCTTGACACCTGTAACAGTAACACCTCCCATGTGCATATATTGTGCATATATCAGCACAGTTGGCAAAGGAAAGAGTCAGTACGCTTTGTAGCATGTGCACTAGTACTGTAACTCTGTAATACCTATCATGAGATAGGCAGGTGTTTGATTCACAGTACTGGCACGTGTGGGTGTATGTGTCCATATATGTCACATATGATGGGGAATACATCCCAAATGTTTTCACTGTCCTGTACACTGTTGTAGACATCTGTACAGAGTGAAGTGTAGAAAGCAAGACATAGGCAGGGGTTTGAATCTCACACATGTCAAGTGTCTGTATGTGTGTGACATAGCTGTATATCTTTGTGAATGCCACAGTGTGTGTGTGTGTGTGTGTGTGTGTGTGTGTGTGTGTGTGTGTGTGTGTGTGTGTGTGTGTATGGCTGTCTGGCCCCTGGAGTGAGGCTGTGTTTTACCATAGTGAAATGATAAGACCCCCTCCCCCATCCATTCAATGGAATCGAGTATCCCTGTTGATGCCATCATTCTTAGAAGGGCATTCTAACCACCTGTAAACATGTACACCCTGAGGTGAGGCTTGTTGTTCAATAGCCTACTGATGAACCCCCCTCCCCACATACACTCACCGCAATCTAGTATCCCTGTTGATGTCCTCAATCTTAGGCAATTCTGACTACCTGTACATGTGTAATCTCTGTGGTGTGTCTTGTAATTGCGTAGTACTATAATGATGACTTGTACATAGGCAGGGGTTCTCATCCCAACATTGGCAAATGTGTGTGCAAGTGTTACTGTTTCTGTGAATCCCTGGGTGGGTGTGTTTGCATCTTGTCATGAGAGTGGGTATTATTGCTTCCCAATGAGAAACCACTTTTTCCACTGGCCTTTACCCTTGTCATCTGCTAAACCACTCTTTTACCTCCTCCCCACTCCAGGTAACTATAGCTGTGATGTCACCCACTATGGATGTGATGGGTCTGGCCACAGTAGCTTGCTACACAGCTATCATGCTCTTGGATCATTAGATCAGTAAACATGTTTGAAACTTGGGAGATTATAACTGTGATGTGGAAGCTACAAAGTGCATGCAGGTATTGTCATACAGACCTGTGAGTAGTCTACATTTACATATGGGACACTAACTGCAAACACTGACATCCCCCAGAACATGCAATTACACCTGAAAGAGGAAGGCAGAACATCAAGATCAACATGAAGTTCCTGTTGTTACACATGATACATACTGTCAAAAGTACAAAATGCATTCTAAAACTGTAGAACATGGTATGTCTGTTGCCTGTCAACACAACTCAATAATGGCAATCTACAATTGTCTTCCTAGTATGTTCACCCTGTGCATCAGACCATATGAGCATGTCCCTGCACCAATGGTGTGTATGACAGGGATGCGGCACAGGCATCATCATATGCACAGGGTGATAATGTTTGCCAGAGGCCTAGGCTGCACCATTGGATGACATTATGTGTCTGGGTTAGGGCCTTTTATCTCAATGGGCATGTGTGGATGCTATGCGTGTGTGTGTTGAGGTGCTCTACATTTGTTTCTGGTGTGTGTGTGTGTGTGTGTGTGTGTGTGTGTGTGTGTGTGTGTGTGTGTGTGTGTGTATGCACACAGGTCTGGCATGTGGCTGGCCTACACAGGGGTATTATTGACAGCTGCAGACTGTACAGGACAGGTTTTACAGTTCATGATGTTTGGCTATGGCCACGTGACCTTCGCCTGCCAGGGTTGCACGGCCACTACTAGGCAGAGGTCCAGTTGGGTACTGTCTGATGACACATGTCCACTGGAACTGCATCCCTGTTGGGACCACCCAGGACCACATGCATGTGGCCTTCTGTGTCCTGGTGTGGACAGCAGAGCACCAGCTGCACTACTGCTGCTACTGCTACTATGGGAGCGGGCATGTGAAGTAGCATGTTCACGTAGACATTCAACAGGTGATGTGGCTGACCTACGTCCACGTGCCTGATGCCTCACTCCCACCAGATGTTCTAGCACAGACATTCTACGCTCGAGGATTGACATGCCACAGTCAAAAACTCCCACCATGTCACCCAATTGTCTATCCAAAACATCTGCAAGATGATGGTGGGCATCTGCAATTGTCTGGATGTTGTCAGTTAAGGAATGGACAGCAGCCCTCTGAAGTCTCAGACCTTCTCTGTTGTGCCATTCAGCACATGCCTGTGCCTTCATTACAGCCTGAAACATGTGTCTGGTGACACCAGCTGATGTGCTATGTCTTGCAGGGGCATGTTGGCCAGAAGTCCTCCTACTAGCAGCCCTGGGCACATGCCTGTGTGGGACATCACCAGTCAGTTGGCTGGGATCATGGTGTGCAGGCACATCTTCCATAGTCTTCACACATTCCTGTTCCATGCTACCACCCGCCAACTGTCCTTCCCCTATGGCCACTGGTGATGGTGTATGTGTAGGCATGAGAACTGTGTGTGGGGATGAGTAGGATACAGGTGGAATGGTAACCAATGGCACAGATTCAGCTCCTGACAACCTTGCCTGTGCCTCAATCATACTTTCATCATCACTGCTAGAGTCTGTGGGGACACTAACATCAGGTGGACCGCAGGAGGGCAATGCACCTACATCAACATCTGTGAGGGGCAGACAAGAATTGTACATTACAAGTTATACATCACAGTACAGACACACAGATACACAGACACACAGACAGACACACACAGAAAGACACAGACAGACACAGAGACACATGATATGGCACCCAACGACATGCAACATGCATGTGATATGGCAGAAGGCATTCAGCTTAGACAATTATAGTGGTAGTTATCATACATCCCTGATTTGCACACAACAGCATGCATGTGTTATAGCAGACAGCATACACCTTATACAATTACAGTAGTAGTTAGCATACATCCCTGTGTTGCACCATTTGTGTTAGTAGGTTATGCCCTAAACCTGCAAAACAATGCATGCACTATTCACCATTGCACCGCACTGCCATGTTTTGTGCAACATACCCCACATTTTAACAGACCATCATTGACCTGTGTACATCTGCTACTGATGCTTTGTGTTGGCCACTGCCCCTATGTGTGAGGAGGACATGAGCAGAAGGGTATGTTGAGTGAATACTATGTTTGCCTGAGCCCTAGCTTGCATATCTCCCCCAAAGCAGTGCATGTCTGTTCAACATTATTCTGCTTACCCCTGAGCTGAGTCTACAGATAATGTGCATGTGGCTGTACACACATGTTTGACATGGCTGTCCCTACTTTGCAATGGTGCCATAGACCAGCACAGGTTAATAGTACACCAGTCTGATGTGTGGCATATGACCTTGCCAATCACATGTAGTATAACATGTCTTCTGCTGAAGTGTTGAATGACATGCATACATGCTTAACACAATGGTGTCCATTCAAATATAATGAGGTGATGGTGTCCCAATGCAGGGACGTGTTATACTAAAATGGACCATCAGCTGAAGCAATGTTGTCAGTCCACCCTACAGATATACAGTGACATACTGCACATTAAGCTGATGTGCATAGCCATTGCAGGGCATCATGTGGCTTCACTATTGCTATACAGTGTGAGTTACAGACACAGTTCATAGCCATGACTGTGTTCGGATACAATACATATCTAATGTAGAATGTGACCCATGTCACTGAGGTGTATATACACTAACCCTAATGTGGAATGTGTGACACAGATCACTGAAGGGTATACAGATGACACTCCTGCACATCTGCAACCATATTGCTGATGCCTGGCAACTATGCCCAGACATGGCTAACTTAGCAGTACTCCATGTCCCACATGTCATCTGTGTACCTCATACACATGAGGAACAACCATGACAGTGATGTCTGACACCAACAAGGTGAATGTACTGTATCTGTGGCCTGATGTGGTTGTATGTGTATGTTGTGCAGCACATGTATGTATTTGGATACTGTATAGGTGAAATCTTTCATGTTGTGACACACTCAAAATGTTCAAGACATGTTATGTGGTAGTTTGATGTCATGCTACACAAGTTGTGCACAGGCCTGCATGATGTTTAATGTGTCACATCTGCAATATCACCATTACACAAAGGCCATAATTGTATTGTGTTGAGCCAATGTACAAAAGGGTGTACACACATGTACATCCCTTCTACTGTGTGTGTTGCTTCATGTCTCTGGCCATCCTCCATGGCCTTGCGTAAACATGTTTTGTCCAATGGTTGTGATGGGCATCTATTTCTTATGTCAGTGTCGTCCCATATGACATACACCCGTAGATGTCATATGTTCCATTGAGTACAGGGTTATGCAGAGAAAGGGTGGTATATTTGGGATGTGAGATATCATGATTTGCAGTATAGTTAACCAGTATTGCAGTCACTCCACAAAATGTCATGGACACGTCAGATAGCACATGACATTGTGTGAGATTCATAGCAAGGGTATAATCCACAAGGGTGAATCCTGTGGGCTGGTCATACTCCAGCTCCAAAACATTTAGAGTGTGTGCACACATCTGGTCTCTGTATAGTACTATTTGTATTACCCACATGTGTAATGCTGATCTGTAGTACATGTCCCTACAGTGAACCACACCTCCACCAGTGTATTTACAGCTGTCCCCACATCTGGCAATGACAGTTTGTAAGGTTTAGTGTATGTGTTTAATATAGTCTTCAATTATTCCACATGGGTAATCACTGTGATGCATTGCAATTCTGACCTGCATATATTAACAGGACCACCATACATTATGTGTATGTGTGTTAAATGGCCACATGGCAGATAGCATGCAATTAATATGATCTGTGCATTATCAAGCCTGATAAATAATAACAATCTCACCTTCAACAGGCTGCTGTCGCTGCGAAATGCCAGAGGTACCTAAATAGGAGTGTCACAGCAGTAAGATCATGATCTACACCTGTGTGATAGCTACAGGGTGCAATGGGCATGTTAGCAAATAAGCCAGTAGAATAGACTATACTATGGAGTATGCACATCTGTGCATACATAGAGTAGCAAGCTATAGTATGTGGCATGTGTGCATACATGCCTTGCATATGATGTTATGTTAAATATTGTACACTAACACATGTAACTATATTAAATATAGTTGTGTTATATGTGCAGTAGTGACTTACCAGGCAACTCCTGGCTCAGTGGTTGTGAGACACCCACCTCCACAATACCAGCTAAAGCTTGTGGATGGAGTTCTTTAGGTGTCCCCAGGTTGGCCAGTAGCTCCTCAGTATGTGTGATTGGGGGCTGGGTGAGTGTCCCCCCACCTGTTGCAGCTTGTTCCCTGGTGATTGCATTTTCACACTGTTTCACCTGTCTAATGAGGTCAGTGCAGTGTCAGCGCACCTGCTGATAGGTGCAATTGTGGCCGCCAACATCATTTACCCTCCTGCAAAGTTCCTCCCACTGGGCATGCCACTGCTATGCATCTTGTGGCACATGGCTGAAGAGTGTTTCATGGTTGTCAAGGAGGTATGGAATGAGGATCTCATCCTCCATGTGGGTGTATGGTGACAGCCTGGCACACAGCATACCTGGAAGACATAATGATGGAGACAGGTCACAGTAACTCACAGAGAAGTACAGAAGTACAGCTGCACATACATGTGTATCACATTTATTATGATTACAAATATGTCTTTGCAAATCTGCATGACACTAACACCACTGACATGTTTAACTCATACACATTTGACACTTAATGGTAATTTGATGTTATCACCATATATGTGTGTGTCAAGTGATGACATTGCTCATACTCCATGTGTATGTTGTCTTGATGTGGGCATGTCTGCCTGTGCTGGTACCTATCAGCACATGCCTGGATGTGTTCATATTAATGCAAGAGATCTTAATGCTGTGTATATGTCACATATATAGTCATACACAGCCTTAAGGGAAATGACCTGTGACCTTGCAGACTTGCTCATGGAAAGTTTTACATGTATGTGTTTTGCCATATACATCTACATGACACTGTACAGCAGTATAGCATCCTGCCATGTATTACCTCTGTTGCACATGTGAAACACATGGGACAATGGCTAGCTTGATGGTATTGGCAGGGTTGGATATCAACTATAGCATGTATGGTCATAGTGAACTAGTAGGCTATATGCCCTGGGCCATTTATAAGCCTAGGCTGAAAGGTTACCTAGCTGTAGTCAATAGACAGGTAACTTTCAGTGGCCAGTTCAAACAGTGCCACAGAACTGATCCACAGGGTTACTGATATATTTGCCATGCAGTCATCACACCATGTCTCGAAGAGGGGCAATGTGCAGCTTTGCTGGACAGGGATGCATAGTAAGGCAGGAGTATGCAAAGTGTATGAGACAGGGATCTGTCAGGCATGTTATGATCCTTGTACTAGAAAGGTGGATGTCCATGAAGCATGCATTTATTTGAAATCAGGATGTGTACGTGTAGCATGTCCAACATTTCTGGGTTGGACATGGCTTTATTCAGGGTAAACAGTACATGAAAAAGTTTGCACGGAAGCAGATGCATGGCTCAAAGAGACAATGATCCAAAAGCAAAACAAGAGCCAGCAAAACAAGACCCAATAAAGATACTATTTTATTGAGTAATACACAAGGACAGCCAAAATTACACAGACTGGTATTTATTCAGGGTAGGCATCATGCTACATAGTGAAGCTAGGGTTTGAGAAGACCGGTGTAGGTCATCTGAACATGGCCAATAACCCTTAAAGGAAATATGTGATTTATTATAGGCCACTTGAGTGTTGAGTGTGGCTGAACAATGATCTCTATAGTCATGGATGGCACCCTGTCATTATTAGGGGTGCCACTTATGACTAAATGACTGGTGTGGTGAAGTGACTATCAAAGGTAAGACTACTGTCCAGCTGCATCCCATGCACACACACAGTTTCCATTATGTTGACCGCTGCCTAGGTGGTAGTTCATGGGTACAGGGATTTTAACATAGGGGATGACAATGCAATACTTATCTGTGAGAATGTGGCCATACATCACACACCACACATCTGACCCACAAAGGCCCTTATGTATGTTGCCCGCAGCACTCATTGAGACAACTATTGGTACTAGTTCATAGTCATTTGCAAACCTCAATAGGCAAATACCTTCTGTGTTAGTCTGTGTGGTATAGATAACAAAGAGGGGGAGTACCAGGAATGAACCCTGTATTACTGTAGCTGGCACTGGTTTGATGTGTGTGTATTAGTGAGACACCTTCTGTAGTGTTGGTTCTGCCAGCAGTCCAGTTGCCAACCAATCCTGTGACATAGGAATATACACCTAGTTTACTCAGTGTAGCTGGAACACAGTATGGGTGATGGTGTCCTAAGACCTGGCAAGGTCATGATATGCTGTGTGAATCAACCTTACTGTCATCTACATCTGTACTGACCATATCAAATAAGTTGATCAAGGTTCATGGCCTTACAGACCAGATTCAGCAGGATAGCAGTACACTATTTCCCATTATCAGTGGTGTCTCCCCCCTTTGTGGGGTGTGATAACTGTTGTTGTGCACCATTCAGTGTGTACATAGCCTGACATGAAGCTATGATTGAACATGATGTGCATGTGGAGAGAAAATTGCTCTGAAATTTGTGTAAAATGCACCCTGGGATGTTGACAGGTCCCATGCAAGCTGTATGTATGGCTTTAGAGAGTACAGCTTGTACCTGCATAGTTGTTATTACAGGGGCTCTGTAGTGTACATGGATATATAAACATGTGTACCTGTTGGGGGGGGGGGAGGTGAGAGTGGGTTTAGATTATCCAAGGCCCTATCTGGATGAACAAGTGCTATTTCTGTATGTGCAGTACTTCTCATGCCATAGTGCTCTGAAGCATGGCAGGTCTTGTTGTTGCCATTATGATTCATGACACAGCTATAGAATACTCTGTGGTTGGCCTCATATCATGTGGCTGATTATTTTCATAGTATCTTTGTGTGGTTTTATATGGTGTATCTGCATCTTACTGAGGCTGACCAGGGATCACCTCCACTCATATGTGTTCACTCTTGCAACAGTTTCTACCTTCTGTGGTACAGTTTAAGGCAGGGTACCACCAGTTTGCCTTCCTGTTTGTGTTTGGTTGAATCTTGGTTCTCTTTCAATGGCACTGCTAAAATGCACTTATGTGAGTGCTTAAAGTGCATTTGTGTAGGATTCAGCATTTGCACATGCATTGTCCATCTGCATGGGCGCCATGACATTCACCACTTCACTCTTAAGCATAACATTGGCTTTGGAGACTGACTATGTGTAGCATACTGTTAGCCCTGTTTGTTTGACTATGGTGATCCAGGTCATTGGGGTTAATGAAATCCAATGTAAATTGAGCACAGGTGTTGGTACATGAGGAGTCTTCCCAGCTCATAATGGGATAGTTGAGAGTAGTCATTATTATGGTTTTCTGTCTCAAACCTAATATTTCCCATTACAGCACAGTATGACAGTTGGGAATTCTGAGGCATGGTGGGTGATCTGCAAAAGGTGCAAATTGGATTCAACTTTGGCACAAAGATAGTTGTTCAGCATAATGTATCTGAAGTTATGCATGTGCAACTGGCATGGGGGTGTACATATCCTTCAGGAATATGGACACACCTGCAGCCCGGGTGTTCCAATAAAGGATAATGGCCAAGAGGTGAAGTATGTGTTATAACATGGTCATGCAGGTGTGCTCTTCGGAGTGTTGAACCATATCTCAGTCACTGCACAGATATGTTCTCCATGTTAAGGATTGACGTAACTGAGTCCATATTGAGTTTCTGAAATGTTATATTGAGTAGCGAGACCCACAGCTTATTGCTTGGCTGTCCCTGTTATAGCAGTGGACTTTCACTTGAACTTTGCATGATGAAGGCACTATAGGGGAAGCATGAGCCCTAGCCAGTATCCAGATTCCCAGGGGTGACAGGTGCAGGCCCTGTCTGGCAAAGAATCATGGTCTGTCAACCATGTTATCCCAGGCAGAGAGATACTGGATACCCTTTGAATTATACCAGTACATTAGGCAATCGTGGAATACAATCCTTTTGTCCCTGTACTGCAGTATCATTCTGGCCAATGGCAGAATGCTACCCTGGCCTTGGGACATACCTGCATGGGCTACAAGACCTGACAGTTCTTACATGTGTGTTTCCATGCAGTCCAGGCTACTACATCACAGGTCCTGCACAACAACATGGAATATGCCAGAGTCATCTGTAAAGATTAAAAGGTGGTCTGAGTGTATGGGTATGTGGCTAATCATGGCAGACAGGCAGCTGACAGTAGGTTTTCCCTCGTATAGCTTGGTGTGTAACATAGTGCTAGAGTTTGCATTCACAAATGAGTACTGTTGGGCATGTTTCTGGCCACATGTTCTGAGGAGTGGCACAATTTGGCATACTATGTTATACAGTCTGTGTATTTTGTTGTCTATCTATTCCAGCTTGGGAGGTCTCTTGCTTGGCCAGATACTTAGAAGCCTGTGTGAATGTGTGTGATTTCTGGGGGTATGTGTGGGTGTCCTTACTGTGTTCTGGTAAGGGTATGTGTTGGTTGTGGTGATGAGATACATGTGTTAACCTACATCTCATGACTGTTCAGTCCAATCATGGTTGCAGACTGGACTGACTTCCAGCTTACCTCTGTAGCTGCATCCCAGACAATGTGTGGGGTGTGGTGTTAGGTGGGTTTGGCAGTGTACATGGCATAGAGATTGCATTCCCCCAGGATGGCCACATACACAAAGCTGACATTAGTAAACACCAGTAGCTGACTACTGGACATGCCTGTATGAGCATTCAGTACTACAAGTACCAAGTACTGTATTTAGTTTACTTATTGCTTATGAAGATGTTTTAGACAGTGATGCTCACAAGTAAATATTTGTGTTATGGACGTGACAACACTGACTATTACAGAAACATAGTAGCTAACTTTAGCAGCAATCCTCATCTGAGGAGCACATCACATCCTGATAGTTGATTAAGGATGATGCAAGTGTCAACAGGTCTGCATCCTCTTCTGAGTATATGCTCACATATCCACCAGAACCATGAGCTCTGTTGGGTATGGACACCCACTCCGCAAACAGAGTCAAGTATCAATAGACTCTGCTGCCACTATCAACATGATCAGGATATAATCAGATAGTGTAAGCCATCACCTATGAAGCAGCTATTACACATGGGCAGCAGTCTCCTACATCTTACACTCCTACTGCAGATGTTACACTGGAGTTAAAGATGATATGCAACTTGTTTCATTACCAGTACTGTGGACAACCTTACATACAGTATTTGCAAGCGGCTGTTAGGTTGGCAATGGGAGGTTAGGCTACACAAACCTGAATGTTCAACCAGTATGCCTCTACTCTCAGTATCCACTCTATGTAGGTGTGCACATAGCCATTTGGCCCCGCCCTGTAACAAGGGTCACTACACATTTGCATAACATGTACACATTCACAGCTGTTATTGGTTGCAAACGATACTAGAGAGGTGGATATTACATGTCTTATGTGCATGGATAGCTACCTAGCTCTTCCAGTTTTCTTTGCTATCATGCTGCTAAACTATCAGATGAATACAATGCATATGTATCCTGTTACTGAGTATTGAAATTGCCAATAGACATAACTAATGTTTGCATAACATAACAGAAATGCTATGTAAGGGGGGCGTGGCCAAGATGGGCTCTGAGTAGCAGCAGATTTCTTTTTTTTTCAATAATCATTTTTTATTATTTTTCACAACCATATTACAAATTCACACATTATATACAATATATACAAAATGCTTCCATTGGTTAATTTCACATATATATCAACCTCATGTATTGATCAAAGGTACAGCACTCACAATCAAAAGGAAAATAATAAAAAAAAAAAAAAAAATCCAACATTAACAAATCCAAGCCAACAATCTGTGTTTTCTGTACATTTTCTATCTAATCTAAGGTTGATTTAGACTATATTCTGGTTCCCGAGAAAAAGTGGATAGTAACCTCTTAAGCCAAAATAATATTAAAATTTGCTCCCAGATTTTTATGTTGTTGATATTTTTCTTGTGATCACTAATTAACAGTTTATGCGCTAAGATGTGTTTTATTGCCAACAATCTGAAATTTTCCCACGATGTCTGGGCTGGGTTCAACCAATTTGTGGCTATATATAATTTCATTAATAGGCAAATATTCATAATTACAATCGTTTTTGATTTATTTAGATTCTCCGGGAATATGAAGAATCATAAACTCCCAAGAGAGTGTTGAATTTTGGTAACCCATTTTTTGTAACTGCAATTTTAATGAATTCCACAATTTATAAATGCACTTACAACTCCAGAACATGTGAAGCAAATCGGCTGTCTGATCAAAGCAATGTGGGCATATGGGTGAATTCTTCGCATCAAATTTGTGCAAAGTGAGACGAGTATAGTATGCATTGTTAAATATCATCAGCTGCGTAAATACCAATTTCTGAAGGGATACAGACTTTAATGTTAATTTAAATGCCTCCAATATCTTATTGTCATCTGGGAATATCAATTTCTCTCTCCAGTAACTCGATAAAAGAATATAATTATTATACTTCCTCTCTTTTTATCAATTTATATGCTGCGGTTATATATTTTCTATCCTGCAACAGCACTTCCCATAGATTACGAGAAATTATTAAATCTTCCCCTTTCATTTCAAAGTTGTTAAAATAGTTTATAACCAAGTCTTTTAGCTGTCTTACTATAATTAAATAGGAAATAGGGAGTTCTATTTCTTTTAAAATATCCTGTACTGGTACTCCTAGAAAAGGATATAAATCGAGTACAGTTAACTCCATGATTAAAGGGAATTTCTTTAGATCAATCAATTGACCACCAATTGTTAAATTTGGGTTCCTATGAAACGGTTGGAAAACCATCATATATTTTAGTAAATTTAAGGAAGCGAAACGAGTTTGAATTGCCGTTACATAACTTTTGATGTGCTCCATTAGCTTATATTTACTCATTGTCCAATTATTTAAAAAGGGTAATGCTTTAGCGTTGACTCCCCACTTCATTTATATGCTTGTACGTTAAGAGCACCCATTTGGGTGTCCATTTTCTATTATCACTATCGAAGCAAGACGTCTTTAAAATCCTATTGGCCTGAATCACTAAATAGTACATTTCGAAATCCGGTAATTCCAGCCCCCCCTTATTTTTTGGAGCCATCAATTTTTCATATGAAATTCTCATCTTCCTAGTTTCCCAAAGAAATCTTCCCAATCTTATATGAAGCTGTTTGAAGAATGTTTTGGTAATTCTGAGTTGTGCAGCTCTAAAAATATATAACATTCTAGGAAGAACATTCATTCTTATGATAGCTGCTCTTGCCATCATCGGTAACTTCAATCTACTCCATCTTTCAAGATCCAATGTTATTTGATCTGTAGTTGACTTTACATTGTTAATAAAAAAATCTCTATTTTCAGTTGAGAAGACAATTCCCAGATATTTTATCTTTTCTTCCGTCAATACTTGTCCTATTAATGGTAGCATTGAAAAAGGTGTGGGTGTCTTTAATGAGAATATTTTAGATTTTTTAAAATTTAGCTTATAATTGGAAATTCTCTCAAAGATTTCTATTGCAGCTAATATTTTTTCAGTATCGGAAACAGGTGTGGTACAATATATGTTTAAATCATCTGCATAGGCAGCCATCCTAACCTTTATTCCATACAGTACAGGAGAATTATAAAAAACATTTTGCTTAAGGTGTAAAAATAAAGGCTCCAAGTAAAGATTAAATAAGATGGGAGATAATGGGCAGCCTTGTTGGGTACCATTTTTGATTTTTATCCTATTCGAGCATTCGTGATTTATAAATAAATTTGTGTATGCATTTCTATATAGTATCCTTAACATTGAGATAAACTCCTGCGGTATATTAAAATAAGGTAATGTATCAAATAAATAATCCAAATTAACCCTATCAAATGCTTTCTGAGCATCAATAATTAGGGCATACAAATTCAGGTTTTTATATTTCGCATAAGAGATTAAGGTATGGAGCATTAAGGTATTATCCGTGGTCTGCCTCCCATCCATAAACGCCGCCTGTTCCTCTGATATTATTGGGTTTATTACCTTTTTCAGCCTACTCGCCAGAATGGATGTCATGATTTTCATGTCCATATTCAAAAGTGATATAGGCCTGTAATTATCAGGATTTTTGGAATCACCTTTCTCTTTTAATATCAGAACTGTCCTTGAGGCATTAAAATGAGGATCATTAATTCTATTTAGAGTGATATAATTAAAAGTCTGTGACAATACACTGCTCAAAATCTCACTAAAAGATTTATAGAATTCCGAGGTCAAACCATCTGGGCCTGGGGCTTTGTGAGGCTTCAGTTTCTTGATTGTTTGACACCTCCTCAACTGTAATTGGTTTGATTAAATCTCTATGAAATTCCTTGTCAATATTAGGGAAAGTGATTCTCTGTAAAAAATCTTTTCTGTCTTTATCTTGCAAGAGTGTCTGCTTCTCACCATAAATCTGATTAAAATTTTTTTCAAAGGTCTTCATGATATCCGCCTTGTCAGTATATGTAGTATTGTTATAGTGTATTTCAGTAATTAATCGTGTTGATTTCATCTGGTTAATACTCTCAGCCAATGCTTTCGAGGGGGGTTGAATATGATTTGCATATTTAACTAAATTTCTTTGTTCATAAAATGACAAATTTCTATTATGAAGTAAAAATAGTTATTTTTGACATCTTAATAGCTCAGTTTCTGTCTGTTCATTATAGTTCCTCATCAAATCTTGGTCCAGTAATTGAATTTTAGTTTCTAAATCCAATTGAGTCTTCTTTTGTAATTTTTTATAATATGTAGCTTTTTGTATAAATAGTCCTCTTAGCTGCGTTTTAGTTGTAGCCCATTCTATATCTATTGGGTGTCTATTTTGGGAAATATTATTTAATAACTGTTTAAGTATCTCCTTGACTTCCATTAATATATCTTCCTTGGTTAGTAAATATGGGTTCAAGGACCAATTATACCCTCGAAGCCTCTTAGTATCCATATTACTACTGTTTAAGGTTAAAGTTATCTTTGAATGGTCTGAGAGTTGTCTGACTTGATTAGAAATACTAGGGTCAGCTGAGATCAACACCTCTGAAATTAAGAAAAAGTCAATTCTCAACCACATTTTATGGCAGGTTGAATAATAAGTAAAATTCTCTGCTTTCCCTTGTGAGTATATGTGTTTAAAAGGGTCATAGAGTTTGAAATCCATTTTCAATTCTTTCAATGCTACCATTGCCTGTTTATTGAACACTGAAGAAGCACCCAACTTGTCTAATTTAGGATCTTGATAAGAGTTCCAGTCACCTCCCAACACTATATAGCAATTATTGTATGACTGTAAAATGTAATAGATTGAAGCTATGAAATGATGCTGATTAACATTAGGGGCATATACACATATTAGTACTATAGGTTTATCATAACATTTGGATGTGAGAAGGACCAAACACCATCTACCCTCCTGATCCATTTTCACATCCCTAATATCTCCTGAAAGTGATTCTTAACTAAAATTGCCACCCCTGCACTATTTGTTGTTCCTTCCGTCACAATCTTCCTAACCCATTTCTTATCCTTCACTGACTCCCACTGATCATTAGTCATACGCATTTCTTGTAATAAAATACAACATGCTGATGATTTGAGAAACAAATGAAAAAACAGCTTTCTTTTTTTCATGTTCTGGAGTCCTTTGACATTCCAAGATTCTATTATCCACATTTAACGTTCATTAGAAATATAACTCGATATCTAATCTCTTTGAGCAACCTTAGAATAACATAAGTTGGCATATCATCAATTGTATGGAAGCAAAGCTACCATCCTATCCCTACCCAGTGCCTACCCACTATTCCTCTGGCCCAGGATGAACATAGGTTTTTTACATTACCGGAAACCATCTGAGTAACTAATCTACTAATTCTATTATTTAACAATGAAACCCCATGCAAAAAATCTACAACAACTACTTCTACGTCTACAAAGCCTAATTCTGACATTCCCTACTAAACACTACTTATATGTAACTACAGCTCTGTACATATTTATGGATATACAAATAAACTAATTGTACCCTGCGATTCTAATGTACTTCAATTCACTTCAGCTTTATATTCAGCAATAGCAAATAACATTCTAATTTGTTGCTCTATACAGTATTAAATATTAGTTGACATAGAAAGGAGACAGTTATTTAACATTTCCCAACATCCTGTATCTACTGAATAAAATGATCTAACTACTTTAATCTGCTTTGTTCTTCCCCTACAACTTACCTACTAACATATTAATATTGAAAACCAATGCAGTTCAAAATAAAACTATAATGGCACTTTCATTTGTAATAACCACATGTGAATAAGAGAGGAACCAAGGGGTTAAAATAAAAAAAAAGAGAAAAAAAAAGCATGAAGGGAGCACAGCAAAAGGAGAAAAAATAAGAAAAAATACCTTAAATTACACATAAAAAAATAAATTATTTTATGTTCTTTTATTATTATATGCACATTGTTTAAATCTGATCAACTAACCATTTTTACATCATTTATCAGTTAGAAATAATACCACCTATCTACAGGAATAAAGGAAAGGAGTAAAGAGAAGGGAGATATAGGAAAAAAAAAGAGAAAACAAATATATAAAAAAAAAAACTACAGTACCTTATTCTGCCACTACACATAACCATCTCCTTTTTTAATACACAATGCATTTCCACAGTGTTTACCTGCATTACTTTGACTTCACACACTATCTTACAGTCCTTTTCCTGCAAAATAAGTCCAAGCAGGTTTCTTTTTACTTCGCCAGCAGTTCCTCTTTCTTCTCAGCTATTTAAACTGTAAAGGCAGTTCAATCAACTGGAACTACGAGATAAGATAAGAAAATAAAATTCCAGGCCTGCTACAAGAAACAGAACAGACAAAGGATTTTAAAGCCTCAGATTGTCATAAATGAAACATCCCATTCTCCCTGGTGCTGCAGAAAGCCAAAATGGACTGTTCACATTTCTGAAGATGGGAGAGCCTTAAAATCTTCAAAAAGTAGGTCTTGCTTCTTTCCTTGTGCTTACAGAGTATTTAATGCCATCCACAGTAAAAATTAGGTTATTAGGATATTTCATTTGAAATCTGATATTTTTGTCAATCAGAAACTTACAATATGGAGCCAGCATTTGTCTAGATTGCCTTATTTGTGTTGGTAAATCCTGTGCTATAGAAATTTTATTATTTTGCCACATTATAGATCCACCAGATTTTTAATAGTTAACAGTACTTTGCTCACATCTTGGTAGTTCAATATTTTAACATAAACAGGTCTGGGTATATTTGAAGCTTGAGATTCTCTGTATGCTCTATGCCTTTCTATGACCATCTGCTTAACAACCTCAGAGTCCTTGAGCAGTATTTGAATATTTGTGTAATAGAAGTGATCAGGTCATTATATTGAATAGATTCTGGGATCCCTCTAATGATTATATTGTTACATCTGGATCTTGCTTCCAGGTCCAGAATTTTATTTTGCATCATTTGAATGTCAGTTCCATGTGTCTCTGTTCTTTTAGTGAGCATTAATATATTGTCTTCATTGGTAGCAATTCTAGTTTCTGCTTTCTCCATTCTTTCGAGAATCCGATTACATGTGTCACTAAATGAAAGTGTTTGAGATGTTAGCTCTTTTAAGGCATCCTGTATAGGTAGCAATGCTGATTTGATTTCTTCCATTGTGACCTGTTGATCAGATTTTGTTGATGGCCCTGTTTTTGCAGTCTCTTGCTGTTTGATAGTTTTCTGTCTCTTGATTAAAGATTCTTTCTCCGGTGATTGCAAAGCTGACAGCTTGGTTTTGGAAGTTGTAGTTTCCATATTTTTGTCCTCCTTTGACATTTCGAAATTCTGCACGAAGATTTATTTCCCAAAGAAAAGTTACAAAAGTGAGATCAATCAGTCCTTTGTTTGGTGCTCTGTTCAGAGTCAACCTGACAATCAGATCCAATCCTGCTATTACCAAGTATTTTTTTTCGATTTTTCTTTCTCAGAACCAAAAGTGACTTCTGGTCAATTAATAATAACTGCCAATTAGTTTGTTTACTCTAAGTATAACTCCACAGGGTTGATTTTTTTCTCAGGTATTTGAAGAGCTGAAGTACTGCAGTGCTTATAGAACGGCAGCCATCTTTGTTCTCCGTAGCAGCAGATTTCAACAACTCCACTAAAGAAATATTATTCTGACAGGAATTCTGCCTTTAAAGGTGATTTGAAAGAACTTAATTTCGTCTATAATAATATCTAGTTAAAAACAAAAAAGGCAGATTTTCCTGTCAAATTATTCCTGGATAACTTCTCCTCATCTGAAGAAATTCATCATGAACTTCACTAAATCCAGTAACCAGGATTCCAGCTTCAAAAGAGAGATTCAGACTTTGATAACAAATATACAGGATCTTATCACAAAAATTGCTAAGCTGGATACTAAAATAGATAATTTCAAGGAGAAGACTACCAAACAAATGGATTTACTCCATCAAGACTTACTACAGCAAAAAACTCTGATAACAGGTATTGATGAGGCTCTGAATGATATGGATGGGAGAATTACTGACAATGAAAATAATGTGGAATTCCTACTCAAACAGAACACTCCTACAAAAATAAGTTAGATGATCTAGAAAACAGATCTAGACACAACAACCTAAGAATATTTGGACTACCAGAAGGCATTGAAGGGAACAATATGACTAACTTTCTCACCACTTGGTTACCTAAAACTCTTGATCTCACTGAAGCTATGTCCTTTGGTATTGAGAGGGCACATTGTTTCCTTGCTACAGTGGATACAGCTAACAAAAAGCAACCTAGATCTATCATTGTCAAATTCCTCTCATCTTCTGATAAGGAATTAGTGTTAAAAACTGCATGGTCCAAGGCACCAATTAAATTAAATGAAGCTACAATACGTTTTGACAATGATTATTCATCTGCAGTTATAGCAAAAAAAAATATTCTTACCTTTGATAAAGGAACTGAAGAAAGCACAGGTGAAAACACACCTTTTGTCCCCTGCGAAGATGAAGATATTTTCATCGGAAGGTCCCAAAATATTAGAAGACTTGGAATCAGCTCTGAACTATGTAAAAGTCCATAAGATCTTGGAAAAAATAGAAGAGATGGAATGGGCTAATCCCACGCTTAAGAGACTGGCATCTAATCCCACTTGGAAGACTTCAGAGAAACAAAAAAGACTAAGAAACAAGTGATTTAAATATTTATGTTTGCAGTTTGTTATGTTTCTGGAAACATTGTCATTGTGTTAATTACTTGTTGATATTTTCACTTACAAGGTAAGCCTGCTTTTTCTTTTTTCCATCCCATTCACATATAACCTTAAGTATACACATAATTTCAGAAGCCGAGGTGGTACAGCGGTTGCGTTCTTGCCTCACAGCAAGAGGTTCTCCCATTCAATTCTCAGCTAGTGTGCAGGGAGTGCCTTCTGTATGGAGTCTGCATATCCTCCCCATGGTTGAGTGGCTTCCAAAAGACATGCATAAATGGGCATTGGGCTGGCATCTCGGCACCATAAAAATCTACTGCCAATCATTAGCAGACCAGAGTTCCACTGTGGTGACCCCTTACTGGGAAAAGCCGAAAAGACAAACAACAACAACTTAAACTGAGCTAAAAGTTCATACTAATGGTAAATATATAGCCATGGGTATTGTTATAAAGATATTTCAAGATTGAAGGGTAAACAAATGGAGCCACTGTGTTAGTAAATTAATTACTTCTCATATATAAACATTCTAGATTCCCTCTATAATCTCTAATTAATTTAAACTAATTACAGTCAGATCAATTCAATACACATAGATATAAGTAAATAAAAGTTCATTACACAATCATTTGTCATTCTAGGTTATTCACACTGAGCACTGGTTTTTATTTTATAGTTTATACCTTAAGAATCAATTTAAAACTTTTATATATGTTAAATTCATATGGTGATAATATGATCTGATAACTTTCCAACATTCTACTAAGACTCATAAGTGAACTCTCTTACAGTTTTAAATATATATATATATATATATATATATATATATATATATATATATATATATTTTTTTCATGTTAATGTTAAATGGATTAATGGGGCTGCGTGATTTATTTAAAATAATTTCTGCTACATTTGAAGCGTGTGGTACTGTTTGGTTGTAAAGGGTAGCTCAAACTCTTGCTGTGCATGAGAGATATGGGAAGCTTACAGTTGTCACACACATGAACTTTCCCTATGCATATTGAATACAGCTACACACTTGTTATGTTTGGCGTTTTTTTCATATAAAACGACGAAAGACAACTTCCAGAAACTCTGTGAAGCTCGAGCTTGTTGTCCATGAGCATATTTCTTCTTAAATGCCTTATTTTCACTAAACATCCCCCGGGATTCATGAACCTTGCGCTAGGCGCCAGCATAGCATCGGCGTTATAACGCCAAATATGGCTGCTTAGCGATTCAGGTATGAATGAATTCCACGTGCACTACCGGGCGGCGACGGTCCCTTGGCGTAGGTATGCAAAACACACTGTGCGGTATTGCACCATGCAAATGAGGGCAATAGCGATCCACGGTGGCGCAGGCGTAGCGTATAAACGCGGCAATGTAAACCAAAAGCGGTTTACATTTACCCAAACATACCGGAGGAGTAACGGAAGGCTGTCAAAGTCAGGTATCATATAGGTGCAATATGCCAATGTGGAAAGGCACCGAGAATGTCCAAAGAAAATATGCACAAAATGTAAAAAATGACATAAATGGCACGTCGTAGAAAGAACAGCAGACCCCCGGGATGTGTGCACAGAAGTTGTAAAGCAATGAAATAATATGATAATGTCGAAAAGAGCATTAGAACACAAATCAGCTGCACAGCCACCACACACCATAGTATGTATGTAAAGCTGCAACCCCAGCGCAATGGTTGTCAAGGAGTGGAGGCGGTGTCCGGGGGCGTAACCAGGTATTAGTAGTCAATTCCATGCAAATGAGGCAGATAATAGTGAATCGCAAAAACGGCGCCAGCGTAAGGATGGAGCAAGCGCGTAGCGGTACTACACCGAGGAGTGGCCTACACCAGATACATGTCAACCACACAGGGGTGTGCCACTGTAGGAGGAAGGACATTGGAGGACAGCAAACCTGGGCTGTACAATGCATATTACAGCATCATGACTGGCGTGTTAGGAAATAGATGCGCTGACAGTACAGAATGCGCGTACAAATGCATGTGCACGAGGACGACTACGTTCCCGAAACCAGTCATGTGACGGCCTCACCGGCAACAACCAGGGATATAGGAAGGTAATGCTGAGAATACGAGGAAATGCGGAAGCAGTGTAAATGTATCCGTAACGAGCAATTAACACCAATCAATGCAGGAAGGGCAAACGCCGGCAGCTGATAAGTCTGCATGCAGACTCCTGCAGAACGGGAAAGGGGAGGCATATGAGAGCAAAGATAATAGGGGATGTAGTAGAAATGCAAAGAGCAAAGAACCGAAATAGCACAGCCAAGTACAGATGTAGCATAACTGCGGCCGCAGATAAAATGCATCATATGCCATGTGCGTGCAGGATGCAGTAATGTAAGATGCCAGGCGAAGGCAATGCAGGCAACTGTAATGTTACACTACAGGCAGTACCGTTGCAGCTGCAAGCGTAAAACCATGGAAATAATCCATGGATAGGGCCGCACAGACACACCCAATGACATCACCGGGTATACAGCACAACAGTACTAAATGTGAATGCGCCCAACACACAGCGCGATTTCCCAAACGCCGCACCGTAGGGTGTCAACAGACGGGGAACTTTTAACATGTATATGC